>NC_134594.1:9945000-10300000 GCF_037038515.1 Microtus pennsylvanicus
CCTTGAGCGTGTGTCCAGTTCCTGTTCCTCTCCCGTTTTTATATGAGTACGTCCTTTTTTTTTAAAATTTATTTATTTATTTATTAAAGATTTCTGTCTCTTCCCCGCCACCGCCTCCCATTTCCCTCCCCCTCCCCCAATTAAGTCTCCCCCCAGCCCGAAAAGCAATCAGGGTTCCCTGTCCTGTGGGAAGTCCAAGGAACCCCCACCTCCATCCAGGTCTAGTAAGTTGAGCATCCAAACTGCCTAGGCTCCCACAAAGCCAGTGCGTGCAGTAGGATCAGAAACCCATTGCCATTGTTCTTGAGTTCTCAGTAGTCCTCATTGTCTGCTATGTTCAGAGAGTCCGGTTTTATCCCAGGCTTTTCCAGACCCAGGCCAGCTGGCCTTGGTGAGTTCCCAATAGAACATCCCCATTGTCTCAGTGTGTGGGTGCACCCCTCGCGGTCCTGAGATAGCCAGAACCTGGAAACAACCTAGATGCCCTTCAATGGAAGAATGGATGAAGAAAGTATGGAATTTATACATATTAGAGTACTACTCAGCAATAAAAAACAAGGACTTCATGAATTTTGCATACAAATGGATGGAAATAGAAAACACTATCCTGAGTGAGGTAAGCCAGACCCAAAAAGAGGAACATGGGATGTACTCACTCATATTTGGTTTCTAGCCATAAACCAAGGACATTGAGCTTATAATTAGTGATCCTAGAGAAGCTAAATAAGGAGAACCCAAAGAAAAACATATAGGCATCCTCCTGAATATTAACCTTCAGCAAGCGATGAAAGGAGACAGAGACAGAGACCCAAATTGGAGCACAGGACTGAAATCTCAAGGTCCAAATCAGGAGCAGAAGGAGAGAGAGCACGAGCATGGAACTCAGGAGTACATCCTTTTGAAGAATCCCAGGGAGGATCACCAAAGGTTCCGGCTTCGTTCTCATACTTGACCGGAAATACACAGGAGAAAACTGACTTAGACACATGTAGGCGTTTCGTGTACAGCCGTGTGAACCCGAGTGCTCCTGCAGACCACGGTTTCTCTTGGCATGTTTAGGAACTTCCCTTTGCACACGAATTTCAAACACTTGTCAGGAGGGCGTGTTTCGACTTCAATCCTCTGTCCATCTATCTCCAACAACAAAAGATGGACATCTCTCCTCAGTGCAAATACCACAGTTCTAAAATCTTAACAACTGTATTTGTGATGCAATCACTTTCTAAATCCTCCCTGATTTCTCTTTGGTGATGTTTAATAATTGGGTAATGACTCTCACACATCCTATTTCCCCTGATTAGTCTACATTGCTGTGCAAGTCTTCAGCATTCAACCTCATATTATTTTTACATATATCAATTACATGCTTAATTTCCAAGCATTTTCTATTGTCTCCATTTTCTTTTCCCACGGTGGAGTACTGGTTTTCTGCAACTAATGAGTTCAGTATTACTTCAATAGGATGCTTTTTGAGACTCGGGTGATTCATGTATTTTTGTGCCTAAGTATGTTTTCTTGTCTTGCCAGTTCTTGGCCTTTCCCATTTTAGGTTAGTTTATAATTTGTACTTTTATCAATGGAATTGTATGAAATTTATATCCATCTACTATGACACTTAAAAAGTCTGGGTGGTGGTGGTGCACACCTTTAATTTCAGCACCTGTGAGGCAGAGGCAGATGGATCTCAGTGAGTTCGAGGCCAGCCTGATCTACGAAGCAAGTTCCATGACACGTAGGGCTATTACACAGAGAAACCCTGTCTCAAAAAGAAAAATAATAGAAACCTCTAAGTATGCAGAATTTTAAATTTCCACCCAAAACATGGCACATGTCATTTGTTTAGGTTATTATAATTGAGGTGTAACTTTATAAACATCAAATGTCTACATGCTGTTTTATTTTGTTTTCCTTCAAATCTAAGACTATTTATTTGAATTGATAAATTAATTCCTCATTATTTGATTACACACATATTTGTGTTTATTTCTATCATGTTTTGGTCATAATTTGCTACTTTTTTCTTTCCTATATTTACTGAATCTACAAAATTTTCATTTATTTTACTCTTTAAATAATTAACTCCCATTCAAGTTTCATGTAATAATTTTTCAAGTGAATGTTTATGAATGGCAAACTTCCATAGGTTTTGAAAAATTCAGCATTTGCTCATTGTTAAACAATACTTTATCTGACAGGCATAGTTCCGTGGCTTAGCATTTTGAAAATTTCATGCCACTGTCTTCAGGCATAATTCTGTGGCTCTGCATTTTGAAAATTTCATGCCACTGTCTTCAGACATCTATAATTATGCCTGAGAAGTCTGAGGTAAGTCCTCACGCTTTCACTGGGAAGCTAATTTGATGTAACCAATTAATCACTTTTAATGATAACTTAAAGAAACAGTAGCCTGCTCTTTGGGATTTTATTGGAGAACTCATACCCAGTCTCTCTATTAAGACAGTATTCTCTCTGTTATTTCAATGCTTTTGCTTGGTTTTCCATATTTGGGATCCTTGTCATATGACATTAAAAACAACCTCACCACTTCGTTTTTTTTGCTCTTTGTTAGTTAGGATTTCTTCAGATTAAACTTGTTTTAAATATCTTATAATTTTTTCTTTACTTCAAACTCTCAACCTGATTAGCATGAAGTTGTATGAAGTCATTTCTGTAATTCTGATTACCATCTTATTTATTTTATACACATGTTGCCATAACAGTTTTGCATTTTCTTTCTTTCAGAATTAGGACAGAAGTTATCTGTTTTTAATTGCCATACATATATATGTATATATATTCAGTTTAATGTAGTGTGCTGTTCCAAAGCTTGGCTCTTAAAATGATTCATCATTTTGACTTTAGTTCTTCTTTAAAATATTTTCTCATGATTTTAACTATTTAAAAACTTACTTACTTCTTGTATTCCATACTGATTGGCTTGACTCTTTTTTCTTGCTTGCTTAGCTCTGAGCATGCTTACAGATACAGATTGTCTGTGCAGAAGGATTCACCTGTAACAGTTTGCCTTAAATATTTCTTGGGTGTTCATTTCCATTGCTTACCTGTCTTTAACTTCTAAATAACACACCCTACTGGCCCATTTACCACTCCTGAAAATTTTTATTGAAAGGTCTATAGACTATAACGCTCATCTAAAAGCAACAGCAATGATAACAGGATACCTTCCCTTGACACCTTAAGAAACAGTTACTGTGTTCTACCAGCAAATCAAAGTACAGAAAAACTGACTAACACCTGGCTTTCCTGAGCACAGCCAAGATGCCTAAAGACACAGAAAGAGTCTAGCTGGCACAATGGCAACAAACTGATGGGTTCTGCCAGTGGCCCGTTTCCTAATTAGAACAGGTGTATGGATTCCTTTAAAGCCAGAGCAACGTTCCAGTAAACCTTTTGTATTATATCTTTTTTTGGAAAGAAGAAGTCGAGTAAATGAAAAAGCTAACTTCCCTATTCATGTGCATATGGATACGAACAGTTAATCAGTGTAGTCCAAGTGACTCTCAAAATGGTGGAGATAACTGATGTAGCCTGACTGCCTCTCAGTCAAAACACCAAACACTCAGGACACAGGGCTAGGATGATTCAAGCTAGATCTAACCTAAAGACCTCTCTCCCACCGTTTAGATTCCCTGGTTCCAGAAGATACTAGGCAAGCTGCCAAGGGAGGAAAAGTGTTAAGCAGTTCTACCCAGCTACAACATCTGGGAACCAGGACAGCAAAATATGCATAAGGTGCCTCTTTCTGCCTCCCGAGTGCTGGGATTACAGTTGTGAGCCACTACCACCTGGCTTTGCTTTGGTTGTTCTTGTTTCTTACCTCTGTCTTCTTCCCAGATGCCATGAACATTCACTTGTGTTCCAGAGATAACAGTGTTGGGTTTTCTCCCTCGAGGGTTAAAATTTCTGCCCTAAAGGTATATAGGATATAAGGAGAGCTTGTGCCTTCCTCACAGAGAAGAGCAGACCTGTGTTCCAGGACTGCTGCCCATAACAGCTTTCTCTGAATTTTTTTTACACAGCTTGTCTCATAAGCCATAGCTATAGATGTGTGAGAAGACCTTGTGAGTTAGTCAAGCTCTCCCCTGTCTGTGGATCCTGAGGAATCTGTGTGTTCATTTTCCATGGTTGGCTTTTGTAATAATTTTCCAAAAGTCATATCTGTAGGCAGACATTCTTGTCCCATCTATCAGCTCTCAATAACTCAGCCAATAGCTCAGGCTTATTACTAGCTAACTCTTACATTTAAATTAACTATCTGTACTTTCCATATTTCCTATCTATACTTTCCCATGTGACTCATGGCTTATTAGGTCATTTTCTACATGTCCTGTTTCCTCTGTCTTCTGACATCCCCTTGATGCCGACCTTCTTTATCCCAGCATCCTTAGTTTGGATGTCATGCCTATACTTCCTGCCTGGCTACCAGTAACTCAGTTCTTTATTAACCAATGAGAGTAATACAAATTCAGTGTACAGACGGATTATTCCACAACATTTTCCACTTTTTGTCTAATTAAAAGGAAGGTTTTTAACCTTAACATAGTAAAACTATATATAACAAAACAGTTAATAAGTAAGAGTTACAGTTGTCACAATACAATCAAAATATCACACAATATATACCTAGCTAAATTTTTCTTGCCACCTTGAGTATCTCTTCCTTCTGTCCTTTGACCCCGGTTGTCAGACTCTTGACCTATCACCTTGGTTGTAGGCTACTCAATTTATTCAAAACTTCACATTCTGTGTGTGTGAATAATAAAAAAAAAATTTTTATAGTTCTTTTGACTTTGTCTTGTTAGAATAGGAATAATATATCTCATTTTTCAACATACTGGGAGGGGGAGTTGACCGAAAAAAATTCTTTGTGATTCATTATGGTTTAATATTACTTTCTATAGGTACTATGAAAGCAATACAAAACCAAAACTTCAACAGCTTAAATAACCTAGTGCCCAATATCTGGAACTCATCAGGATCTTCTGGGCTCCAAAGAGCTTGGGCAGCTCTACTTCTCCATCTGTGTCACTATCAGCTTCCATAGCTCCTCTCATAGGCACAGGCCAGTTTCACTTCACAGAGGATTCTGTCCTTAGTGGCTGTCCTACAGTTTCTGTGTCTCCAAAATGCAGAGGTCTCCAAAGGCTGTACCATCACAAGTGGCCTCCTGGCCTCTTATCAGGGACTCCACCCCTGCCACGTGGTGCCAAGCATCAACTGTTCTCCAAGACCCCTTCAACCCTACAGCTTTTATGCTAGCAAAACCATTACCTGGGAAATGCTAACATTTACCAAGTTTGGCTGACAGTATGCAATACAATCTTGGGTCCTCTAAACCTCAGCCCCTGTGAGCTGACCCTGAAGAAAGCTCTCCAAGTTTCTTGCCAGTGATGCTGACCTTTTCTTAATTGCAGTTGTTTTTTTTGGGGGGGGAGGGTACAAAAATTCTTTATTTAAAGAAATGGTACAAATGAAAGAACTTAAGCGGATGTTTTGGTGCGACTTTTAGAAAAGATAAAGGCAGACCGACATGCACGCACTGCCTCAGTGACCAGTAAAGTCACTTGTGCCTTTGGGGAAGTCAGCTTAGTTCTGATTACTGAGTCCCAGGGTGTGCTTGTCAAACAGATATTCTGCCATGCCAGCTTCAGGGGCTCCCATCTTGCGCAAGTTGGTCACGTGGCCACCCAGTTCCTTGATGGATTTCACCTGCTCATTCAGGTAACACGTCTCAATGAAGTCACACAAGTGGGGGTCATTTTCGTCAGTAGCCAGTTTGTGCAGTTCCAGTAGTGACTGATTCACACTCTTTTCCAGGTGCAGTGCACACTCCATTGCATTCAGCCCGTTCTCCCAGTCATCACGGTCTGGTTTCTTGATCTCCTGCAGGAAGATTCCACCGCCTCGTTCATTCTGCTGCTTCATCAGTTTCTCAGCGTGTTCCCTCTCCTCATGAGATTGGTGGAGAAAGTATTTGGCAAAGTTCCTCAGAGCCACACCATCGTGGTTGAAGTAGCAAGACATAGACAAGTAGACGTAGGAGGCATGCCGTTCCAGGTTGATCTGGCGGTTGATGGCAGCCTCCGAGTCCTGAAGCTAGTTTTGGCACACTTCCGAGGGAGACGCGGTAGTCATGGCATCGGCTGGCGACGCTGGGGCGGTGGAGCGACAAGGTTGCAGAGGGTTCTGGCTTGGAGCAGGGGGCTGGGGTAGGAGGGGTCCAGCGCAGGTTCCATTCAAGCACTGTTGAAGCAGGAATCGCGGCGACTCTGGGCAAGAACGTCTCTCGCAGTTGATTTTTTAAAACCTTAGCTGATCACATTGAAGTCCCAGTAAAGCAGAAAGTTCACATCAGGTACCGGCCTCTGGTAAATCACAGTTGATTCTTCATTCCAAGTTAACCAGAACTAGAGACTTTCAGTTCAAATCTGATCGATTCCTTAAGGGACTCAGACTTCTCCCTCCAACTCCACAAACCGTGCGTTTGTCTCAGCACGCACGTTCTCCACACAGACTAACTCATTAAGCTTTGAGTACTCAAAGGCATTTTAAACCCAATGTTCCAAATTCCTTCCATAATCAAAACAGCATGGTCCGGGATGTCGGAACAACACCACATGATCCTGGCAGCAATTTCTGTCCTAGCTTCTTATCGTTGTGATAAAGACCATGACCAAAAAACAGCTTGAGGAAGAAAAGGTTTGTTTTGGCATACAGGTTGCAGTCCACCATGAAAGGAAGTCCGAGCAAGAACTCATGCAGCACCGTGGGGCAGGAACTGAAACAGAAACCATGGAGAATCACTGTTTGCTGGAGAGTTCTTCACGAGGGGCTTCCTTAGCCTGCTTTCTTATATAGATCCTGCCATGTTCCCCATCTGGGCGACATCTGCCAGGTTCCTCTCAGCTTATTCATCCGCACTTGGAGGGAAGCATGAGGATTAAGAAAATGATAGACAAGCGACAACTGACAGAGTCATCTTATAAATACTGAGATTGTCCCGCATTTATTTCTCATAACCTTTATACACCCCAATACAAAGTGGGGGGGGGGGGGCAAGAGGCTTCTTTACCATGATATAAGGAATGAACAAACTAACAACCTTCTCAATACCCAAAATACCAAGTACCCACACCCCATAGGTCAAAACATTCTGTTAGTAACCATACCTTAAGTGAAATCTCCTGTTGTATAACCTTGAAGGGGCAAGAATAGGTCTGAACTCTCTGTCCTTTAGTCAATATGGATCCACTTCTGCGGGTTCCAACACTATCCTAGTACTAACTGCCCAGAATGGCACTGCCCACAATAACCTGGCCCTCCCTTATCTGTCATCAATCAAGAAATGCCCCACAGTCTTGCTTATAGGCTCATTTGATGGGGACATTTTTCCAATTGAGATTCCCTCTTTCCAGAGGACCCTATTTGTGTCAAGTTGGTATAAAACTAACCAACACATTGCTTTTTCTTTGTTTTTCATCCTTGGTATTTGTATTACTTATTTTTTTTATTTTAATTTATATGACTTTGTTCTAATGTATTTATTTGGTAAAAATGTTTTATTCTTTGTATGTATATACATGTTCACATGTGTGTCAGGGATTAAGTGCGCATGCAAATGAAGGCTAGAGGTCGATGTCTCAATAGCTCTCCATCTTGTTTTTAATGATGTGGTCTTTATTGAACCCGGAACCTAGGCTGCTTAGTCCCATGGAAGCTCCTGTCTCCACCCCTACAGAATCGGAATTGCAGATGCACTGGAACTCCCATTTACTCCTCCACACTGGTGCTGGGGATCCAAGCTCTACATACCTCATTTCAGTGCAATCATATTTATTTGTTTGCTAGTACCCGGCTTACTTCCCATAGGCTAATGTCCTCAGGGTTCAACCGAATTGCAGTCTATGTCAACGTTCCTGCATCTTCGAGTTTGGACAATATTTCATTGCATGTAGATGCCACATTTCACTTGTGACGTCACCTATTGGTAGAACCATGAGTAACCGCCAAATTCCGCTATGGCAAACAATGCCGTGAATGTGAGGACAACGCCATTTCTGAGCATCTTGCTGTCAGTTCTGCTGTGTATCTTCTCCGTGGAATTGCTGGACAACGTGGCAGCTCTGTTTTAACCGCCATACTGTCTTCCACAGGGTCAAGCTGTTGCTCTTCAGTGTTTAGAAAATTAATATGAGACACGACATTTCCGGCAGTGTGACACAAGAAAACTTCCTGCTGTGAAATGGGAAGTTCCACATGAGTCACATGAGTGCTCTCTCATGTTGACATGCTTTTAAATATCTGCTAATTAGTCATGTAACCAAACTCGAGTGTTACTTTAGGATAGGTGCTTATTTCTTATGAAAATACAATTTTAAAAATCTTTGCTACGTATCAAGTTTGTAGAATGCAATACCTTAATTTTGTCCAGAATTTAGTCAAATGTTGTTAGCTATCTTGGAAATAATTTCTCAATAGCAATGCTTTTGTAAATTTTAACCCCTATGCAGCATACATTTCTCAGTCTGTCTGTAGCTCTTGTATTTAGTTTTCTGCATATTTTATTCTGCACATTCCACATGCATATATATCCTGTGTATATATAGTCTCTCTCTACAAATATATGTATACATGTATATACATGCATATACACACATATATGTATATATATATATATATATACACAAAAAAACCCCACACACATGACTTCTTTACTGTGCCACCGAGAATTGCTAGTAACCATGTGCTCTGCATACCTAGAAGACCATTAAATGATGTGGTATGGTCATCTAGAAAACGCAATTATACACCCCTTAATCCTTTCTCACAGTTAGCATTTCTAGGAAGAGTTACCAGTTTGCCTTCTCTCCCTGCATACTACTAACTGGGAATTGCTGCTACTTATTCCTATGTTCAGAGCTGATACAATTGTGTCTGCGTGTGACATTGGTTATTGTTTTGTTTTTGTCTTCTACTCTGACTGCACTATTTACATGGGAGCCCCAATAAGGAAGGAGCTGAAAAAGTGTTCAGAAGTCTTCCATATCCGGTAGTACCAGTTACCTTGACTTTCAGTTTCAAGACCAAACAGGAGAGGGGGGAGGGAAGGAGGGGGGAAGGGAGGGAGGGAGGGAGAGAGAGAGAGAGAGAGAGAGAGAGAGAGAGAGAGAGAGAGAGAGAGAGAGAAAGCAGTAAAGTACTTGGAACCTAGACCAATTTCAAGTTCCTACAAACACAGGAACAACAAGGAGAGAGAAACTAAACTCCAAAGGCTCTTCTGGAGGACAGAATTAGTATTCTCCACTGCCGCTTTGGCACGATCCATCACACTTTCCATATTCATCATAAATCCATTTTTAGGTATATCTTGTGACTGAAAATAAAGCCCCATTCAAATAGGATGGAAACCATACAGTCTGGGGAGCCAGGTGGTCTTTTATTCATCAGATTCTATTGCTTCAGGATGTTATGGAAGTTTCAAATAAGCAGAATCCATAAAACACACTGGATTTCAGCCAGAGGAAAAAAGGAGTATTTTTTAAATACCAACAATAAAATCTTTCATATACAGTAGTCAATGAATACGGACAAGTTATTTTGACTTTAAACCATATTGCAATAAGGTGGTCACTAAGTTGCTTTTGCTAATAGGAGTTCTTCCTTTCCTCTTCGAGTGATGAAGCCAAGGACCAATAACTGAATGGGTTGCCTGGACTAAAAGGAGAAAGTGACAGACCGATTAATTACTTTCAGGGATTCAGCATCTCCTAGATATTTGTGAGTAACCTCTGACGTGGTGATGCACAGAGCTCCCAGATGCACAAAAAGAAAAGGGCTTCTTTTCTTCTGGGAATATCCATCATTTGTCAGACCAACGAAAGTACATTTAAGAGTAGAGAGCAAAGCAGTTGGGAACATTATATAGGGATGAGAATAGAGGCCTGCATTCTTCTAAAGGGAAATAGAGGAGGAGTGGATCTGGGGGAAAAGGAAGGTGAGGGTTGTCACGGGGGGAATAGAGGAAGAAGAAACTATGGTTAGGATGTAATATATGAGAAAAGAATAAATAAAAATTTTTTAAAAAGAATCAGCTCAGTGAAAGCAAATAGCAAGTCTAAATGTGTATGCCTCATTTTAACTCCAAATATAAAAGGCAAATTCTAATAAACCTAATGGAAAGATAGTTTTTAATTTATAATTCTTAGAGACATTTACACTCCATCTTAAACAGTGGTCAAGTTGCCCAGACAGAAAGTCAACAAATGCATCTTTGGACAAATAGATGTGAGAGATGTTTACATACATTCCATCCAGTGGCTGAATAAATCAGCAAGTGAGAGACACACTGTCATGTACCATTGTTTTCAATACCAGGACAGAGAAACAGCCTCCATCCATCAACTTACGGAAGAAGAATGAAATATGGTTCATGTATAGGAAGGAAAATATTCAGATAGAAGAAAGAAATCTTGGCACTTGACACAATATGAATTGAACTGGAGGACATTATTTTAAGTGAAATAGGTCAGGCACAGGACAAATGTCACAACATCTCAATAACAGATAAAAATCTGAAAAAATAATGCTATAAAATTGAGAACAGAATGGTGATTACCAGAGGCTGGAGACAGCGGGGAAAGGGATGGGTGATCAATGGGCCCAAGTTGGAGTCAGAAGGAAGCAGCAGGTCCTGGGTACAATTATACAGTAGTGACCACAATCACAATTACATCCAGAAATTTCAAAAACATAAATGAAAATATTTT
The DNA here is from genome assembly GCF_037038515.1 of Microtus pennsylvanicus. Taxonomy (NCBI): domain Eukaryota; kingdom Metazoa; phylum Chordata; class Mammalia; order Rodentia; family Cricetidae; genus Microtus; species Microtus pennsylvanicus. Next base: position 9,955,788 of record NC_134594.1, read on the forward strand.
AAAAGATTTGCAAATAAATGATAAATATTTTGATAGATAAATATGTTTAACATAAATTAAATACCATGTAATGCATATGCACAGTGAGCACTACACAGTAGTTAGTTATACCATTGTTAGGTATAACTAATGTTTTTAAGTATCAGTCACAAATGAAAATTAAAACAAAGTCTCATAACAAGAATATTTTCTGGCAATCAAACTTTCCAAGCCTGAGCTGGTCGAGGAAAGAAATGGCCAATCACCAGGCAGTCGGGCACCATTGTGGTGGCTAAGTACAGGGTAAGTAAATGGGAGAGAGAGAGAGAGACAGAGAGAGAGAGAGAGACAGAGAGAGAGAGAGAGACAGAGAGAGAGAGAGAGACAGAGAGAGAGAGAGCCCCGTGGATGTCTGGGCCTACTCTATTGCCAAGGGCCAGGCTTTGAACCAAGGCCCTGAAGCACCTGAGGGGGCCTTTGTAGATGTCTGTGGCTCCTGAAGGTCACACAGAAGTCTGTAGCCTGGGCTGCCACCAGGGGCCATGTTGGTATCCAAGGATCACACTGCTGTGGGAGCCATGCCGATCTGAGTAGTTTGGGGCCATAGTGACATCCACATGGTTGCCCAGGGTCTAGGCCACAGTGGGTGACCATGTTGGTGCCTGAGGTCTTTACTGCCACTAGCGCCAAGACGAACTGAGCGGTCAGTGCTGTCGCCTGTGTCCACGGTATTGTCTGGGCCAGGGCTATTGTGAGAGCAATGTCTGGGTTCACGGCCTGCCACAGCCAGAGTCTGTGTTGATATCCACAGTTGCTGATGCCATCGAAGGCCATGCTAATGCCTGGAGTCTGGGTTGCCATCTGGGGCCAAGTTCCTGTCTAAGGGACATGTTGCCACTGAGGCCATACTGATCTGGGTGGCCTATGCTATCACCAGGGCCATGTGATATCTGGGCTCAAGCCGCTGCTGAGGGCCAAGTCTGGGTTTGTGATCCTGCTGCTGTTAAAGCCTGTGATGATGTCTGTAGCCCATGTTAACACAGGAGTCATGGAGCCATGCTGTGCGGAGCTAGAACCATCCTTCACTGGCCCTGGGATAGCTGGTCCTGCCTTTGCTGGATATTGCAACAGGAGAGCTCACTCTCCTTCAGAGAAGAGCTTGTCCTGTACTTGGGAAAGATGGCCCCATCCCTCACCATGGGCATGCACCTCATCTGAGCAGCAGACTAGAGATGATCCTGCTGTCAGTGATGCAGATGAGCTGTCCCTGTGGGTGTGAGAGCAGGAGAACTGACCCCTCCCTCATATGCCCCCAAAAGCAATTGGGAGAGAGGACCCTGTAGCTCTAGTGGGCACGGCAGTAGAGTTGGCCGGGGTGGTGTGAGCGTGAGGGAGCTGGATCTGAAGGCCTGAGAGAACTGCTCCCTGCTTCAGGCTGCATTGAGTGGGCTGCCTGAGGCAGTGCTGAAGAGCTCACTCAGGTGGTGACCATGAGGTAAAGTTAGCGAGTTGACCAGCCCAGCTACCATGCAGGCCCAGAACTAGGGCTGAGTTAGCCCACCTCATCTATGAACTGTTGGAGCATGTGGAGAAGACAAACCCACAAATCCAGAACTGCAGGATCCTCAAGCCAGGACAGCCGGATGTCCAAGAAGAGTCCCAGGAGAGGCCATTATCAGTGGGGTAGCAGAAGCCAGGAGCCTCAAGCCAGACCAACAATGAGTACTTGCCAGTAAAGACAGGTGGACTAAAGGGTAAACCGTGTGGCCCAATGGACCACCACATGGCAGCTTCCATGATGAGGTTCTTCTTTGTTTTCTTTTTGTTGTGTTGTTTGGTTTGGGTTTTTTTGTTTTTGTTTTTTATTAAATTTGGTTTTATTTGAGGAGAGATTGCAAGAGCAGAAGGCAGATGTAAGGAGACCAGGAGATGAGTATGGTTAGAATGCATGATGTGAAAAAATCAATAAAAGTTTTTTTTAAAAAAATTAAAAAAACAAATATTTTCCATTAACAAAGGCTATTCTGAAAGTAAAAATCTTTAAAATAATATTTTATTAGATGTCATTTTTATAAATTGAGCTAGTGTATCATCAGAGTTTGAACTATTATTATTCATCAGAAATATCACTCTTCTTTTTCTTCTTCTTCTTCTTCTTCTTCTTCTTCTTCTTCTTCTTCTTCTTCTTCTTCTTCTTCTTCTTCATCATCATCTTCTTCATCGTCATCATCATCTTCTTCTTCTTCTTCTTCTCCTTCTTCTTCTCTTCCTCCTCCTTCTCCTCCTCTTCCTCTCCCCATCTCTTTCTCTCCCCATCTCTTTCTCTCCCCATCTCTGTCTCTCCCTCTCTCTGTCTCTCCCTCTCTCTGTCTCCCTCCCTGAATGGGTTTTGAACTTTTTAAGACTTTCATACTTGACTATACTACGTTTACACCATTTCCACCCCTCCCTCTCCATCGTCTAACTCACTCTGTGACACTCCCTCCTAGATTCCTGACCTCTTCTATATTTATTTTTGTTTTAGAGAGAAATAGAGAGAAGCTAATGAATCCATTCAGTGTTGCTCATAAGTCCATGTGTTTAAGGACACCACAAAGAATTGGACAACCTATCCTGGTCTTTTCTCTGGAGAAAACTGATTTTCCCTCTCTCGGCATCCATTACTTGCCTGTAGTTCTTCATCCGAGAGTGGGGCTTTGTGAAATTCCCCCATCACCATAGGTACGTATGTTAGTTTGAGTATAATTGGCCCCATAATCTCCTAGGGAGTGGCACTATTGGGAGCTGTGACTTTTTTGGAGTCAGTGTGTCACTGTGGAGGTGGGGTTTGAGGTCTCATATATGCACAAGCCACGCCTAGTACCTCATTCACTTCATATTGCCTGTGGGATTGACATGTAGCTCCTTCTCCACTCTCAGCCCCTTCTCTAACACTGTGTCTACCTGCATGCTGCCATGTCCCGTCATGATAACGGACTAAACCTCTGAAAGGGTCGTTAAATGTTTTCCTTTATAAGAGTTGCTGTGGTCACGGTGTCTCTTCACAGTAATAGAAACTGTAACTGAGACAGCGTGTCACGTGGTATGATCACTATGCAGGGTCTTGTTCAGGCCACCATATTGTTTAGATTTCTCAAGTACAGTTTCCCTGACGTGTCTAGAAAACTCTAACTAGCGATGGGTCCTATGCCTTTGGCTTTCACAGTCTTTCCTTTTCCCACAAAGTTCTCTGAACTGTAACTCTAGGGGCTGTTTTGTAGCTGTAATAACTAGGGCTGTGCAAGGTCACTGTGCATGTTGACTAATCGTGGTCACAGGGAGCTTCTGGTCTTTCAACCATTGTTCTGACTAAAATGCTATCCTCTCTCCCCATCTGTCCCACCATTACACAGACCCTACACTGATCACGCCTATTGTTTTCCAAGCATCCCCTCCTCTGAAATCATTCTCTTGCTTGGTTTGGATGGGAATCACTCCTCCAATTTCCTGTGTATGTCCCCACACTAGCCTATAATGCACTAACACCATTCTCTGTCACATCTGTGACTCCACCTTGACGCTTGTTATGGTCCATGAAAAATAGTAATCAATATGGGCATTGATCTTTAGCTGTCTAGAAGCCTCTTGTTTCCCCTGGCTGCAGTCAATTGTCCAAGCTCCCTTGTTGCCAGAAGTAGCCATTAGCCTACACTTCCAGATAATGATCTATAGGTAAGGGAATCTAATGGTAGTGTATCCTTATATAGGTAAGGGTTTCTCATGATAGTGTATCCTTATTACTTGGGTCTGAACCTAATACCCTACAATTTGACTTTTTTTCTCATAATAAATTCTACTGATGGTTATAGCTTGGAGAAAATATGAGGTTCGTGGGTAGAGGGGACTGATTTTAATCTTTTCGGGATCCCAAAGCCCCAAAGTAATCACTAAGTAGGATGTTTTGAAGACAATCACCTTCAAAGTGACTTTTTAGGAGGTTAACTTCAGAAACATTTGGCAAAGGGGACAATGACGTGTGTGCCCACTAGACATGCACTGCATACAATTCTTCCTTTTGAAGGCTTTATGTATGAAAATTCAGACAAAATGCGCTTAAAGCATAAAACCGTGCTGATTGATTCTTCCATGACTTCGGGTGTTGAAATTCTTCACCCAGCGGTGCATCAGCCTCTGTAAGCAGGCTTAAGGGTCCATCCTTCAGAAGAGCATCACTGTGCCAGCCACGTGGTACATCGTTCTAGTGTAGAACTGCAGGAGCCAAGGTAGCAAAGTGGGCACAGAACCCAGAGTGAGAAGCCACATTCAGATGAACGACTGATCTTGGATGCCTTATTGACATAATAGACCCAGCAAGAAAACTGACTTAAAAAGACAGAAACCAAAAGAAACCCTGCGTGGTGTTCGTTGTCTCTCACAAGCGTCAAGAAAGAAGTTTTGATCTTGATGGCTGCCAATTACTGGCAGCTGTAGGCGGGGACTGCATTTGCTTTCTCTAACTCAAAGCAGTGACAGCAAGGCGTGATTTACAGTTTTGTTGTTCAGGGCCTGTCAGATCACTAGTCAAGGACAAAGAAAATAATGGTTTCTTGAGGTGGAAAATTTTCATCTATAACCCAGTGTTCATCGTGTTCATGTCACCATAGTAAATCCCTGAGATGATCAACTTATAAAGGCAAAGTATGATTCTGGCTCATGGCTTTGGAGCTTTTAAGATTGTTCGGCCCCATTGTTCTAGGGACTGAAATGAGGTAGGAGAGCACAGGGGAGCACACGGTGATGGGAATGACCCCCTCATTCACAGTCACACAAGGGAAGAAGAAGAGGGTGCTGGGGCCCCACATCCCTCTTAAGACCACATCCACAGTGACCAGAATCCTTTTCCAACCCTACCCTTTATTTTTTTTTTCGAGACAGGGTTTCTCTGTGGTTTTGGAGCCTGTCCTGGAACTAGCTCTTGTAGACCAGGCTGGTCTCGAACTCACAGAGATCCGCCTGCCTCTGCCTCCCGAGTGCTGGGATTAAAGGCGTGTGCCACCACTGCCCAGCAAACCCTACCCTTTAAAGGCCCCCACCAACCTCCAAACACCAGCACTCTGAGATCAGGTCTTTAAAGTGGCTTGGGAGGAATCTCAGCAATAAACTGTAATATCTGGTGTGAGCCTCTCCCCAGAGGCAAGGGGTTTTCAGAGACCAGCTTTGCTTGGAGCATATAGAGGAGAGAGAGGTTTGAACCCTATGCCTCCATAGCCCCTTCGTACCATGGTTAATATGAGACAATCTTCACACAAACCCAAGTGCCAATTGAGATCCCAAGACAGGTTCCAGAAATTTCAAGTGGGGCATAGTCACAGGGAGTCTTTGGGGAATACCCTGGTCACTTCTAACTCCTTTTATTCTCCACTTTCTATCTGCCATGAAGGGACTGACTTACCTTCCTCCACCACACACTTTGGACACCATGACATTCTGCTGAGTAGACAGAGCCATGTAAGCATGTGTTGAACCCTCTGAGTCGATGAGCCAAAATGAACTACTAAGTGTTTGAGGGCAGAACACAAAAGTAGCTAGCATACTTTCCTCAGGAGTTGTATCTCCCCACCTCAGTCTCAAGATACCGCGAGACCATGGGTTACACAAGGTGAAACACATAGCTTAACAGACCTTTGGGCGAGAAGCTACGAGAGGCACACTTTCCTATCAGAGCTGCCCAGAAGAAGTAAGCTATGGTCCACAGCTTCTCAAGTCCTGAAAGAACCCATACAATATGTCATATAATAAGTCCACCTGTCTAAAGTTTTTGAAGAACTTATTAACTACAAAGAGTTATGATTGACCCAAGGCTCCAGAGCTCACGTACGGGTTCTCTGAGTGAGAGCAATTCCTCGTGGTACCACAGTGTACAGCATGGACGACTGACTGCTAATCTGGCCGTTGCTTCTTCTGAAGAGGGTTCTTCATCTCTGGAGTTAGTTCATCATCCCAGAGACTGCCTTGCTGTTTGTCTGTGGAATGTGAAAAATAAACCATGAGGGTTATAACAAGAAACAAGATGAAGACTTTTAAAATTACATGAGCTATTGGCCACAATTATCTATTTCCCAGCAATCTTTCATTCATTGTGCGTTTATTGTCCCCGAAATATTAATATTCATGACCCTTCTCTTCCGTATCTTGTAAAAGACAGTAAACACGAAAGGTATAGAATCTTCAAATGTTTTTTTTTTTTTGGCAATAAGGTTTTCTTTTATTCAAGGTTTTCTCTCATATACCATTGTAAACTATAACTGATTTTAGTTTAACTAAGACTGATTCTGTTTGTAAGCCTTAATTCTTAAATTTTAAATAAAATATATTTGTTGCTTCCACTTCCCTTTCCTCTGTCTAACCCCTCCCACAATTTCCCCATTACTCCCTTTCAAACTGAAGGCCTCATTCTCTTGGAAATCTATTGGGGTGTGTGTGTGTGTGTGTGTGTGTGTGTGTGTGTGTACATACACAACCTGCTGGACACATTTAGTGTTGTTTTTGAGCATATGATTTCAGGGATGACCACTCAGCAAAAGGAGACCATTACAGAAAATACCACTGGTCATAATTCAGATAGTGCAATGCTCAGCTCCAAGGGGTTGTACATCTACAAAACTCCCACACCTAAGGTTCAGGCAACATTATGAAGCAGGTGGATGAATGATTGTGAGAGCCAGGGGACCAGGATTTTCTGTCATTATTATGTCTCCTAGAAATGACAGGGAAGCTACACCCATGATACCCCAAAAATATGGCTGCCTAAAGGAGACCTGAATGATCACAACCCCAACAGACATGCTAATATAGAAAAGGGGAGTCTCAGAAGACTCCACCCATAGACAAGGAATCAGCAGCACCTAGTGACTGATGAGCGAGAACTCTCCCACGGATGAGCCCCTAACGGGTAATGCCACATAAAGTGGTCAGCCCTGAGTCTTACTTAAAATTCCAAACCCCAAACTACTAAATGCCAGCTAAGTAAAAGACGAGTATAGTAGTTCTGTTATGGCTCAAAGCACAACACCCAAGCATGGCGTCTCAGAATAGCATCCTGCTGATCTTCCAGCCCTACTTTCTCCCTGAGGCAAATCACAAAAAGCAGCCTTTCTCTTTCCTGAACTGGAGCCTAGAATACAATCCTCACATGATAAGCTCACCCTGCTCAATAAGCCTTCTCTTTCAAGAACTTCATTCTAGAAGAATCTGCCTAATACTTGTGTGGAACAATGCTACCCATGGAGAGAAGAATTTGACCAGAGAGTCCGTGCTGGGTTCCTAGCCTCTCTTCTCACTCACTGGAACCTTTTGTCCATTTGTACTTCTGAACCATCTAACCCAAGCATAAAACCAGGCAATCCTCCCGTGTCTTTGTGTAGTCACTCCGGAAAGCTCCAGGTTCGAGTACAACCTTGGCCAAAAGGCTTTGTTAAGTTTTCTTCCTTTCAGCTTGCCTTGTGGCTTGGGGTCCACAGTCCTTATGGATGAGGGGTTGAGAACAGTCAACATCCTGCAGCCTCCCACAGTGTTGGAAGAGTACGCGTCCCCCGGTAGTGGTATGGGAGGGGGGCTCATACACAGCTTTATGTTGTAATAAGAGCAGCGAGGTTGATTGAGCAGAGCGGCGGGCTATGTTCCTGGCACTGGGCTGCCCGCACGGCTAGCTGCTTCCCGAAATAATTACACGGAAACTGTATTCTTTTAAACACTGCTTGGCCCATTATATCTAGCCTCTTCTCAGCTAACTCTCGCACCTGGACCAGCCCATTTCTAATAGTGTGTGTAGCACCCCAAGGTGCGCTTACCAAGAAGATTCTAGCCTACATCCATCCTGGGTCAGAGCTTCATCGATCGCGTCTGCCCGGGAGAGGGGAGCATGGCCTCTGAGCTCACTTCCTCTTCCTCCCAGCATTCTGTTCTGTTTACTCCTCCCACCTATGTTTTAACCTATGAGGGCCAAGAAGTTTCTTTATTTTTTGACCAATGACCTTCCTCCATCATTTCCCCTTTTTCTGTTTAAGCAAAAAAAAAGGAAGGCTTTAACTTAACATAGCAAAATTACATATAACAAAACAGTTATCAAGTAAAAATTACAATAATCTTTGTCATAACTAAGGAAAACTATAACTATAACTAACTATTCTTCAACTCCATCAAAGACTCCAGAAAGATACAATATTACCTAAGCAAACAAGAAATAAGCAACTTTCAAACTCTAGAAATGACAGAGACATCTCACTGCCTGGACAGTCACCCAAAGTTCCTCTGTACCGTTGGGGCATCCATCTTCAGCCTTCAGGCCCATAGTATCCAGCAGACATTTCCATGAAGCAGGAAATTTCAAAGGCAGTTACTATCTGCTTGTCCTGAAGAATGTCTTGCAGACTCTTTCATGAATCAGGAACCCTGAAAGATCATCTCACCTTTAGGCAAGTTCAATAGTCCTCTCTCTGTGGGTTCTTTGTGTCCAGTTTATGCAACAGTCCAGGCAAGAGCAGTTTCTTACCCAAATGGCTATCAAACGCCATAAGGATCCTCTTCAATGCCCATCTTCTTCTTGAAGTATATTGGTGCTGCCAGGAGCAGACATGTCTCATTGTCATGAAAAACCCTAAGTTATTAAAACATTAAATAGCATATTTCATTGTCTTTGAAAGATATGAAGAATACCTATCTAACTGAAATATATATCTATATATCTAGAAAATCTAACTAAAATGACTACAAACTTGACTATTATTAATGATTATCCATTAACAACCTATATACGTTACATGAACTACACAATCACAATACCTTAATCAAGATCAGAAACACATATACATATAACAAAATTGACCTTAAATTTAAATCACTAAAGCAAAATCCTTATCAATGTAAATTATTCATACCTATATCATATCCCCCTTTAAATGTAAAAGAATGTTTATAAACCATATTTGGGAACATGGGCGCAGTTTTTTCTCTCCAAACTGCTTCCTGCTGAATGGGGGCATCATTAATTAGGTCTTTCATGGTATAACCTGTGTGCTAGTTTCATCTCAATTGGCAGTTGAGCGAAGCAATTTTCTGAAGGTGTTCACAACAACCCTTCAGGAGGGCGTGGTCCATCATACCATATTGGGATAGAAGCCTTCAGCTTTAGATAGTTTTTATGCCACAAAGAAGAAGGTGGGTGTTTCGCTGTCATTTACAATAAAATGGATAAAACAAAGCTCAAGTTTTCTTTACTACAGAAATTTCCAGAACTTTTACATGGTAATTTGTATTATGAATCTCAGAAAATAATATACTACACTGTCCTTTTCAAGTTCAGTTGATTAAAATATTCTTTTCTCCATTGTTTTTTTTAAACAAAATTTTCCTCGACCAGTTTTCTAGATAGCTAATAGAGAAGTCATGAGTTATCATAGTATTAAATGTGGACCATGCATCAGTAATATGCACCATATGTGTAGAATATACAAGCTGGAGTTTGGATTCTATCTATATCTACTCTGTCAGTCCCTGCTATGTTGTTAAAGCAATGTTTTACAGTCTCATGTTTGAGAAAAACTGGACTGGTGGCTGATCCCAAGGCCAAGGTCACAGCACTTAGGTTGATTAAAGCATACTGTGTTGTCTTTCTACAATACCATCTTCGTGATGACAAGGACTGTCTTACTCAAAGCTGTACCCAGTACACCAGAAGAGTGTAATTGGAACCCAGAGGTAGAATGGTATATTATTTGTATTTTGTTAATTAAATCTTGCCTGAAGACCAGAAGCAAAGCTAAAGCCACTGAAAGTCAGGTAATGGTGGCACATACTTTTAATCCCAGGATTTGAGAGACAGAGGCAGATGGATCTCTGTGAGTTCAAGGCTACCCTGGGCTACAGAAGATCAATGCAGAAAAAAATCCAGGATATAAAATGAGAGGAGAGAGAGGTTTAGGCTGCTTAGTCTGGGGTCACTAAGCCTTAGTAGAGCTAAGACTTCTCTAGTGGCGTGGCTGCTTTGCTTTTCTGATTTTCAGGTTGAATCCCAATATCTGTCACTAAGTTTTTATTATTCAAGTTACAAAGAGGCATTGATAAATGTCCACAACTACAATGTATTGTGATCTCTATAGTGTCTTGATTAATTATCCATTATGTGTTCCCTGAAGTATTTAATATCAACTTAACATCACCTTGATTGGCTGCCTCCAAGGGTGGGGCATAAGTTTTCAAGAAGGAATCGTGGCCTTTCTAGAAGTCATCCATCCTGAATAAGCTTCAGCCCCCAAGATGGATTGCAAGGCAGAATAAGCTTCGTCTTTCCAGACAGACTACAAATTCATTGCAAACATAGCAGAAGATGATCGAGTAGAAAACAGAAATGGGAAAATAGGTAATAAATCAACCGTGGAAGTAAGATTTTGTCAAGGGTTTTATCACAGGGTTTTCTGGTTGACTGTCAGAGAGTTGCCTCCGTGTTCTACACAATCAGATTTGGCCTCTCACTGAGGTTGTCTGCAGTGTGAGCTTCGTTTGGGTCTTTCTTTTCTCCTCACGCCTTCCTCGGGCTCCTATAGATTACAGGCCACATGTCTGACAACACTAATGTGATTTGTGAGGAAGCTCTTTGGGATCTTTGCAAATTGGGGTAATGGATTTAACTCTTATTAAGGGTAATTGCAGAGGCAGTTTTGATGTGAAATTATAAAATAAGGACACATTTCCTGATTTGATAATGGAGGAGCATTCATTTCTAAAAATACCACAAAAGTATAACTCAATACAAATGTGTAGCTAATGGAACTGAGGGCATCTTTGGGTGGTAGCCATTAGAGTATTGCTCCTATCAGCTATGAGGACAGAGCAGACAGCCGTTTGCCTCCACTATCTCCACAGAGCACTTTCTACTCAAACTTGTTCACTGATGACTTCTAAAGAAGCCCAGCTCTCATCTCTAGCCCTGTAACGTCTAGGATCTCTAGCATGCCATTTACCTTGGACCTTGAGCCTCTCTGGTATCTCAATTTCCCCAGCGTTCCTCAGTTTCAGCCCTTCGTTTCTGTTGACCTCCGATCAAGGCATTCACTCCCAAAGACACCACGCTCACTTTGCCTCCTGCCTGCTTCTCTGTCAGGTGAGTTCTGTGAAGCTTCCTGTAATTTCTTGGGAAGAACCCCTACTGTGTCCTCCAAATAGATCACTATATTGTGTCTCTTAGGAATGTATTGGGTTTAGATCCTGATAGATTTTTGAGCTTCTCACAGGTGGTTGCCCAATTTTTCTCATTTATGTATTCACAATATCAATCACCAGTTGTCCAGCCACCCAATACAACAATCATTGTGAGGAACACAAAAGACAATGACTTGATGCTAAAACACTGTAAGCAATTGGCCTCCCATTTTCATGAGTTGAATGTTTTCTCGTGGATGCATCATTGCTGAGAGGTGGTGCTTCAGGGGGAGTTTAACAGCATCACTGTGGGGTGAGAGTAGTGGCTCCTGATAAAGGCTGAGTTTCCCCTTCTCTGCCTCACATGCAGTCTCAACATGTTACACTTCCACCATGTAATGCAGCTGGAAAGACATCCACCAGGTCATGCAGCTGGAAAGGACACCCACCATGGAATGTAGTTGGAAAGGACTCCCACCATGCAATGCAGCTGGAAAGGACACCCACCATGCAAGGCAGCTGGAAAGGACAGCCACCATGCAATGCTGCTGGAAAAAACACCCACAATGCAATGCAGCTGGAAAGGACACCCACCAGGTCATGCAGCTGGAAAGGACACCCACCATGGAATGTAGTTGGAAAGGACTCCCACCATGCAATGCAGCTGGAAAGGACACCCACCATGCAAGGCAGCTGGAAAGGACAGCCACCATGCAATGCTGCTGGAAAAAACACCCACAATGCAATGCAGCTGGAAAGGACACCCACCAGGTCATGCAGCTGGAAAGGACACCCACCATGCAATGCAGCTGGAAAGGACACCCACCATGCAATGCCGCTGGAAAAAACACCCACAATGCAATGCAGCTGGAAAGGACACCCACCATGCAATGCTGCTGGAAACAACACCCACCATGCAATGCCGCTGGAAAGGACACCCACCATGCAAGGCAGCTGGGAAGGACACCCACCATGCAATGCAGCTAGAAAGTACCCATCAGATGTGATCTCTTAACCCAGAGCCTTCCAGTCATGAGAACTGTGAGGCGAACAAACTCTTATTTATAAATTGCTCTGTCTACAGCAGCACAAAATGACTAAGACAGCAAGATGGTTCTGAGACGCCATCAGTAATAATTAGAGTTCATTGTCAATTTGACAGGATCTGGAGTCATTTAAGAAAACATATTAAGCCACGCCGGTGAGGAATTATTCAGCCTCCTACAATACCTGAGGGAGATGATACTTGTAACATGAAGGCTGGGCCTGTTTGTTTGTGTTTTCTGTCCTGCCTGGTACCCCCATCTGTTTAGCCCCAAAGAAAATCACACATAGGTCTCCATAAATTATAAGCTGATTGGCCCATTAGCTCTAACCTCTCACTGGCTAACTCTCACATCTTGATTAATTCATTTTTCTCATCTATGTTAGCCATATGGCTCAGTACCTTTTTTCAGTGGGGCAGATCACATCCTGCTGTTTGGTGGTCTGGGCAGGAGTAGGCAGAATCAACTTCTTCCTTCCCAGAATTCCCCTGTTCTCATTACATCATTTCTACTTCCTGTCTGGTTTTCCCGCCTATACTTCCTACCTGGCCAATCAGTGTTTTATTTATAACATGATTGACAGAATACAGACAATTCTCCCTCATCAGATACTCATCAGGCTAACCCAGCTGGGAAGACAGAGCCTGACAGTGGAAGGTATCCCTCCTGAGTTTAAATCCTAGTGAGCTGAGCACAGCCATTCATGGCTCCCTGCTTCCCAGCTGCAGACACGAGGTGACCTCTAACCTCCAGCCCCTGTGATTCCCAAAGCGATGCTCTAAAGCTGAGAGCTGACACAATCCACTCCTTCTCAAGTTGCTTTGTCACAGTGACAGAAAGTTACTAAGATAATAGCCGATACAGGATGTCATTCATTTCTTCACTCAATCTTCAAGTACTTTAAGTGAATTTTATTTTGTACTGATTGGTTTATCGTGAATCCATAATGAGCTAACACCCCTTGCTCAATGACAGGCCACAACTGCCAAAGACCAGGTAGGCTGACATGGACCTTCCCCACTCTCTGTTACCTCAGACCCAATTCCTAGGTTTGCCCCTAGTGCTGGGAACAGAACACCAGGGGCAGCTTCCACTCCCCCTGCCCATGCCTCCTTTGGATCCCTCAGACCATCTACCCAAGCGTCCTCCCTTGAATATACCAGCTGAACAGGCCAGTAAAACAGGCAACACTCAACCAACACTCTCTGAAAATCCAGAGAGGAATCCGAAACCAAAAAACAAAACTCACAACCAACAAAGACAAACCCAGAAATCAGCACCCAAACCTATAATCATCACAAACCCAGATGTCTAGATGCCATCATAAGAAATCAATCAACACCCAGAAACCAGCTATTCTACCACAGCAAGCCCTGAATATTCCAACATAGCTGAAGCACAAAAAAGTGACCTTAAAACCAACTATATGAAGATTTATTTCCTTAAAGAGGAAAAATGAATAAATTCCTTATAGAAAGCCAAGAAATAAAAACAAATATTGAGAAAAAATAAACAAAACTGTTTAGACCTGAACACAGAAATACAAGCGACAGAGAAAACACAAAACTGAGGGAATTCTGAAGATGAAAAATCTAGGAAATCAAACAGGAACTACAGAGTCAAGCTTTACTAACAAAATACAAGAGATGGAAATGAGGATCTCAAGCATTAAAAATACAATAGAAGAAACAGCTACATTGGTCAAAGAAAATGTTAAATCTTAAAAATTCCTACCATCAAACATTCAGGGAATATGGAACACTATGAAAATACCAAACCCAAAACTAATAGGATGAGAAAGGAGAAGAATCTCAGCTTTAGGGCTCACAAAATATTTTCAACAAAGTCACAAAAGAAAGTTCCCTAACCTAGAGGAGGACATGCCTATAAAGGTACAAGAAGCTTACAGAACACCAAATAGAAAGGAAGGTCCCCTTGCAAAATAATAATCAAAACACTAGACATGCAGAAAAAAGAAAGAATATTAAATGTTGCAATGGAAAAAGACCAAGAAAAATACAAAGGCAGTTCTATTATAATTACACCTGACTTCTAAATGAAGACTCCTGGACAGATGTGCTACAGATATAGAAAGATATAACAACAGATACTGAGGAAATTCAGAGACTCATAAGTACATACTTTAAAAACCATGCTTTCCATCAAATTGGAAAATCTAAAAGAAATGGTTAATTTTCTCAACATGTAACTCTTACCAAAGTTAAATCAAAATCAGATAAATATTTCAAATAGACCTTTAATCCCTAGTGAAATAGAAGCTATCATTAAAAGTTTGCATATATTTGCCAGGGCCAGATGGTTTTGGCACTGAATTCTGCCAAACTTTCAAAGAAGAATTAATGCCAATACTTAAATTATTCCACAAAATAGAAACAGAAGGAACATTACCCAATCCATTATATAAAACTAGAGTTACCCTGATATCCAAACCACATAAAGCTTCAACAACAACAACAAAAGAATTACAGACCAGTTTCCCTGATGGACATAGACATAAACATACTCAATAAAATACTTGCAACAAAATCCAAAAACACATCAAAAGATCATCCACGATGATCAAGTAGGCTTCATCCCAGTGATGTTGGGATCGCTCAACATAAGAAAATTCACCTTAGAGACAAACTGAAAGATAAAAAGGATCATCTCATTAGATGCTGGACAAGCCTTTCACAAAACCCAACACCCTTTCATGGTAAAAGTCTTGGAGAGATTAGGAGTATATAGTACATATCTAACATTAAAAAAGCAATATACAGCACATAGACTGCCAACATCAAATTAAATGGAGAGAAACTCAAAGCAATTCCACCAAAATAAAAAACAAGACAAGGCTGTCCACTCTCTCCATATCTATTCAACATAGTACTCAAAGTTCTAGATAGAGCAATAAGACAACAAAAGGAGCTCTAAAGGGATACAAATGGAAAAAAATGTCAAATTATCTTTATTTGTAAATGATGTAGTAGTATACATAAGTGACCCTAAAAATTCCACTAGGGAACTCCTACAGCTGATAAAACACTTTCAAAAAAGTGGCTGGATACAAGATTAACTTAAAAAAAATCCTATATACAAATGGCAAATGGACTGGGAAAGAAATTAGGGAAACCACACTTTCACAATAGCTTCAAATAATGTAAAATATCTTGAGGTAACTCTAATCAAACATGTGAAAGTCTTGTATGATAAAACCTTCAAGTCTTTGAAGAAAGAAACTATGAAGGTACAAAAGGAAGGAAAGCTCCCCCACACTTATGAATTGACAGGATTAACAAAGTAAAAATGACCATCTTACCAAAAACAATCTACAGATTCGATGAAATCCCTATCAAAATCCCAACACAATCTTATAGACCTTGTAATAGACAATTCTTAAGTCCACATGGTAAAATAAAACTCAGGATATCTAAATAATCCTTAACAATAACAGAATTGTTGGAAGTTTCACCATCCGTCATTTCAAGTTGTACTCCAGAACTGTTGTAATAAAAACCACATGATATTGCCATAAAAACAGACACATTGATCGATGAAATCGCATTGAAGACCCAGATATAAATTCACAGAAATATAGACAACTCATTTTTGATAAAGAAGCCAGAAAAACACACTGGGAAAAAAAAGAATCTTGAACAAATGGTGCTGGTCAATAGAATGTCTGCATGTAAAAGAATGCAAATAGGTCCATATTTATTGCCCTGCACAGAACTCAAGTGGATCAAAGACCTCAACATAAAGCCGGACACACTGAACCTGATAGAAGAGAAAGATAGAATTCAATGGGATAACTTTGAATTCATTGGCACAGGAGACAACTTTCTGAACAGAACACCAGTAGAACAGGCACTAAGATCAACAATTAATAAATGGGAGCTCAATAAGCTGAAAAGCTTCTGTTAAACAAAGGACAATGTCAATCAAAGAGGCAGCCTACAGAATTGGAAAATATTTTTATCAACTCTACATTGGATAGAGGCCTAATATCTAAACTATATGAAGAACGCAATAAACTAAGTATTAAAAACCTGAATATTCTGATTAAAAACTAGGGTACAGGTCTAAAGAGAATTTCCAACTAAGGAAACTCAAATGATTGAGAAACAAATTAGTGTTCAATATCCTCAGCCAACAAGGAAATGCAAATCAAAACAACTCTGAGACTTCATCTTAAATCAGTAAGAATGACTAAGATCAAAAACACAAGTGACATGTTGGTGAGGATGTGGAGCAAGGGGAACACTCTGGTGGGAATGCAAACTTGTACAGCCACAAGGAAATCAATATGGAAGTTCCTCAGAAAATCGGGAATCAATCTAACTTAAGACCCAGCTATACTCTTAGACATATACCCAAATGAAACTCCATCCTACCACAAGGACACTTGCTCAGCTGTGTTCATTGTGGCTTTATTCATAATAGACAGAAACTGGAAACAGCCTAAATGTCTCTCAGCTGAAGAATGGAAAAAGAAAATATGGTACATTTGCACAATGGAGTATTACTTAATGGTTTAAAAAAATAAATAAAATCTGCAGGCGAATGGGTGGAACTAACTAGAACAATCATCCTGAGTGAGGTAACCCAGACCCAGAAGGGCAAATATGGTATATATTCACTGATAAGTTAATATTAGCTTTTAGGTACATGATAATCAAACTACAATCCACAGACGCAAGTTAGTTAGGTAAAGAAGAGGGCAATAGGGGAGAAGTGTGGATAACCCTGGGAAAGGGATAGAGAATACTTTCTGTGGATGGGTTGAGGCCAGGTGAGAATGGGAGGATGAACAATCAGGTGGGAAGGACAGAGTTAGAGAGTACAAGTGGAGTCAGCTGGAATTGGGGGAACTGTGGGAGGGCAGCGTGGAAACCTAGAGCAACAGAAAATTCCTAGAGTCTATGAGGGTGACCCTAGTGAGGAGCCTAGTAATGGAGAATAGGGGGTCTGAACTGACCATTTGGGACTAGGTTGAATAAGGTTGAGTTTTTGACTGAGGGGCTCCCATGCATATTCCTAAACAACCCAGGCTGATATCAGGACAGAGGGCAGCGCTCTGAAAACTGATAGGGATTACCCCACTGCTGAGGACAACCTCCTTACAGTTTGTTTAACACAGAGAGGTCAATTTGGTGCCTGCATGGAGCCTGCACACCTATGTTCTACTCTCTGTCAGGAGAAGCTACTCTGTAGGTACGGGAAGAGAAACTTGGACACCACGTCCGTCACAAAACCCTCCACCTAAAATCTATCTTGCTTTAAAGATGTGCTGGGGCAGTGGTGGCACAGAACCTGTGGCAGGGGCCAACCAGTGTTTGGTTTAACTTAAGGTTCATGCCATGATAAGGAGTCCATGTCCTATACTGCCTGGATGGCCAATAACTGGAGTCTCTTGCCCAAAGACCTAGGGTAGAAACTAACATGACTTGGGGGAAAATCAGTGAAATGATTCCTAATGATATTCATGTATACTCACAGTTTGGTGCCCTGTCCAGTAGTCATCAGAGAGGCTTCCTCCAGCAGCATATGGAAGCAGGTGCAGAGACCCACAAAGAAACATTAATCAGAGAGAGTCTAAAAAGGAGATCTCTATCAGGTCCCTCCCCTTAGAGATTGGGGAACCCCACAGAAGATGGGATGGAAAGAGGATAGGCATCAGAGATAATGGAGGACACCAGGAGTTCATGGCCCACCAAATCAACTAAGTGGGGTCCCTATGGGCTCACAGAGACTGAAGCGGCAAGCATGAAGCTTACAAAGGTCTGTACCAGATCCTCTGCATATATGTTAGCTTGGTTTTTGTGTGGGACTCCTAACAGAGTGAATGGGTGTACCTCTGCCCCTTTTGCCTGCTCTTAAGACTCTTTTCCTCCTACTGGTTTGCCTTGCGCAACCTTCAAGTTGCTTTCTTGTATTTTGTTTTGTAACGTTTAGTCATCATCTATTAGAGGCTTGCTCCTTTCTGAAAAGGAATGGCAAGGCAGTGGATTGGCAGGGGAGAGAAGGTGGGAGTAACTAGGAGAAGTGGAAGGAGAGAAAACTGATTGGGTTGTATCGTGTAAGAGACGAATCTATTTTCAAAAGAGAGAATCCATCATGAAGCAATGTGCTAGGTACTTGATAAGGAGATTGCTTACTTTGAACTACTTATGAATTCATTTTATTAGAGAAGCAAAACATAAATAAATTTAAACATAGACAAAAAATCATCATGAAGGTGATATTCAGTGATATACTTCTCTGGTTCCTGTTCCTCTAATTCTCTAAACAACTAAACAAACAGCTCACTTTCTCTTATGATCTTCTCAGTTTCCTGTGTACTAACTTGATTGTGTGGTTATTCAGTGAGCCCTCTCATGAAGAAACAACATCTTACATCATATCAAAGAGAAGGAAATAGTGCCTACTTCCAGAAGTCAGAATCTTCTTACTTCAGTCTCTACTGTTCCACTGCAAATGCACAGCCCTGTATGTTTCTGTATGTGAAACACACAGAAAAAAGGAACAAAAATATCACATCAGAGTCAGTTAGGCTAAGATCTCGGAAAATAAGAATTACAACAGACTTCTTAAAACCAATGCCAGTCAAAGGAAAATAGAATGAGATTATTTTTCTTATAGTGATAGACAGGAAATAAACTAGCCTGATACAAATCCTTAGTCTGTAATTATAATCTAAAGTCTCTTTTTAAAAAAGTATTGGAAAGAAAGAAATTCTCAAAGACTAAGAGACAATAGCAAAAAGAATGTAAAATCAGTCTGAACCAAAGATAGACATAGAAATAAAGAACACTAAATATGAAATACACAATAGCAAGTTAACTTTTTGTTTTTAATAATGCTAAAAAAACAATTTATCTAGGAAGAAATGGTAGCATTGCTAAGTGTTTATAGTAGAGGTAAAAGCAGGAGCTCTAACAATAGCATCATGACTATTCTTGCTTATCAATTTAACTACAAAACTTAAGTATGGAGGGATTTTTACCTAATCTGAGGTAAGAAGATCCACTTCTAATCTGGGTATTTGAAATAGGAAGACACACCTTTAATCCAGACCTTTCGAGCTGGTAAAACCCACCTCTAGTCTGGGCTGCACCTTCTGGAAGTCTCTATAAGGGCATAGAAGAAAGGTTTTGCTCTTTGCCTGATTACTCTCACATTACTGGCAAATCCATTCCTTTACTGGCATTAGAGCCCACTTCTTTGGGATCCCACCATATACTGAAGAGCAGATGAGATATCGTGAGCCTCATGGACTAAGCAACTACTGGATTCTTGGACTTTCCACTCACAGACAGCATTTGTTGGTTTAGCTGAACCAAAGCCTATAAATCATTCCAATAAATCACCTTTCTGTATACACACACACACACACACACACACATACACATATATATATATGCATGTATGTATATATGTGAGCATTTATGTGTGTATATATATACATGTATATATGGAGGGAGGAAAAGAAAAGTAGAAATGATCTAATTATAATCTTAAAAATAAGAGATGCATACACACACTAGCTAGATGATAGATAGATAGATAGATAGATAGATAGATAGATAGATAAGAAAGAGAGATCTTAAAGTTCTGTAACTCTAGAAAACCCTGACATGTACAAATGGCATTAAAATGAGAGGAAATCTCTCAAAGAATAGTTGTAGATTCCTTTTTGAACTAGTAGGTTTTTTTATTTTTAAGATCATAATTACATCATTTCTCCTTTCCTCCTTTCATAAGCTCCCACATATGCCTCTTTTCTCTCTTCCAAATTCATGGTCTTGTTTTCATTGTTGTAAGATACATACATAGACTAAAAACCTTTTCAGTCTATACAAAACTATAGGTATGTATATATTTCCAGGGCTGGAGATTTGATATGAATAACCAATTGGTGTGTTTTTTCCTAGGGAAGACAATTTTGTTGGTGGCTGTTTTTTATTTCTTTACTTTTGGGGGACCACCACCCAGTTCCCAATTAAATACACAGATGCTTATTCTTTCTTAAGAATGCCTGGCTTTGTCTTGTCTTGCTTCTTGCCAGATTTTCTTAAATTATCCCATCTACCTTTTGCCTCTGGGCTTTTCCTTTTCTTACTTCTGTATATCTTACTTTTGCTCTTACTCCATCACTGGGTGGCTGGGTGACTGGCCCCTAGTGTTCTCCTCTCCTTGTTCTCTTGCTCCTTCTTGATCTCTCTCTCTCTCCACAGATTTCTCCTCTTATTTATCTCACTATCTGCCAGCCCCAATTATCCTTTTTCCTGCCTTGCTATTGGCCATTCAGTTCTTTATTAGACCAATCAGATATTTTATACCAACAACGTAACACAGCTTTACCGAGTTAAACAAATTCAACATAAAAGATCGCAACACATCTTTGCATCATTAAACAAATGTTCCGCAGCATAAACAAATATAACAGATCTTAATATTCTACAACACAGTTTCTTCTGTTCTCAGGATTTCTTAATTGTCTCATGATCTTTGTTTGTGGTTGAGGCCTCCTAGACTCCCTGTCTCCCATCCACTTTGGCATGACTACTGTTGTCCTTGTTTAGCTCATGTTTAGGCTGTTGGTGAGACTTTATGGGTGTAGCTTCTGACATTTCTAGGAGACACGATCTCATAGCAAGCTCCCTGTTTCCCTGGATCTTCCAATTTTACTGTTGCTGCATCTGGAATAATCCCTGAGCCTTAGGTTCAGGAGTTGTGTTGTAGACACATCCATTAGGATTGGGCTCTGAACCTCTGTATTGGGCTGGTTGTGGTTTTCTGTAAGGTTCTCCAGCTATTACAAATTTGCCTTAATGAGGGGTGAGATCTGTACTTACCTATGGGCATAAAGATAAATAGTAGAGTGTAGTTATGGATTGTGCTGGTCTAGAAAAGTGACAGTTACAGGTTCTCCTTCACAACTTCACTATCTCTGAACTAGCTGACTAGGTTTCCCATCCCAGACATGATTTTGCCCTCTTTGAGTAGGTCTTAAAAAGCAGTTAGAGAGTCCAAGGTATGTGTGCCAGCAATGCACCCGTAGGACTATCTTTCCATGCTTGCCATTGCTATCATTCAAAGGCATCATAGACATTCCAAGAAAGCTCCAACACATCACAAGCTATTTATTTTACCTTTGGTTTCTCTGCAGAGGTAGAAGGCAAGTCCATATCACTGAAAACATCATGGAACTCAGGCATAAGACCTTGAGCCCCTAAGTTAGACCTCACCTGAGGACCAGCTTTCACGGTATCAAAGAGCATCTTGAAAGCTTTCAAAGAGGGGAAACAACCAACAGTCCTACCCAGTTGTACACAAATGGTGGTGCCAATATAATTTGAAGGCAACCTGTATTAGTGTTGTTTCTGTTGCTGTGATTAGATACCATGACCAAAAGTAACTTAACAAAGAAAGAATTTGTTTTGTCTTGCAATTTCAGAAGGATAGAGTCCATTGTGATGAAGAAGGCATGGAGTAGCAACAGGATCAGGAAGGTGTACGATCACATTTTCATCTGCACATGGGAAACAGGGAAAGGAAACAGGAAGGAGGGCAAGGCTATTAACTCCTAAAGCCAACCCCTCAAAAGGTTGTACTTTCTAAAGGTTCAGTACCTTCCAATACAACACTGCCAACTGGGGAGTGAATGTTCAAACGAAGATGTTTTTAATGAACCACCTCACAGACTTTCATTACAGGTTTTTGAACAGTATGAAATTCATTGAAAAAAAGGAAGCGTAGAATATTAAGAGCCAATGACAACTGATACTATATAGTTTGGGACCAAGAAGTTCACGAATGAAGAACCAACAGCAATGAGAAATGGGCCCAGCTTTCCTTCTCAGGGTAGAAGAGACTCCTGGGCATCACCTTCCTGTTTCCCTCTTTTGTTTCTGGATTGCTCCAGAGAAAGGATGGGAGAAGACTAGGAGACATTCTAAAGAAAAACCTCAAGTACTTCCTGTCTGATTTCCTCCTCATTAGCCCCATCAAACTTTGATTCAGATACTCCTCTTTCTCATCATCTAGAAGAAAAAAAACAGCCACTGACTTGTACCCTAGACCTATCTGCTTCCCAGTTTGTCTCAACTGCTTAGGAAAGCCTTCATTCAAGACAGATGACTCTCATCACAAGACTAGAAACATGCGGAGTTATTCAAAGGTTTTCACGGGCTTTGTTGCATTTATCTTCCTCACTTAATGGTCAGATAATTACTGATGATCATTCCTTTGGCAAAGAACCTTGAGGGCGTTTAGGCTTAGATGTGCGGTGGTATTCTAGTTCAGGTGGTTAGTTGAGTACCCCAGTTGGTATTTAAATTCCAGTGCAAACCCAATCACTCCAGATCTTCCTGCATCATGCCTCTGGTGTCTCCAAATCACAAGAAGGATATAGGGAATGGAGAGGAAGAAGAATCTTAGGTAGAGATAAGCCAATAAATCAGACAACAAGGCCACAGTCACATCCTGTATTATTCTCAGAATGCACATTAAAAGTATTGGTTCGTCTGCCTATTTTCATGATCAAGAGATTGAAAATAAGGCCTGCACATACCAGGCAAGTGCTCTACCTCTAGGCTACACCCTAAATCCTAAGTTATAGACTTAATTATAACCATGCACTAGGTTTCCCTCTAGCCTGATACTCACCAAGAAAGCTAGACTTGGCTAGCTAGCCATCCCCAGGAATCCTCCTGCCACTGCCTCCTCAGAATTAGGATTTGAACATGCTACCATGCCTGGGTTTTTTATATGGGGTGGAACTCAGGCTCTTATTCCTGCGAGGTAAGTGCTGTGCCCCGTGAACCATTTTCCCAGTCCCTTCAGAATATCTTGATGTTAAATAAATCAAATTATTCATTTGCGTTTTCAAAAGAAAAAAAGGATTTCAAATTCCCACTTTCATCCTTGTTGATGTAAATGGAAGTTGTCACGTCAGCAGAACCTGTCTAATTCAGGAAGGTTTTCTGTGGAGCATCAAGGAATTCCATTGGAATTCTCTTCCCTCTTCTGAGAGTAGAAAAAGAGTTGTAGTCAGCTCCACAGGCTGCACAAATGTTTTCCATTTCTCTTCTGTACTCGATAATTAAATTTAATTATTCCTCAACATGTCAAAGGCACTCATCACATAGCATTGGTTTATGCTGAGCAGAAACTGTGAAGAAAATTCGATTTGGAAATACTTGCTTCTACCAATCTTCCTGAACTCTGTCCACGTAAGCAGAAGCCTGCTGGGCCAACTAAGAAATGTCATTTGAAGCACAAAAGCTGCAAAACACACCATTCTTATTAATTCCACCACACCACAAATCCATCACTGAAAAGTAAAATTATATATATTTTCTGTTTGCAGGAAGTAGCTGCCAGGAAGTAATGGCTACCTAAAAGACAGCAATGAGGTTCAGAACTCAGACCAAGTTTATCAAATCTGATAGGACATTTTTTGGATTTGTTTATTAGTGTTGATACATAACAACACAGCTGTGACAAGTACATAGGCTCTTTTGAAGATGTCACGGGTGAGAACAAAAAACCCAAACACAGAGAGTTGCTTTGAGATTAGATGGTTTGGAGAAAAGTGTGGAACATAGAAAAGAAGAAACAAGCAGGTGTGCCCTAGAACATGGTACACACAGACCTCATTGTCAAATGCTGCTCTGTGTATAAACCACTCTTCAGAAGTCACAGTGTCCTTACAGGAAATAAGAAAACAACATCAGCATTATCGGATGGTAGTGTGGGAGGTCCTTCCATTTATGTGTTGCTTTTATTGGTTAATGAATAAAGCTGCTTTTGGCCAATGGCTTAACAGAGTAAAGCCAGGTGGAAAATCCAAACAGAGATGTAGAAAGAGAGTAGGCAGAGACAGGGAGAAGCCATGTAGCTGCCACAGGGGACAGACGCCACTGCCAGAGCCCACCGGAACTTGTCTGTAGGCCACAACCTCGTGGCGACGCACAGATTAATGGACATTGGTTAGTTTAGGATACAAGAGCTAGCTAGGAATATGCTTAAGCTATTGACCAAACTGTATTGCAAATAATATAGTTTCTGAATGGTCATTTCGAGTCTGGACATCCAGGAATGAATGAGCGGCATCCACCATCAGGATGGTCCTGTGACTTAAATGAAATCAACTATGTAGGTGACGTGGACTTGTGTTTGGCAATTTGGATATAGTTCGTAGTAGTGCAGACACAAACGCCACTAGGAAGCTACTTCTAGAAATAGTCTTAATGAAGTCATACAGGATTCTACCAGTAGAAGCCCAACTGTGGACGTGGCATCAATGACACAAACCTCCACAGGCAGGGAGGAACATGGGACTGGAAGACTCAGGTTTGTGGGCTTTGAGGTAGAGTTAGTAACAATAGTTAGGAAAAGCAGATATTTAACCCAACCAAAGAATTTTGAATCAGGAGAAGAGGTATAAGTTTCCATGTCATTCTTTCAAAGATATTTGAAAAGTGTGGAGAAATTTTAGAAATCGTTTTACAGAGTCCACAAAGGACATATTCTGTGAACAGACTCCAGAAAAAGAGAATTTGACTTTTTTCAAACTCTTCTGTGGTGACAGCTGCAAGACTCAGCGATGAGCTACTCCTCCTGATAATAATAATAATGAGGAGAAACCATTTATACCTGATTATACATCCATCCGTTCACCACAGTCAAAGTGACATGCCTCACCAGTGTCCTCCTGGAGCTGGAACAGTCCCACGAGGAGTCAGACTCTGTCATGTTCTCTTCTACTTCCTGACAAAGGAGGGAGGTGGGCCTTAGAGGTAACCTTCCATGGACAGAGGAACAAAGGAGGAAAAACATGTGGCTAGGCTAGTTCCCCGACTCTTCACCACACTTCATATTGTTTCTTCTTTCCGTTACTGTGGTTTTCCTTATGCAAACCTTTTAATAATGAAGTATCCCATAAACACTATTTCCAGTCATGACACAAACATACCAATTTCAGTGACTTAAAAAAGTAAGCAGCTACTTCTGCTCATGTTCAAACACCTGTTTCTGAGCATGGTAGAATAAAATTTACTTAGATAACTCTGTGTGTGTGTGTGTGTGTGTGTGTGTTGGGGTATGTGTAAAAGAGTACAGGTTCCCATGGAGACAAGAAGAAGATATCCTATCCCCTTTGAGATGGAGTTACAGGTGGTTGTGGGCCACCCCATGTTTGCACTTAACTCGGGTCCTCTGCGAGAGCAGTGTACAGCTCTGAGCCATCGCTCTCACCCCAGTTTCTAAGCTTTTCAAGTTATACCAAATATTTGCTGTTCTATGACTCTCCATTCATCATAAAACACATTTGAAATAGAGATTTATATTCCCTATTGATATCAAAGGTGTCCTCAGGCTCATCAGTTGCTCCTATGGAATCTCACCAACACATCTGCTGATGCCTTTCTGACAGGATGAAGTTTCGCAAAAGCCACATATCAAAGTGTTAACAGCAACTACATGGAATCATACTTTCTCCCAATACCACAGCTGCATTAACCCCACAACTTTTCAGGAATTGAAAGTCAAGCAAGGTGTGCCCCAAGACTTTGAAGGTGAAGTTATGACACACTGGGAAAGGTGGCGGGCAAAAATGAATGTCATCAACTCACACCCCAGCGTCACCTCTGCAGGCTCTGAGGATTCTGACAGCAATTTCTTGAGACCATATATTAACAACAGAAACAAATATGTGAGTTTGCAATCCTGACTTTCAAAATGTAACCTGGAGATTAAAAATGCAGACACACACACATACACGCATGCATACACATATCTACAGTCAAATGATCACAGTTTTTCTGGTTAATGACAAAAGCAAACAGTTGCCAACTTAGAAGAGGAAAAGGAGCAGTTGACTGCAACACAGAGCAGGGTGATTAATATACGTTTATTATTTAGAGATATTCACGCTGGTAAAACAACTAAGAGAGCGGGATTACTTTAACTTACTTACTTGGTAGTGAATATTCAGCATCTTTTATTTTTCAAAAAAGAGTATGTTTTAATTCAAAAACAATAATATATTCAGAATTATATAGAAACTTAACATTATAAATCCCTTTGTCTCCCTAACGCTTACCAAGGTGGATCTCACTCTCTTATTATATCATTTCACACAATGAAAGTTTCCCAGAAGTCTCAGAATTATTGCCAGTATGATCCTTGGCATGCCTATGTACCCTTTTAAATGCTGATATAATTTATAGATATACATGTTGTGGCCTAAACTCATATGATGAGCTGAGAGGAATTTTAAAGATTACTTGATTTAACATTGGCCCAAGTTCTCACTTTACAGGTATGAGAATTTGGGCTCAAGATGCCAGATGACTTCAAAGATTATGTAAGTAGCCAATAAGAGTCATCCCTAGACCTAGTTTCAAGCCGTAGATTTTCCCCATTTCATTTATATAAAATACTACAAATTTGGTTGTTTGTGCTTTTATAACAAAAATTAGCAATAATGCAAACACCCTTTGTTTCTTTTCAATATAAATTAAAATGGATCCTTTCATGTGTGTGAGTGTGCACGTGCATGTATGTGAGTGTGCATATGCATGCGTGTGCATACACATGTGTGTGCATGAGCTAACATGCAGAGTCCAGCGCAGTGCAATGGGAGTCCTCTTGCATCACTGCTGCTCTTATTCCCCAAGCCAGCACTTCTTACTGAAGCTGGAGGTTATCTCGCTCCTTTTGACTTTCACTAGGCTGCCTGTCCAGCAAATGTCAATGATCCTCACTTCTCTGACGCTCTCTCCAGTGCTGGGCTGACAGGTCTAAGCAGCTGCTCCGGCCATTTATGCGATGCTGGGACCTGAACCCAGGTCTTCATTTTTTGTGAAGAAAGAATTCTTGCCCACCAAACTATCTTCCCTGCCCCTAGCATTCCTTCTCATAACGACTGACTTGCTTTGCATATTATTCAGTAGCTGATCCCTAATTTGCATATGAGCACTGCCTTGGCTGCATTTGAAACACATAAATGGTTTAGCATTTCATTGAGGTGGACTGATAGGGTCTACCATTTGGGGATTCAACAATAACTGACTCTTATGAATGAAAATGAAATAAAAAGAATGCTGCTCACTTATTCTATATCACATAGAATATCTATATAAGTAGAACCCTCCCCCAATTCCTATTACTTCAAATCATCCTGGCCCTGGTAATGATGCAATGGCTGTAGGGACTGGATGAGCTAAGAGTTTGCCAGCAGTGCAGCGGGAACTCAGTAAGATAAGCTATAACACACACACACACACACACACACACACACACACACAGACACACACACACACACATCATAGCAGGAAGCATGCAGAATTTAAACCAGTGTCAAAGCGGAGGTCTGTGGTAGCTACACTCTCCTACCCCATTGCAGATATGCAATCTTTCTTTGGGAAAGGATTTGCGCCTGGCAGTACTTTGCTTCAGAGCAGTAAATCACAGCCATGGTCCAGCTATCCATCTCCTTCCTCTGAGAAGAAAATGAAACAAAACAAAACAGGAGAGAGAGGCTCTTGAGAGTCACAGAGGGGACTCCTCCCCCAGCCTTCCATTAACACCCAATAACACACATCTGTCTGATGCTGGTGCAGATCCCAGCTGGCTCTTTCCGTTGGGATCTTACCTACAGTCCTTTTCTTCGAGTGTTCTCCTTGCTCACTATGTATTCTCAATAAGATGCAAGCATTTTCTAGGCAGATTATGATAAAGACATATATACCTCGTCTTCAAGGAGCTCATTGCCTTGAAACAGATGACAGACATCACTAACCCATGGTCCCTAGTGTCAGCAACCAAGACTCCAGACACCTGGGGCCACGGCTGTGCTGTGTGCCACTTCCTGTCCTCTGAGGGTTATCTGACTTTACCGTGGCCGTGCCAAATGTTCCCCTCATGAATTATCTATGGGGAAGAAAAGTGTAGTCCTTCACAGCTTGAACTCAAAACGCAAGCTAATTGGCGTCTTTCAATATCTGCTATGATTTTAAATATGTTGCGAACTATACGGGAGTCAGATATTTAGTTAACTATAAAAAGAAACAAGTGTCTTGGTTTAAAAAGCATTTTATAAAAAAGGTTATTTAAAATGTAATTAGAGAAATTTCTTACAAAGAAGCCCTGTATGGTTCAGACAGCTACAATTACAACCAGTTGCTATGGTGGTTTCATCTATACCAACCCAGCAATTCCCTTCCTTTATTGTATGGAAAAGAAATAATGGATCACTTAAAACAAATTAGAGGATGAAATCATACTTTGTCTGGGTGTGATGGGGCCTGATACGCTTTTATTTAGCGGTGTTCCTGTGCACAAGGCAGCCCACCCCCTGCCCCAGCTTCTGCCCTAGCCCCAGGCCCTGCCCCAGCCTAGCCCTGGCCCCAGCTCCACCATCAGCCCCTTCCCCACCCCTTTCCCCATCCCCACACTTTTCCTCTATAGACAAAGACCACACACTTGGAATGGTCTGGTTGTTTTGTCAATTTTTTTTCTTTAAATGCATTCTCTCTCTCTCTCTCTCTCTCTCTCTCTCTCTCTCTCTCTCTCTCACACACACACACACACACACACACACACACACACACACACACACCCTGCTATTATTTATTTTGAGGAAGATAGTACAGAAATTTTTATATCCTGATTTATTATTCTCTTAATGCAAATTATTATACTCTTTTGTCTCTTTAAAGGAATAGTTATGTCTTCAGGCTTTTAGATCAATCCTTTATTCAGGAATATCTCATTGCTTAATTTCTCTAGTTTCCCATCAGGTGGTATATCTGTGCGTTCTAGATTTAGCAACATTATGATTAATGGGCAGGCTCAGGTGGTGTCGGCTCGGATGCGTCCATTATAACCTCCCATTAGCAGCTCACCCGATCCTTTCTGGGGTCACTGTTGCCTCTTGCCTAGATCCATTATCTCATTCAGAACTGTAAAAGTGCAATTTTCAAATTTGCTGTGATACCTTTATTAAAATGTACTTTTTTTTATCAGTATGCATTTGGTTGTCCTGAAATACAGCTTCTACAGGAAGGCAGAGGCGAGATTCTTTACTGGGGTCCCTTCTGAGAACAAAGGGGCTCTGGCCTATCTTGGTTTTGAGCCAGGTTTCCACCGTTTCCATGTTTGTTAATTACATATGACCTTTCTCAGTAGGAACTGATCTGGTCTTTAAAAACAAAAACAAAGTTTCTTAAATCTCAAATTTCCCGAGTCCACGAATCTGCTAAAACTGCCCTGTTCTGTGAGTCGGTCTGGAGAAGCTCTTCAGTGGGTGGAAATCTAATGCAGGACACTGATCACAAAGTGGCAGCAGGGATCAGAATGTGGGAGGTGGCTCTGGGAAGCAGCTGCCCACCAGGCTGGAGGATCAAATGTGGTGCTCACAGTGTCTCCCCAAGGCGTCTGAGCTTCTGTGGACACCCCTGGAAGCAGCGTGGCTGCTCAGGAGGGAGCTTGGAAGTGGATGGAGCTTTCGGAAGACCTAATCACCAGAGGAGCTGCCTGCGTGGACGGGGAGGCTGCCTGCGTGGATGGGGAGGCTGCCTGAGTGGACGAGGAGGATGCCTGCGTGGATGGGCAGCTGCCTGCGTGGATGGTGATGACGGAATACTCCCTTCTGCTCTCACTGCTGGAAGTACTTTGTCTGATGGACTGGGAGCTGGCAGATTTCCTCCGTAGTTGTCATTGTTTGAAGAGCCACCGCATCAAACATAGGAAGAAAAATGATTTCTCCTCCTTCCACTTCTGTCTAATCTCCCCCCAATGCTTTCTGCTGACAGCAGCTAACCAGAGGAACTGGGCTGACAAGGGGGGCTGAGTATTTTCAGGCCTCTGTCCCCCAGCAATCTCAGCAGAGCGTGAAAGGACAAGATGGTGTTGACATCAGACAGACAAACGAACATGGGTGCTTCTTTTAGTAAGCCCATCATTGCTGAGACAGCCAACTCCTCAAACTCTGCCAACCTATACCATATCTGTAGCTGCAGAATCCTGCAGTCCAGTTTACCCTGTGATTTTCTATGTTTGCTAAGCCATGAATGGAAAGTGTTGTATGTGTCCACTGCGATCTTATAGTCAAATAGGAGTTAAAACAGATCACAAAATCCAGACATGGCTTTAACTCTGGATTAATGAGTGAGCTATAAACATACATAAATCTTGTCATCGTGGCATCAGCTCGGTTTGGAAATCAAGCTCCCGGGGCACTGAGAGGAACTGAAGGATGTCAGCTAATCCACGGTTTGTCTGGATCCAGGCTGAAGTCTTCCCAAGCTCTCTCTGTGTTCTCATCATAGTAGGTCTATAAGCATGGGGAGTCCCCTAACAGGACCCTCGGGGCACCCCTGATGCTCTCTGCAGACCGAAAGCCTATCTAGGCCTCTAAGACACATGTACCAGAGTGACTTCTTACTCTACCTGGAGCAAGACCAGGAGTCTCCCGTCTTTTCCCCCAATCAACTCAACATCTTGCCATTACATGGTTTCCAAATGCCTCTAAAATAGACAATACAGAGCTTATATTATCATTTGTATCCCTTACTAAAGATCCTAATTCAACTTCTAATCAAAATGCTTATGGGATACAGATTGAAAAATTCACTTTATAATACAAAGATTGTTCTTAAAACATTAACATAACTTTAACTTCACTGAAGATCGGCTTATTCTATAGCTATTACATCAACACTTCTTTAACGTGACTAGCTATAAAATCTATTTTTTCAGTGCTGCCATGTCTGTATAGTATCAGCGCTTATACCTCCAAGTGGTCGAAACTGCAAAACACATGCATGGTCCATGGTGAAATGTCCCCCTGCCTCTGTGGATGCTCCTTCATTCTTCCCCCACATTCAGCTCTATAAATCTATGAAACTATGTTTTATACCTATTTCTTTTGATTTGCACCGAGCTTTTTACCACTGACAGAGTAACTGTCTTTGTTACTTTGCACTTGTGATAAAACCACACACCATGATGGAGGCCACTGGCAAACCCAAGCATTGGTTTGGAGCTTACAGTTCCAGGAGGTTGGAGTCCATGACTGTCGTGCAGGAACAGCACCGGAGCAGTAGCTGAGGGCTCACATCCTGAGACACAGTCAGAAGGCAGAGAGTGACACTGGGAAGGATGCGGTATTTAAAATCCCAAAGCCCACCTCTAGTGACACACCTTCTCCACAAGGCCACACCTCTTTATTCTTCCCAAATGGATCTACTGACTGGGGATCAAGTAGTCAAACACGAGTCTACGGGGCCATTCTCATTCAAACCACAACAAGATATGCTGAAGATAATTCATTTAAGCACATAAGGAGATGAGATGCCTAGATACAGTCCTAGAAGAAAAACTGCTGAGTCAAAAGTTACATCGCTTTTAATTTTGATGGCCTGTTGCCACCCCACAGGGCAATCTGCCCTCTTACAGTGGTGTTTGACATGATGTTTTTTTCTCATATTCTTACAGACACAATATGTTGCTTATTTGCAAATAATAAAAACCCATTATAGAGAACTGTAATATAAATATCATATAAATGATAAACATGTGGTAAGGTATCATAATTGCTATGGTTTGAATCTGACATATCTCCCATGAGCTTATGTTTTGGTGTCTGACCCCCAGCCCGTGGGGCCTTCAGGAGGTGATTCCTAGCTCCTGGAAGTAGATCATCAGCGGTGGGTCTCTGGGGGTGATCCTGTTTTCTCTGTTTTTGGTTGGACTCTATCCTGGTTCCTTTTCTGAAACTATGACAGAATACCCTGACAAAAGCACTCAAGAAGGAAAGGTTTATTCTGGCTTTTACTTTAAGTTCCATCATGGGGGAAGTCACAGGAGCAGAAGTTTGGGGCAGGTGTGGTCACACAGCATCTGCAGTCAAGAAATGGAATTCAGTAAAAGCTGTTGCTCCGGTCACTTCCATTTGAATGCAGCCCAGGACCCTGTGAAACGGTGCTGCCCTCAGTGGTCGGGTTTTCCCATAACAATTGACATTATCAACGTTATCTCCCAGGTGTGCTCAAAGGCCCATCCCCAAGACGACTCTAGACCTCACGAAGTTGACAGTTACAACACATTTGTGCAAACTCCCAAGGTCACAGCTTCTACCTGTGTTTCCACAGCGTGATGGACTAAAGCTTAAAAACCAAAACCATAAATGTTTCCAGAGGATGTTTCAGTTAGACATGCTGTCACGGTAACGCAGAGGAACAAACACGACCTTCATTTCCCTGTCTGTGGATTACTGAGTCATGTTTCCTGTTCATTTTTAGCTAGATTAATGCTCTTTTCCTCATTAATTACAGAAGTTTTATACTTTAACAAAACTGTTCCTTTACTGACTAGCTAAGGTCAAGATATGTTTCTGTTATACAATGTGTCCTTAAAATTTGGATTTGATACTTTCTGTAATTAAAAATCATACAAAGGCAAACTTATTGAACGTTTTCCTTTTAACTTTTTAGTTATCTGCCCTGATAGGAACAGCCTCACATAATCTAAAGTATTTTTTTAATTATCCCTTTCAGGACATTTAAATTTTTGTAACTAAATATTTTATCTATTTAGGATATCTATTCATCCTATCATAAGACTGAAAAATTAGTCCCAATTTTACTGTCTTATGCGGCTACCCATTTTTCTGGAAGGTGCTCATAAAACAATTCATCTACCATCTATTAATTTTGGTCAGCTTACTATATTTTAATTACATGCTATATTTAGGTCGTTTCTTATCTCTGTATTCTGTTCTATTGTTCAGTCCACTTTACCACACACTAGTCTGAATAGTGTTAGTTTGGATGACTTAGTATTTAGCCAGGCCACTTCTCTCATTGATCCTGCTTAATATTTTAAAGGCTGTAGTCTTTCATAAGTTTGCGAGCGACAGATCTAGGTCATCTACTGACTGTCCATGCAGCAAGAACGGCTCTGAATGGATCAGATTCCACGCACACTTGGAACTGGCACCCTTGCCCAGGCCACTTTGCTGGGTGCAGAGACATCTCAGTGAGTGGATGATCACAGATCACATTTTAGGATGAAGGGGGAGTGCTGAGCAGAAACTGCATCATGACTTTACCCACCACTCCATCTCAAAGTGAAAGACACGAGTCAGGGAGCCGGAGAAAGAAGTCAGGGAAGATAAGAAGAAGAAACTGGATCGAGCTGTGAATCTAGACTAGAGCTAGGGAATGCAGCCTTAAATTGCATTATACTTGTGAAAACGGAGCCTGGGATGAGCTGTGTCTGTACTCTATTATGTTCTCATTTAGGAGATCTGCAGGCATCTTCTCTTGCTGTCATGTCCAGGTAATTTGGTTTGAACTTTTTATATTGAGTTTTACTCTCTGCTCAGAGAGAAAAGCAATACCAAGAATTCTTAAGACCTTGCAGAATTCTCGATTCGATTAACTCAGTGAAAAGCCTGTTTAGTTGCTTCCTGGAGGGATGCCTTCAGCTAGAAACATACCTCTGTATATATGGCATCTTCCTTCCAACCCCTGCAAAATTTTCTTATTTTGTACAATGTGGGCAATGGTAGCCATTGCTTTACAAGGTTGCCTTGAGGACTGCATGAGGTCACATTGCTTATCTCTTAGCCCAGTGCCAGTCTCTGGCAGGTCCTCAGTGAAGATGCTGTTCATTCTTTCATGCTCATATCATATTTTACTATAACTCTGAAGCCACTGATGTGAAATATCAATGTCTTTGTCATCTGCACTTTACAATAACTAAGATTTTAGCCTCTTCCCTATCTCTTTAGCTAGGCTATTGCAAAAAAAAAATGAGTATCTCTGAGTCCTGTTTTGAGTCTATCCTAATAAAACTCTATATTTGTAGGTCTACACCCAAAACTGTTGTGTATTTCCCAAATGGTCTAATGACTGATTTGG
Source organism: Microtus pennsylvanicus (assembly GCF_037038515.1). Lineage (NCBI taxonomy): Eukaryota > Metazoa > Chordata > Mammalia > Rodentia > Cricetidae > Microtus > Microtus pennsylvanicus. Next base: position 9,989,926 of record NC_134594.1, read on the forward strand.
ATGTTTTGGGGCACCCCTCTTTCTCTTAACTCAGATGCTTAAAATTTTAAAATATATTTAATAAAACTCAGCTTTATTAAACAAATGACAAATGAAGAGAGGTTCTGGTTTTCCTTGTACCTTTTTAAAAAAATATTGATTATTGCTTCTTCAGGCAAGTTTGACTGGCTTCCCTGACCCCAAATTCCCTTGTCTTATTTAAAGAAAGCTTGAATTCTTTTCCTCAGCCTTGCTTCTTGTCTCCTCAGTCAGTCCCTCAGTAAAATTATTAGGAGGACTTACAGTCACAGCCCATAATAGGTAGTTAACTTTGAGGCAAAGGCCTGAAATGTCACTGAGACCTTCAGTGCTTTGTTCTGTATTCTGTCTCCTCACAAAATAATAAAAATGAAATTATTCCTGGAGTTTTAACACAAAATGACTATTTTATTACATACAACAAAACATTCTTTCCCCTCAATAGAGAATTTGGTATGAAAGTCGACTTTCTCAAAAGTTCAGTTGATGTAGGTGCTGGGAAATAGCTACCTTCCTGTTTCTAGGAGTAGAATGAAGAGGTCACCTGTTGATTTGGATATAAAGAGTCTCTGTGTGCAGAGCTCTGAGGTAATTCAACAACCGAAGGCACGAGGGTACCAAGCTATACTCAGAAAGACAGCCTGGGCCCTCGGAGCCACATGTCAGATGATAAGTCTGAGGGAACATGGTTAAATGATCTGTTATCTGTCTGTCACCTTTCCTTGCTGTCTGTCATCTCTTTATTTAAGCAGTTGAGTATCCATCAGTTCTTAGGCATTAAGCGTCTGTGAGAGTGGTGAATGCCATCTGTCTCCTCCAGCATCCCAGAGCTTCACTGGAGTCTATTCTAAAATACATTCAAAGTCAAACCTTAGTAGAAATGGTACTTAAGTCAAAGTCACAAAATCTACTCAAACTGGCTCAATAATTGGGAATGTATAAGCTCCCACATGGGAGTTCAGGAAGAGCTGGAACGAGCCCCCCACTGTTAACCTGGGGCTCCATTCCCTGGCCATTCTTCTTTATTCGGGACTGTGTATTATCTATGTCTGTCTTTGCACACTCTGGAACCTGTGACCCTCCAAGAGGGGATTTGCAGGGGGGTGGCTCTCAGAGGTAGCTTGTGAAGATGAAGTTCTCCTGATAGGATTAATGACCCTTTTAAAAGAAAGGCATGAGAGGACGTGCTTTCTTCTCTGGCCTCTCCATGTGAGGAGACAGCAAGAAATCCAGGAAGAGGATGCTCACCACAGGTGAAACCTGACCGCTGATCTCGCAGTCTCCAGGACTGTAAGGAATGATCTGAATCCACCCTGTCTATGACATCTCTTCACAGCATCCTAGCTTCTCCATTGACTCCGTTCTTGCCCTTGTAGCTTTATTATTTCTGCTAGGAATTCCAGATTGACCTTTCCATCATCCCCAGTTCCAAACTGATTTTTTTCCCCAGTGAGCCCAGCAAAATTCTTAAGATTCATGTCATTGAACATACCTTGCTTTATAAACCTATCTGTGAATCACGACCAAATGAAGGAACTAGACAATTTTGCTGGATCATGAAGCTAGAGTCAAAGTCATCTTTCCATGCACTTCATTTTGATCCCAGCAAACCACGTGAGCTGAGCATAGAGAAGGGGTGGCCCCCTGTAATGTAAGGGAAGTAGCACTTTTAGAAGGAGGAGACATGAAGTGCCAGGCAGGCAAAGAGATTTTTTACGTGACCAAAAATATCATTATTTGTTCATTCAAACATTTAAAAAAAATAGAAAATAAAGCTAGGCATGGAGGCAGGTACCTGGAGTACCAATTATTTAGGAGGCTGAGGCAGGAGGATCGTTGGAGCTCATGAGATGAACTGGAATAATATCACGAGACCCTAACTATGAAAACGACACCTGACGACGTCAAAGCGTGGTTGTGATGCTCTCCTAACTAACGCAATGGCACTCGCTCGGAAGGAGCACACAGCCTCCTAGTGAAATCACACAACATGTGCACACGATGTCACCAGCAGACACAACATAAGCTGTGGAAATACAACCAACAGAATCACTGTATTGGCATAGTGACTACGGCTATGGTCTGTGTTACATTTCACATCTGAACATCCACAATCACGTGCCGGAACACATAAACGTAGAGGAAGCTGGGACGGAGGCCTCCACCATCACTAGGGGGCACACGACTGCCTGTGCTAGATGCCTCCTTAGTCTGCCGTGGAATCTGCAGCCTTCGACTCCTCACTTCTACAGTCTGTCGCTGCCAGACATTTTCAGAAACGAGGGAGCTGGCAGCATCCACACCGAGAATTTGTTAACTTTACACACTGCAATTTACTTTTTGATGTACAGAGCCACAAATACTACTAAATTTCATAGGGTGACAGGTATTCATGAGGTAGGAAACTGTTCCTTTTAAAACAAATGGCATCCATTCTCCCATGACTCTAAAATCAGAGCAATTTAATTGAAAATTGGTCCAGTCACTCTACAGTGGACTCCTGAGAAATAAGGTGTGTAAGTAACTACCGCCAAGAGGTTCCCCAAGGAAAAGCTTCCGTTCGGGCTGAGGAGATCTTCTGGTGATTCTAAGAACTAATCTCGCTATGAGAGATGACTGGCTCTCCAGCATGTCTGCCATGATGTGTGTGTATGTGTGTGTGTCTGTGTGTGTGAAAGAGAGAGAGGCTCGCCAGCATGTCTGTGTGCCATGAAGAGCTTTGCCCATTTTGTCTCCTTGCTGTTGCCTTTGCAGCTCAGGTTTCCTCCACAGAAGGAGCGAGTAGTCAGGACAAGAATGCCATGAGAACTGTCTACCTCCATGTTTATTTCAGTGTCCATAAACCTTAAAAAGCACTCTTCCAAAATGCAACAGGCCTGGCCCTCATTTATGCTTCTAGGTCCCTAAAGTTTGTCTTCTGCTTTTATCTCATTAGTGAAGTGAGGCTCAGGAGTGGGGAAGAAGAATCTGAGCAGGTCCAGTTTTGAATTCAGGCCTAAACTGTAAGGTTCAGTGGGGGTCATGGAAACTGACGTCCCTTGAGTTCTTATGAAGACTGCCCAAGGCAGTGAAAGGGGACCACCAACCATCATACCCCACACTCAGAAAATGCATGTGTGTGGTGCTTATATTCAAAGACGTGGTAAGTAGTCAAGTTAGGGCTTCTGACCTTTATGTATTGTCTACATTGAAAACAAAATTAGTAAGCGCTGTATTTTTCCATTCAACCACGACGTTCACCGAATGAGCACTTCCATATACAGACGCCATGGTGGACACTGCACTATAGGGAGGAGAAAAGGCATCTCATGCTGTGTGCTGAGAAGTGGAGAGAGGTGGGCATCCTGCTTTATAGCATGTTGAGTCTAGAACAGAGCAGGAAGGAGGCCTCAAATATTGAAGGAATCAGAGGAGCTGCTGCAGAATGAATAACCTTTGAGCTGGGCTATAAAGAAGAAAATAAGGATTACCACGTGACTGGACTTGAAACATGGAGCCAGGACAGAGCATGCGCTGGGAATCAGGAAACAGTTGAAGGAGGACATGCCAGCCCGCTCAGGAAGGAACTCCATGAGATAGAAACACAGGCGATGAGCCATGAGTAGTGAACACAAAGGAGCCCACAGCCTAGCAGTTTGCATCTTTTAATCTGTGCATCTGCGGACTTTCTAGACAGCAAAATCACTTCTATATCTTTTGAAAACAGTAGAATACATCTAACTATCCTGAAGGGAAGTTTGAAAGCAGTACAGGTACTTATGTTTGTGCATATATGTGCACATGTGTGTAGGTGTATAGACGTGTGTGTGTATATAGCAGGTAAGTATGTAGGTTTACAGATGTATGTGTAGGTATGTGTGAGTATATGCATGGTAAGTTTGAATCAGTGACATTGAGGAAGACCCAAATACGAAAGTGATGACAGAATGAAGAGAAACAGGTTGGCGTGGGGCCACATGATTGTAATCCAACACTCAGAAGGCTGATGTAGGTGAATTGTGAGCACAGGTCCAGCTGGACTAGATAAAGACTCTGGCTCAAAATGTAAAAATAATAGAGATATCTGAGGATAGTACAGGAAGCTGACTTGAAACACATGGATTAGACTAAACGTGGTTATTATTTCCTTTCTTGTTTTGTGTACAGAGTAGCAATTTTTCCTGTTTATTTGTTTGCATGGGAGGAATACATTTCAAACTTTACAGATGCAGGTCTAATTGGGTCTAATTCTACTGGTAGCTATTGAATATTCAATAACGGGAAATGTCATGTTGCATATGCAAATGAAGTCATGAACTTAGACTTGAAGAGGCATTATTGATGTTTCTAGGATCTAAAATAATCACACAGCTCATAGGAGTAGCGAAGAATGTATTTCAGTATTTGTGGAGTATGTCTCTTGAGCATGCATACATCCAAAAGCTACGAAAAGCAAAAAAAATTTCATTTTCACCTGAAATGAAGCTCATTCCCAGTAAAGCTGCCATGTTTTACTGTTGTACCTGCAGTTATTTACTGTGGGTTGTTTATCAGGAGTTATTTTAAGTTCATCTGTTACATGACATGGAAGTCAATCAAAAGCACAAAAATAAAGTTGAATTGTTTAAGAAAGTCAAGCTGAGTATGGCTGGAAATGAAAAACTTAATAAACCAATTTAAAACCTTAGTGAAAAGTTCCATTGACAGAGTGAATCATGTTGAAAACAGAGAGTCCATTTTACTAACCCTCCAACCCACTTGGACTGATGACTAACAATTGTTTTTAAACTCTGGTCACCTCTGGGGAACAGTAACATATTCAGGACAATAGTCCTAAAGGTCTTCTTGGCCATGTTTTTGGAATGCAAGAAAAAAACCAACTCAAAATGAAGGAGACTTTCTTTCCCACCTGACCAAAATGGAACCCTAACACTTCTGCTAGACATACTAATACTTAAAGAAAACTTTTCAAACATACTTTCCTTTTGACCCTCTAGCCCCAGACAATACCCAAGTTTGAAATTTGACTTCTATTTCACAGACATTCAGAAAAAAAAAACTCAGAAACTCAAGGGTTTCACAGGCATAAAGATTTCTCAGCTCTAGAAGTAGTCCAAAAGATTACTCAGTAAGAGAAATGCTCTCAAACAAAAGTGGGCTTCCCGGACCAAACACTGCACAACATGAAGACAGGCTGGCACCATTCCATTCACCAGTTTGGAACTTAGGATGGTATAGTCCAAAGGGAAAAAGGGGAAGCCCAACAAGAAAAATAAGGGGGAAATAGGGAAGCCCCCACTAGATAAATATCAATGTGCTTACTAGATAAAGTTCCCTGTAAAAAAAAAAGGACATTGAAAAACTGTCCCAGCTGCTCCTAAAAGGAGACAGGCTTATACAGATGCAGCCACAAGAAGCCAGTCTAAAGGGCTAGAGCTCCACTCTCCTAGTCCTTCAGGAGCCTTTGGTTAAAGCATCAGTAGGTAGGAAGCCACTCAGCCCAATTTCTGGTGAATGCCAGGGTGAAATTCCCCATTGTGAAAGCCCCACCGGGACCATTATTCCAAAGAAAAAGTCCTATTCAGGGGCCATCAGCCGTCAGGGAGTATCATGTCATGCCTGAGTGCACAGTCAACCTGAATCCCAAGCAACTAACCCATTCCTTTCTGCTGGTTCTAGACTATCCCTTCCCTTTTCTGGGCCACAGCCTTCTCCACAGACTGAGCAACACGATCACCATTTTGCAGAAGGACACGGAAATCTCTGTCTCCTGCATACCAGTTCTATTTAACCACTCCCCTGTCTGGAGAATAGCTCCTAGTTTCTCCATAACTGTTACATACACAATATGTTGTAGTAAATTAAGATTACCCATGTGTAGATTTTTAATTATCAACCATTTTGTTATACGTTTTATGTTATCCTTTTGTTATAGATTTTATATATCTTTAGCCGTATCTGATAAACTTGCAAATCTTGAGGTATGAAAAGTTACACAATAGCCTTGGAAATCTTGAGATAAAGCATATATTTTAGCAAAAGTCTTAGAGGGCCAAATAAAACAAGAATTCTATTCTTAGCTTTCCCTGTCTCAAAGCCAGGTGGCCCAGCTGACATGGGACAGAGAGCTTAGAGAAAACTTTTTAAACAAACATGTTTAAGTCTAGGGGAGGGAGCCATACCCAACTCCAGAGCCACTTTTCAATAAAGTAGAACAGCACAAAACATTTTTCAGCATTGTCCATATCAATCCAGTGCCCAGGGGAAAGGAACAGAGTAAACTGAGAACAAAGACAGCTCAGAGATAAGAACTTCTGAACCCTGTCTATTGAACAGTGACCATGGGGGCAGTGGCCCCCATTTTCCATGAAGCCTCTTCTGCTGGCATTCAGTGACCTACTTAGAACTGGTGCTGACCAGGGAAATCCAACTGTTTAAAAACAACAACAAAGCATTGCCAAGTCCCATTGTGAGATGCCCAGGAGCCATGGATTTGGGCACCAGTAAGGCAGGAGTGTTTAGACCCACAGGAAGTTGCGGTGTGTGTTATAGTGTCTATGGGGCAGCTTGCCTGGGGTGAGGGGAGGGGTGCATGCATAGCCCCAGCCCAGTGGCACAGGAGGTTTCAGCCCTGACTATAGATGGGAGAAGGAGGGAGCTGAGAGAAGTACTAGCCAGATGGGCCTGCCACACTTGCTCCCCCCCTTTCCTCACTTGCTGGGTCTGGCTCCCATGACCTCAGTAACTGGAAAAGATTAACTGGAGTACAAATGGGTACGAGAGATGGAGAGAGCAAAAATAAAGCCCGCATCGCAGGACACAGAGGAGCATGGACACGTACAAGAAACGGAGACAGAAAAAAAATGAAGCCCACACTACAGGATACACACTGGTGAGATCTTCTGAATCAAAGATCTTGACCCATTGTTTTAATGTCTCTTTCAAAACCAAGAAGTTACAATTAACATCCCATACAACATGAAGCAGACATACACTTTGGCAGCCACCCAGACAAACTAACTCCTATTTCCTTCCCTACCCGGCCAAACAAGGGCTGGCCCTGTTCCTAACTGACTCAGAAATTAATGCTACATCCAACCTTTCCCATGAGTCTCAGAAATCAGTGCTCAGCAGACAGGGTCCTTACCCTCCCCTCCAGAGGTTTTCCGGTGCCCCTTTCACAATTCTGGCATTGAGAACCTATTGGTAGCTCCCCAAGCACTGGGCTTCTCTGACAACTCAACCCCAGGCCAGAAACCCCATGATGGCTTCCCCAAACTCTGGGTTAACAGCACTGAGGAGAAAAGCATCCTGGAAGTCAGGAGTCAAGGAATACCACAAAGTCATACCACACCACAAACTTCACACAAAAGATTTACTGGGAGAGACACAAAGATGGTGGCTGCCTCTACTCGTGGGACAAGCGTCAGGGAACTGAGCAAGAGACAGGTTTATAAAGGGTTTCTTGGGAGGTAGAGTTTTCCAGGATAGAAATTTTTAGGGTAGGGATTCGTGGGATTTCAAGTCTTGATTTGGGGACAAGCCCAGGTATTGGTGGGATATTAAGATCAGGGATTGATACATTTTTGAGCTCAGGGATTTGTGAGTTTTGGGTGGGTTTTCAAAATGAGTGAGCCAGGAAGTTAGTTCAGACCTTTAACCCTACATGGAACTTCTCAGATCTATGTGTCAGCTCCCAGGCCAGAAGCCCTCAGGGACTCATGGCTCCTTTGTGAAGTCTAGGCATTGGGTACCTGCCAGTGGTTCCCCTAAGCACTGAGGTCTTCAATCTCTTGGCCCCAGGCTGGGAGACCACAGGGACCCATGACCTGAAAAAATGGTGAATCTGGTTGAACTGAATGCTTGGTGGCCCCTAAGCACTGGGTTCTCCATTTTACCTGTAAACTTCAGGCTAGGAGTCCCCGGGGACCAACAAGACAAATCTCAGTATGACCTCCAAATGTTATGGGTCTGGACTTGCTCAGAGATTCACCATGACCATGAATAAATTTAATAAGAAGAGGCTTTTATTAGATACTGGAACCAGGCACCTGGTACCAGGACTGCATCTGAGAGCCTGCATCTAGCCAAGATGCAGCATCTGGTCAAATCAATCCAGGGCTTATAAAGGCAAAACCACAAAGTTATAGTTTTGAGGATCAAGTTAACTCATATCCTGCCTGCATGCAGGCAAAGCTTACTTTTCATAGCAGATGTACACAGATATATCAGTTATCCTGATGAGCATGCAAGCATTTTATACAAAAGCAGAACTTAGCATGTAGCTAAGCATAACCCATTCATTGTCTTGCAAGAATAGCTGAAGTAGTAAGAGAATTTTGCAAGGCTGGATAGGTTTTAAGAACAGTCCAGCTATTTCAGGAAGAGGGAAGTGGGCTGACTGTGTACAGCCGATACAAGGGAAGGACTTACATGTCAGAGGCATTGTTTTTTGGCTCTCAGACACAGCAATTTTAAGATTTATCTTAATATTAATTATCGCAGACAAAAACCGAACTACCTAAAAGGACATTCTCAAACTACTGAGCTTCTGAAGGGAGCTCCAGGTTCCCAGGTTTATGGACTGTCACCTGTGCTGGGTGGGCTTTGGTGTCTTTGGTCATTTCTACTCCTGTAAGTATCCCCTTCACCTATATTCCTGTAAATAGCCCAGTTAACTCATTACTTTACCAAGCTGGACTTTTGGTCAGAGACTTGCCTCCTAGAAACACATCAATCATGTGTTTCTAGACCACATCTACTTACAGACTTTTTGTCTTCTTCCTCTAAGAATAGTGTATGGAGCAATTGTTTCGAGGCTGGTTTTTAAATGAAGACAAAGTACAGATGATTGTTCTGATTTAGCCAGCCCTTCATGGAGCTGACAGGCTGCTTTGCTGTTGTTTCAGCTCATTCTTCATATACCTCCTCCTCATCTTCTTCTTCCTTTTTCTTCTTTAAAAATGTGTGCGTTGCCTGTGCATGCACCTTCCCACAAGTGAGTCAAAATGAATGTTTGCTTTCTTTCCTTTTTAGGTCATCTGCCTTAATGTTTCTGTTACTGTGACAAAGTCCAATGACCAAAATAAAAGTTGAGATGAACAGTTTATTGAGTTTATCCTTCTCCATTGTAGGCCATCACTAAAGGAAGCCAGGACAGGAACCCAAGCAGGGTAGGAATCTACAGTGGGCACTGATGCAGAGGCTATGAGGAATTCTGCTTAGTGGCTTGCTCCCCGTAACATGTTCAGCCTCCTTTTTTAGAGAACCCAGGACCAGCAGCCCAGTGTGGGGCTATGAACAATGGGCTGGGCCCTCATCTATCAATCACTAATTAAGAAAATGCATTACAGCTTGATCTTATAGAGGCATTTTCTCAATTGAGATTCCCTCCTTTCAGCTAACTCTAGCTTGTGTCGAGGTGACCTAAGACCAGCCAGCACACCATCCATGGCTTCTTCTCCTATGACATATTTGGCCTGTGATAAGGTGGATCATTATGACAGAAGCTTATGGTAGAAGACATTGATCTTGTAAACTGGAAGAAAAATAGAAAGGAGAGACTTTGTCACCACTCTAGAGGCAGTGTGGGATCTGGGAAAACAGATCAGGCAAATGAGGCAAACTAAGGTCTCACGAAATAGGCATGTGTATTCAGAGCCCTAGACAGTTCACATTCTGAGGGTTAAGAAAGGTCTCAAGAGTAAAGTTCTCATGAGTCTGACCTGTATACAATCACATGACAAGCTTCACGCAGCAGAAGTACGTTTTTACACAGAGCCATATAAAGGATAGTTTAAACATTAATTGAATAGCAACAGCAAGCACTAATGAGTAATCTAAAGTAAACTCACTCCTATTTGCTACGCCTGGGAGGAGCATGAACACACACTCCAAGAACACTTCCATGTTTTGAAGAAACTTGGGTCTCAAGACTCTTGTTTTCTTGGAGTATTCTCACAAGCACTCGAAATTCTCCTCACAGGACTCCATTTCTGGACTGTTTTGACAGGACATGACTCCCAGTGTTCCCTTTACAACACACTCCCAGTCACTCAACTTCCTTCCGTCAGGTCCTGGTTCCTATAGGCTCCATTACCTGCTAACAGCTCCAGACTGGGCATCAAGCCTTTAATTCACAGTTTAAACTTGTAAATGTAATTCATGTTGCCTAATTACATTAAAATTATTTAAGTGACCACATTTATGTTTTCACTTATTTTGCTTAAAATTAATAATGCTGTCATATACTTAATATAATAGCCTAGTAGGAGCTTAGAAGACAGCCGTGCTGAGAGCTATGTGAACTCTGAGGGCCACCTCAAGAAGTTTCAGAGGGAAACACTATGAGCAACTGGGCTAGAGACCATTCTTGAGATAGCTTGACAAAAGGGGAGACTGCATTCCACCCTATCCAAAGAATTTGCTTGAGGCTCAATTTAAAATTAGTGAACTGATTTCTTTGGTGGAGGAGATGTCAAGGCAGTGTAATATTGACCTTGTCACATAGGTACTAGGGATCATTCTTACCAAGGTCTGCAGTGGCAAAGAACAAATGGATGGAAAGACATACAGAATGTCCGGGTAGAGGAGGAAAGGAGCACCAGGTGTAAGACTTATCACGTGGCCTACACAGAGAACTACAGGTAGTTAAAGATACTGCGAGCCAGAGAAGCAGTCTTCCTCAGAGAAGAGCACATCAATTGGTTATCCAGTACCAAATGTTCATTCCTGAAAAGATATATAATACAGGTAACATTATACAGACTGATCAAGTTGTATTTGTGACACACACACACACATGTAATAAGTTGTTTAATCTTCATTAGTTTGTGTGTTTCTTAGAGATTTGTCTGCTATCAAATTTAGATCTTATAGAATTGTGGTCAGATAGAGCATAAAATTATAAAGATGTATTTCAGTCTTTTGAATTTGTAAAGACTTCTGGGTTCCAGCGTGTGGTCTATTTAAGAATAGCTTCCACATTCTGCTGAGAAGCATTTGTATTTTTTGTTGTTTTGTTTTTGTTGTAGATATCTATTAGGTCTGTTTGATATGTGATAATATTTAATTCTGATGCTTGTTTTTTTTTTGTCTGAGTGGCTTTCCTGATGGATAAAGTGGGGTACTGAAATCCCCTGCAGTTAATGAGTTGATATTAATGTGTATGTTTAAATAAAATAGTACATTCCATGACACTGTGTACACTATACTTTGGCCCAAGTGCATTTAGATTAGTTATGTCTTGGTTAACTACTCCCTTAATTAAAAAGTGTCTGTCTTCATCTCTTCTGATTTAATTTTAGTTTGACATCTGCTTGGTCAGAGAGTAGGATAGTGACAGCTGTTTGCTTCCTTGCTCCATTTATTAGGGCACATTTGTCACCCTTTTACTCGAAGAGTATTTCCCTTTAAAGCTCAGATGTGTTTCTTATTTTTAAAAAGATAGATGGATTAATTTAGTTTCTTGCTCCATTCAGCCAGCCTTTGCTTTTTGATCAGAAAACTGGATCGTTAATATTTGAAGTTATTGTTGGAATTTGTGTTAATTGTGACCATTGTAGTGTTGATTTTTGGGGGGGCCATTTATACTCTCAGTAACACTTTGTGTTTTAATAATTGTGGCTTCAAATTTCATTTCACAGTCTCCTGTCTATGCTCATCCCTTTCTTCAGGCAGAAATATTTTTTGTATGTTAAGAAAAAATTTAGCACTACATATTGAAGGTTCTATATTTTTGTTCCTTAATTGGTAACTTTTCATCTGTGCGCAATATTCCATCAGATGAGTGAACCCAAATATGCCCAGAGCTTCGTCGATTGAAGGGCATCTTGATGATTTCTAGTCTAGAACAGCTGTGGATAAAGCTGCTAAAAACACTTGAGTGAATGTTTTTTGAGTGGACAATCATGCATATGCCCAGAAGTGTAGTATCTGCTTGAGTACTGAGCTGTGCTTAGCTACAAGAAATTGCTGTCCCAAGTGTCTGTGTCACTCTGCATGCTAGCAAAAAGGAATTTGATTCCCGAGGCACCACATGCTCTGGATTCATCTCTTTTCCCAGGGTGATGTGGTATCTCACTGCTGGTCACCTCCCCGATGATGGAGATTATATTGTGGAATAGATGATCAATGGCCTTGCACAAGATTGACCCCTGTTTTTCTTCATAATTTTTTTTTCTTCATAACAGTTTCTGCCTTGTATCTTTGGAAACTCTGATGTTAGGAACCTACCCAAAGGAGTTGTTAGGCTTCTAGAAACTCAAATCCTGACTCCGATCATTTGCCAATGCCGCTCCTTATACTGACAATCTTCTCTTTAGGTCTGTTTGTCCTCACTGAAGGCAACTACACAACTTTGATTTAGTTAACTTAGATTTTAGTTGACCTAGTCTACTGTTTTCTACTCCTTCACTTTTAACCTGCCTGCGTTTTGTAGACAATACTCATTTAGTTCTTATCTATTCTCACAATCTCCTTTATGACATCCACATTTCAATTGATTCATATGATTCAATGGTATCTTTATATTATATACTCATAATTCTTTTTTGTTTTTTTTGCAGCTTTCTGTTTCTTTTATTCCCATTTTTTTCTGCCTTCCATGGTTTTAACAGAGTATATTTTATTGAGTTCTACATTTTTCTCTGCCCCCCTCCTAACCTCTTCCCTCCCCTTCAACCCTCTCCCATGGTCCCCATGCTCCCAATTCTACTTCCCATGTAGATTAGATCCATGTATGTCTCTCTTAGGGTCCTCATTGCTGTCTAGGTTCTTTGGGATTGTAATTTGTAGGCTGTTTTTATTTTTTTGCTTTATGTTTAAAAAACACTTATGAGTGAGTACATATGGTAATTGCCTTTCTGTCTCTGGGTTACCTCACTCAATATGATGTTTTCTAGCTCCATCCATTTGCCTGCAAATTTCAGGATGTTGTTATGTTTTTCTACTGTAGAGTACTCCATTGTATAAATGTACCATGTTTTCCTTATTCATTCTTCAGTCAAGGGTCATTTAGGTTCTTTCCAGGTTCTGGCTATGACAAACAATGCCACTATGAAAATAGTTGAGCACATGTCCTTGTGGTATGATTGAGCATATATACTCAAAAGTGGTAGTATTGGGTTTGGAGGAAGGTTGTTTCCCAATTTTCTGAGATATCACCACACTGACATCCAAAGGGGCTGTACCAGCTTTCACTCCCACCAGCGATGCAGGAGTTTAACAGAGTACCTTATCTTGGCCCGCTCTCTCATTTTCAGTCTGGCAATAGCATTCAGTTCACTTTTTCTCAAGTTTTCAATATGTAGAGACAGATGATATCTGAACCCACCATGACACTCTACAGGTAGGAGAAGGCCTACCTTCTCCTAAAGGAACATTCTGTTTCTCCCATGTGATATAATTGACTATGTCAGTGTTATTATTACTGGACTGAATTAAAGAAAACTGTTGCCTCAAAACTTTCAATATACCTTATTTTAAAGCATGGTTAAAAACCTACTCAGCAAAATTGAGAGAACAATACATGGACTTTTCATATTCTCCATGTACCCATAATTGCATCAATGCCTTCTCCATTACAGCACCTGTGCCCCAAATGCTATGTTTATTACAATAGGTAGAGCTACATTGACCCATCGTTATCAGAAAATGTCTACAGTTTACACCAGGGCTCATTCTTTGTGCTATGCATTCTGTAAATCAAGCTGGCCAAGGATTTGCGGTGATCTCCTGGCCTCTGTCTCCACAGAGATGGAATTGCATGCATCACTATGACAGCAAAATCTCCTGTTGGCAGTTGGTCTGAGCTCCTGAGCTGCAGTCTTCAGCACTGGTCCTCAACTTTGCTTCTTCTTCCCTGTTCTGGTGATAAGAAACTAAAGGTAGTGAGAGTCCACCCGTTACCAGTTTCCTTGGGCAGAGAGGAGGCCTATGAGTCGCTGCCTTTGGAAGTCAGGCTCTAGACACAGAGGGAATTGTCCACTAATCTTTAAAGTGAGAACCTGGTGAGGCTTCTGGAAGCAAATCCATGAATGATTACAGCTGCCTCAGACAAGGGCATCTAGAAGTTTTAAATTTGCAACAGGTACCTCCCCATCCTCTAGAAGGTTCTTGAGAACGATTCTCAGTGTTTACCCCACTTCTTTAAAGAAGCGTCTCTTATTGCCTCTCTTGGCCAATTTCTCCAAATTTTAGAGTGGCAATTGTCCCCCCAAAAAAGAAAAAAAAAATGAAGTGGTTTTTATTTTCAGTCTTCTGATTCAAAAATTTCTCCCAAATCCTATCATTTTATTTATAAAATGATTCATATAAAACTCTGTTATAAATTGCACTGTTTCATTGCTAATGAACTCCCCCTCCCTCTCTCTGCCTCTCTCTTTAAGAGTCCTACCATGTAGCCTAGGCTATATGGAATTCACTCTGTAGTCAGGCTTGGTATCAGGCTCATTCTCCTCCTTCAGCCTCCCAAGTGCTGGACTACAAATAAAGCCACTCACAGCTCCGGGAGCTTGCACTTCTTTCTCTAGTTATACTTCTTTCTGCTGTTCAAAGTTGACAAGTTTACACTCAACCTTGAACTCCAGGGTAACCATTCTGAACCTTAGGTATGATTGTACCTTGGAATTGACTAAAAGTTCGGGATCAGAAATGTTCAACATGTCCAGATAAGCTAAGTAAAAGAAATCAGCTTCAACGCCTGCATTTCCCCGTGGAACCTCAAATTCTTTCCTTGTCCATTTCCTCATTATCCTTACTGCCATATTTAACTACAGTAATTAGCAATGTTTCCTATTATATTTGAAACCTGGGTCTGCGCAAGCACTTTGAAGAGTTTGATCTTACTTACTTGGATGCGAAGCCTAGAAAGGTACTGGTTTCCCAAGCATGAGATACTACACATCTAGCTACCTGTGGAAGGGAAACTGAGTCAATGCAGCGGGGAAGATGAAGTCTTGCTTCACCTATTAAGAAGGGTTGCACATGTGGAATAAACGTGAGAACACTCTGTTTGCCTAACCTGACCCCAAAGAGCTAGACTCACTTCAGATGCTCTTAGCATTTCAAAGTAGCATTTACGAAAAAGAAATAGGTTCATCACCCGAAAGGCTATCTTGAATCTGGGACCTTTGAGAGCTGTTAGCCCAGTCTCTAGTTCTGGCTGCTGTTTGGTCAAGATGGGAGGAGGCTATGTCACACAGTCTTACACCAAAAGCTCCGCCATGCCTTCTCTGCTAAGATGGATCAAGTCCCTCTGAAGCCATGAGTCAACAACAAGTGGTTGTTCCTCTAAGTTGTATGAGATATTCTGTCATAGCAATTAAAAGTAGCTGATACACGTGCTAACAGAGGTCACAACACAAAGAAATGGTGGTGGTGCAAATGCTAGAAGGAAAGCATGGCCTAATGTGCTGCTGAAAAGGATTATATTATATTAATTTATACTATTATTCATATATATATATATATATATATATATATATATAGTTTATTTTCCAAATTTTCTGATTTCATAGGTTGAGGGGTGTGTGTGTGTGTGTGTGTGTGTGTGTGTGTGTGTGTGTGTGTTTAAAAGACACACAGCAAGTCGTGGGCAGAAAGCTCAATGTGCCCCCTGGGAGCCTCTCCAATACCCTTTGTGTCCTCTTTCCCCTTTCAGAGACTGTCACTGCTCACCCTGCACCAGCTTTGGAGCCTGTCCTGGAACCAGCTCTGTAGACCAGGCTGGTCTCGAACTCACAGAGATCCACCTGCCTCTGCCTCCCGAGTGCTGGGATTAAAGGCGTGCGCCACCACCGCCCGGCAGGATCCATCTTCTTAACTAAACTGAGGTTGCCTGTGTGGTCCCTGCAGGGTGACTGCCTCTAACCAATGCCATGACGGCATGACCTTTCAGACCTCACAAATTGCAGGTTCTGTGCCACCATTTATTTGTTTGTTTGTTTGTTTGTTTATCTATTGAGTCAGTTTTATAGAATAGATCCCTTTCTTCCCTGGGAGATTAATTAAAAAGCAAAACATTACGGATAAAATCTTTCTCAGAGGACGTGGAAAGTCTCCTTGTGAGGAAGTCAGAAAATGGTAACGCTAACCCTCAGCTGCAGCAAAGCAGGCACCGTTGAACTTCTGTAAGACAAAGGAGCTGGGTATCACCTCATTCCTTCTGGGCTCCAAGACCTGCACTCATTCTTCTTCCGGGTCAGATAATCGCTTCTGTTCTCCCTTATTTTAATTTCACAGGATCCACAAACCCCCGTCTCCTCAGCGATTTAGCAAAGTAAACAGACGAGATTTGGGGCATCTGATTCCCCCAGTAGAGCTGAGAATAATAAATTGCCTTTGTTGTTTCCATTCTTCCAAAAAGTCGATCAAACGCCTACTGCTTTGTAAGGTTCACTGGCTAGCTCCTGTGGCCTCGCTCCTGTGGCCTCGCTCCTGTGGCCTCGCTCCTGTGGCCTCGCTCCTGTGGCCTCCTTCTAGGACTCTCACTGGGCAGCTCTTCAGAAGAGCCGTTCCAGGCCGCGGTGCTCCTTGGTTCGCCTTTGCTTGCGAATAGCAGAAGCATCTAAGACACGTTCGCGTGAAAGGAAATAAATAGAAGGGATGAGTTGCGAAAAGGTTGTGTAGTACTCTCTGGAGATCCAGAACATTGCCAGCGCCCCAGGAAGTGCTTACTCCCATTCAGTCCCGAACCCTCCCAGTGACAGCCTGCTCTGGTTTCTCTTTCTCCGCGTTAGCTCTAACTCTCCTGAACTGTAGATAACTGGAATTACACAGGGTATCGTTTCCAGCGTTCTGCTTCTTGGCTCACTATCTTATCCACGGGTGTGTATTTTTGCATGCACAGTGCTTCATTCTCCACACACCGGTGGGTTCCTGCCGATGGGGCACCTCTGAATTTCCCTTCTTACGGGTAGTATCAGTGTTCTCTTTGCTATTCGCCTTCATCAAGGTGCTGCCTGAATCTCTATTGTAACTATTCTAGTGGGTCTCTAGTGATAAATTATAGTGGCTTTAATTTACATTCTCCTTGTGACAATTAAACTGAGCCCATTTTAATATATGTGGGCCTCTCAGTGTTTTTTCCAATAAAGTGTTTAAGGATGCTGGCATTTTATTGGCTTATATTCACCATTGATTTGTGTATTCTGGACATGTGTTTTTGTGCTGTGCATGTATTGCAATATTTTTCCCACAGTTTGTGTTTGCTCCCTTGGTCTTCTTATATGCATCTTCTACACATAAGAATCTTCTTAGTGTGTTGAAAACTAATTGTTCTAGTTTCTTTCTGTTGCTGTGATAAAACTCTCAGACCAAAAACAACTTAGGGGAGAAAGGGTTAAATTCATCTCAGGGGTTGCACAGTCCCTCGCTGAAGGAATTCAAGGAGGAACTCAAAGTAGAGACCTATAGGCGAGTCATGGAACTCACCTCACAGCCAAGCAGTATAGCAGAATCCGTGGAAGAATGTTCCTTGCTGACTCCTCTGCAGGCTCAGCTTAGCTGGCTGTTGTGTGCATCCCAAGACCACCTGCCAGAGAACGGTGATGCCCACAGTGAGCTGGCCCCTCCTGCACCAATCAGCAATGGAGACAAATCCTCACAAACACCCCCCTCCACACACACACACACACCAATCTCATCTGGCGTTCCCTCAATTGAAGCACCCTTCTCAGGTGATTCTGGGTTGTGACAAGTTGACAATTAATGCTAACTAAGACCCCAGAATATCAGTTTTTTAAATAAAATTATTATGTATTGCCTAACAATATGCTTGTTGTGATGCCATAAAAAATACTTTCCTTATTTCATAGGCTTCATAAATTCAAGTACAATATCCAGACTCGGAGCCACTTCTGATTCTATTCATATGCAGTCTGAGGTAGGGCAGGCGGCTCCTTTTCCTTTCTTCTCTTTTCTGTACTTTTATCCTAAATACTAATAAAAATGGCGTAATTGGCATTTGGGAGCAAGTAATGTCTTGTTATTTGGAAGCTGATAAGCTATTGAATCCCATTCCAGACCTTTCCTAGACGTCAAGGGCCTCTGAACCAATCATTACATTCACAGATGGCTCAGGTATTGCCAAATGTCCTCTGAGGTCAAAATTGCCCTTCATGACAACCACTGCTTTGCACAATAGTTCCAGAAGCATCCTCTCACTATAGAATTTGGGGAAGACATTTCATAGTTCACTATTGCTGGTCTGCGACTCTCTCTTGAATTCTCAATACTGTTCACAAAAATCTGCAAATCTTATTAACATACAAATCATAATATGCAAGGCTTGTATTAATACAGGTAGTTATGTAGTTCACACTTACAACACTCAAGATTCAATTCTAAAATCCTTTAAAATATTTATTTGTTGCAGCGTTTTTTATAGAGATTTCTTGGTATTTTGTATAAACCAAGAGATGTCTTTTTCCTTTCCCACCCACATGCTTCTTTTTCTTCATCATTTTATTGACGAAGATCTGTGGTAAAAGACTGACAAGTAAACCCAGATGTCCTGATTCTTCTCCTGTCCTAGGGAGGAGGCTCTGGGTAGATCAGCAGTATGTGTGTCAGAAAATGCTTACCATGGAAGAAAAGGATTCCTTTCTCTTCCCAGGCTCCTGGGAACTATAAATTAGGAACAATGTTGCTTACAAGACATTTTTCATCCTTCGTTTTCAGCACATCTGTTTTAGACAGCCTATGTTTGGACCTTGCCTTTTATATACAGTCTGGTCATCCTTCCCTTTAGGGTGGAGTGTAACTGTTGACAAGGTGGGCTTAAACTCAATTTGATTTCCACTTGTACACTCTGATCCTTAATTCTTTACTTCCTTATGATTAGTTTAAATTTTCAGTATTCTCTTTTGTTTTGAAGGTTGACTATTCGGTTGAAGGTCTTTAATATGCATTTGGTAGTAGTTATGATAATATCCTTTAATTATTACTACATACTGGACCTTGAAGAGTTTCGCCCAATGAAAGGCTAGTTCTTCTTCGGAGAAGTCCTACGTGTCCCACACATCTAGACCTTTATTTCCAATTGGTTACCCCAGCTCCACCGTGTGCAGCCTGCTGTAGTGAGGAAGACCTGAGGCTTCTCCTTGGCCTCAGCCTACCTGCACCGCACTCCAGAACAGGGCTCACGACTGACAGATGGGGCCAGCATTGACTTTATACGCCAGCCTGAATTCTCAGTCGTCTCTGCTCTGCTTGCTCTCCACAATCCCTTGCCTGAAGAGTCTAAGAATACGGAAATGTAGGTTCAGGAAATAGGAATGTAGGACTAAAGAAATATAAAGTTGTAGCCTAGGAGAAGGAGAGCAAGCTCAGCGACTTTCTCAGCAGTTTAAGGATTAACTATTGACAGTGGGTTACCTTGCTTTACATCCCATAGCTCTGTCTGCAAGGCTGAAGCTGCGCTCTGCAAACTGAGGGTCCGCTTTCAGATAACTCCCCGGCCACGCATGACCAGAAACCGATGTGAGCTCAGTTAACTTTTAAATAATGAGATGTGAGTGACATTTTGGTAGTGCATTGTCCCATACCCTTCCCTGCTACACAAAACTGGCGGTATCAGGGGAGTGCAGAGCTTCAGTAAACACCATCAGGAAGTGCCAGAGAGAAACAATGGGCTAAAAACAAACACTTGTTTAACTGGAAAACCCTGTTAATGGAAATTGTTAAAGAAAGAAAGAAAGAAAGAAAGAAAGAAAGAAAGAAAGAAAGAAAGAAAGAAAGAAAATGTATCTGAGTTTTACCTTGAGATTGTAAAAATTCTTTTTGTTCATACCTAATGCTTGCTTCTATAGAAAGGGTAGTTTGAAAACCACCAGTTCCCACAGCTACAGAAGTTCGATCTCTGGCTGTGGTCACTGCTATAGCTGATAAGCTTTGTGTGTCCCATGGAGATATTTTTTTCTCTTTCTGGAATAAAGTTTGCTTCTAGTTTAATAGACTTTGGTGGTCTGCCCCCCACCATCATTGCACAATGCCTGGATGCAACATTGCTGACCTCAGATGGCTTGTCCAGTTACCTACGTTGGTGGGGTGAAGCAAACACCAGTGTCACAGACGTGACTAAACTCAAAAGTCTCAGTACTTCCTCCATTTTAATTTTGCGCTTATACTATAGTTACTGAAGGGCTCAAGCAGGCAAATATGGTTCTGGTAGATCTTGTCTTTCACCCTCATTCCCTCTGCCTCGCTAAAAACCATTAGATTGCATTTCTAAAGCTAGCCACCAGGCCTGTTTCCTTATTCGGTCATTTTCTCCTACTGAAGCTAACTATCACGGTCCAGCTATCAAAATATTGAAGTTCAGCAATCAGAAGCCCTCCTTTTGGCTGTCCTGATTAACCTGTCCAATCAAAACAAATAGACTCATTCTAACACAGGGTTTCCCCTTGTCCCTTTATAAACTACCACTTTCCTATGGGCCACATCTGTCTCCTCTCTGTACAGAGGCAGTCCTTGGTCCCCTCCAGACAAATACTTGTCCTCTAACTTCTGTCTTTACATTTTATTTTATTTACCCTTTGTCCTTCCGGGGTAAATAAATCTCCTTTGGGCTGAGAACTTGGTCTTGGGGTGTGTGTTCTGTGCTAATTCTAGCCCTTTCCAGTCCATCACTTCTCTCCTCCCTTTGCTCCCCCCAAAACCTCCCACATACCCATAAAATCTCATCAGTATTTTTTTTTAATTAACGAAGATTGCTAGAGTTTGGGCTGTTATTTGAAGAGCATACCTTTCTAATCACCTCCTGCAAGCTCTTACATTACACGAACTCGTTCTCATCACATGCCCAATTCCTTAGGGAAAATAATTTCTCTAGTTGCAAACTTTCATCAAACTCATCAGGAAATTTACATTTTCAAAAATCTGTATTTTTAGAGTAAAAGGCCTTAAAAATCAAAAGAACACAGGCACCTTTCTGATTGGAAAAAAATAATAGACTAAGGATGATCCCACTTGACCTCCAGGTATCCCCTTTTGGCTTTACCTGTATTGGGCTTTCTCTCCTATAAGATGCATGCTTACCCCTAAGCAGCATTCTGCAGCACAAAAGAGCCAGTCAACACAGCAACACCCTCCCTAACCTCATCACTTTTTCTGTGGATGATAGCATCTTTTCCTTACATAATTCACTGCTCCCCTCAGCTGTTAATAAGCAGAGGAAAGGAAGGGAGAAAAGATGTGAACGGCTTATGCTCAATAGAAAACTGCCATCGTGGCATGATAATTCTTCCTTTGGGAGCCCGAGGCCGTGTCGGTTTATACCATGTATTATAGTCACAGACAACTTTTGGATTCAGGAGTGACTAAGGTATTGTATTAGTTTACCCCCAAGGGCACAGGAGAGATAATCAGTAGAGCTTGATTCTAACACTGACTTTCACTAGCTTGCTGTGAGACCATAGGAGATTTCATCTAACATCTTCAGTGTCCTGATTTCATCTACAAAATGACAGAGTTAGTTAAATAATTATAGTATTTAACATTTGCTGAACCCTTCCCATGTGTCAGATACTGCACAAAGAACGGGCAGAATGCTGATTAATTACCCCAAATTATGATAAAGGTGTTGTTATTAACCATTGTCATATGACATGCTTGGAAACAAGTCTGGCATTTTTTTTGGTTTTGAAATTTTAGTGTGTGTGTGTGTGTGTGTGTGTGTGTGTGTGTGTGTGTGTGTGTGTGTGTTGTGTAACAGTATCTGCCAAGATTGAAACATTGTATCCTGCACCAAATTAAGCAGAAAAGTAAATAACTCAAGATAGTTTCAGAAAATCCCTGAAACTGACCAGATGCACTAGGCCTCAGAGTAAGCAATTAAAGGTAGTAAGTTACTCCCAGAATAGCCAAGCTGTAAAGACTCTGACACCACACCAGCTGGAAGAAACAGAAACCAGTGAGCCTCCTAGAAGAGGTTTAGACCGACTAAGACACATAGAAAGGGCCGTCTCCGGTCTATTGAGCTGCCGGCAGGCTGGGCAGTCTGCTCCGGGTTCTCTGCGTTTCTTGAGCTGTCACTCATGCAGGTGGTGAGCTTTAGTGGTGCAGCTGTTTTCTGAGACATTTCTGCACCTGTGAGTAACCTCTCAACCCCTACTCCTGTAAGTAACCTCAATCAAACTCGTTGGTTCACCTAGTTGGACTTTGGTTATCTGTACTGTGTCTCTTATGGATTTCCTCTCTGGGGTCAGTAGACATGTGTGATGCATTTCCCCAGGAAAAGTTCTGTCATACAAGAGTGTGTGAGTGTGTGAGTGTGTGTGTGTGTGTGTGTGTGTGTGTGTGTGTGTGTGTGTAAGAGCATGCCATGAACATGCTGGTACTTATGGAGGCCAGAAGAGGGCATTAGATTCTGAGAAACTAGAGTTACAGGTGCTTGTGAGCCACCTGACGTCAGCTCTGAATTACTGAACTGTCTCTCCAACCTCATTGCTTTTTGTTGAAGGTGTTGGTTCTTTGAAACAGGACTCTCACTCTATAGCCCAGGCTGACCTGAAACTCACTATGTAACCTAAGCTGGATTCAAACTCATGGCAATCTTTCTGCCTTTGTCTTCCAGATGCAGGAGTTACAGGGGATGAGCCACCACCTCCTACTTGGTTGGCAACCTGAAGGAATCTCTTCTAAGTTGTATAGGAAAGAAACAGCATTGGGCTTTCACCTGCCTGACCCTTCAGCCTATTCTAAGTTCCACAACTGCAGGTCAGAAGACTGAGATGGTTTCAATGACAATGTCCCCACGAGTCTCAGGCACTTGAATACATGGTCCCCAGTTGGTGACTGTTTGGGGAGGATTAGAAGTCAACAGCCTTGCTAGAAGAAGTTTTACTGGTGTGGGAGCTGAGCATCCAAGACTCCCCATTTTCGGTGTGCTTTCTTTGCTTCCTGTTTGTGGATCGAGATGTCATCTGTCAGATGTTGCTTCAGCCACCTCCCACCTGGTACCTCCACTCCACCGTCATGGACGTCAACCCTCTGGAACCAGAAGCCCTAGTAAACTTTTTCTTCAGTATCTTGCCTTTGTCTTAGTGCTCTGTCACAGCAATAGAGAAGTAACCATAGCGAAAGTCGGTACCAGGAAGTGGGCTATGGCTGCCACATACCTTCCTGTGGTTAACTGGAGGAATGTGGAAGACTTTGGGACTTTGAATGTGAATAGTAGCTGAATGCTGGAGAAGCGAGCTTAGTGGGCCATCCTCCTAGGAGCTTTGAAGATAGTCGTGCAGAGAGAGAACAGTGGGCCTATGGAAGCCTAGCTCAAGAGGTTCCAGAGAGTAATAATGTTAGCAACTAGGTTAGAGACTATTCTTTGAGATTTTGGCGGAGAATGTGGCAGCCTTCTGACCTTGTCCTAAGAACACGCCTGAGGCTAAACTGAAGAGTAATGGACCAATTTCTTTAGCAGAGATTTTCAAGACAGACTAATATTAACAATGCTATTTTGTTATTAGTAATCATTCTTATGCAGGTGTATAGTACGGTGAAGAAAAAGTAGGAAATGCAAAATGTATACAGTTTGGGAAGGAAAAGGACACTGGTAAGATTAATATTACAGCCTAGGCTTGTGCAGGAGGAGAGGCTGTAATTGTTAAGGAGATTGACACCATTAAAGGAGATTGAAATAAAGGGAAGGATGCCCTCAGGACAAGATCACAGGGCAATAAGGAATTAAAACCAAGAACTAAGATGTGATTCAATGGGGCCAGGATCCATCTCAAGCTGGCCCACTGTTCTCTGCACAACTTGGGCATTTGAGCGCTTGGTTCTTAATTGGTAACTCTTTGGGAATGGCTGAGGTGTAGCATTTCTGGAGAAAATATGTCACTAAGGGTGGGCTCTGGGTTTTCAAAACACTAGATCATTTTGACTTTGCTCTTCCATTTCCTGTTTGTAGATTTTGATGTCAGCTCTCAGCTGCTGGGCTATCTCCTCTCTGCCACCGTGGACTCTTACCATATGGAACCAAGAGCCTCAAATAAACACTTTATTCTATAGGTTGCCTTTGTCACAGTCTTCTGGCATGGCAATAGAAAAGTAACTAAGCTATAGATCCGGAACATTCTTCTCCACACTATTTACTGTGGCATCTCAGGAAGAAAAGTTTCCCTGCAATCTGGCCCGCCCTTTCTTTCAATTTTCCTTCTGCTGATCAAATGGAAGCTCGCACTGTGTTTGCACATTGTCTGTGTGTCAAATTTAGTTCCCAAGCAGAAACTTCGTCTAACACAACATCCTGCAGGTTCGCACATAGCTGAAGTGTAGTGAGTGTTCATAACAACTTGAATGGCATCTGTTTAATAAGAAAAAGTTTACCATTAATATCGCTCTGTTCATTTGGCATATTTAAATGCTGAAAATAGCACACGGAACTCAGTTCTATTATGCAGTCATTTAAAATTGTGTCTCTGTGTGTATTAGCCCATTATGACCCCGATTTTTGCATGGTTCAGATAGGTTACATTTCCAGGAAAAAAATCCCTGAGATTGGTCCTCATTCATCATCTCTCAATGCTGGAGCATTTTCAGAATCTAGCCAGGCAAAGGAAAGAAAGAAAGGGAGTTCAGAGAGAAAGCTGCTTTCCTACCATGTGCATCACATACGATTCATAGGGGCTCCTTAACATTTATAGTTTGTCATTCTCGTTAACGAGAAATCGGCCTTGTTTTTTTTTTTGATATTAATATAGCTACTTCTTTCTTTTTACTCTGTTTATCTGGTCCATATTTATCATATGTATTTTTTTTCACAAACTCCTTTACCAAATCATAAACTACAAAGCTTCAACACAGTCACTACTCTTAGGCAGTCAGCCTCATCACCACCACGCCTTTCTCTACCCCAACTTTACCTAATTCTGGTCTCAAAGACCAGTAGGCCACTTGGGGTTATCTAGCAGGACCCTGAAGAGCCCATCTCAAAAAAATAAAAGGCTTTAAAATCATTATTTGGGAATTTTGTCTTGCATCTTTGTTTAAAAACAAAATTTTAGTTTACTTTTTAATTTTTTCACCTTAGAAAAAATGTATATCGTTGCTGTATGTTTAGAATGGCTGAGAACTCCAAATTAGCATTGTGACTTAAGGGACCCTGAACCATTTGGACATGGGGCACTGGCAGGTCCCCAATTCCCTCTGCCTTTCTTGGAGCTAGCCCTCAAAGTCCATTTCCTTATTTGGCTATCCCTCCTCCTGAGGCTGATTGCAAAGGTCTAGCTATCAAATTATTAAAATCCAGCAATCAAAGCTCCTTGTTCACCTAATAAACATGCCCAATTAAAATGAAATGCCTCATCCTAACATGGGGTTCCCCCTTATACCTTTATAGACTGCCATTTTCCTGTGTGCCACGTCCGTCCCCACTCTATCCAGGGGCAGTCCTTTGTTCTCCAGAACAAATACCTCTTCCCCTTCTCCCTCATCCATGCCCTCTGTCCCTCTGGGGCAAATAAATCTCCTTTGTGCTGAGAACTTGGTCTTGGGGGGTTCTGAGCCGATACTTTCAGTGGCTTCATCTTGAACAAAAGCCATGGATTATGTTCTAATTCAAAGCCTTTGTGAGTCACCCCAAGCTAACCACTACCAACATGACTTCTACAAAACCCTCTGCTGCCATGGGATGGCAGCAGGTGCCCAGTCCTTAGCTGTAAGCCGAGGAGGCTCACCTGTGCTTCCAAAGCCATAGGTTACGATGGACTCTGCTTCCTGCTTCCAGGTGAGTAAAATGCCCATGACCAGCACCAGGCATAACACCATAAACAACAGATTTTCTTAAACAAGGCCAAATACTGAGCACAGGTATCCTCCTTCCACGATGCTGCGAAGGGATTCTGGTCCTTCCCTGTCAGCAGTGTGGAAGGAAAAGACGTGAGAGACAGAACCTCTGCGACGATCTTTCAACATACGTCGCAAGACTCCTACGAGCAAGCTAGGCTACTGCTCACTACATTTTGGCAAAGTCAGGTCTCCTTTCTCCTGGAGTGAAAGGGGTGAGGTAAGAAAGCATGGGGCCCTTTCTTAAGACCAACGACATCTATTTTCCTCAAAATCTTTCAGCGCAGCTCTACCGTTTTCTAACTCTGACTAATACTGAGAACACTGAGGTCACATTTCTCCCCTACATTTGTCAATCCAGCTAAAGATCCCTTATTTGCTATTGAACTTCACTGGTTGACCTTGAGCGGTAAACCTAGTATTCAAGCCCTTACAGATTTCAGCTATTACTTATTCATTCAGTATGTGGAGGTCGCACAGAGTAAACTTGGAAAATAATTTGGTCAATGTCTATGGAAATGTATTGAGTGCCCACGCCATCCTAAAGAACCTGTACAAGGGGGTTCTGGTGTTACACCCTAACAGCTGTTTACTGCAGATGCCAGTGCCTGGGCAAATGCTCCTCTCTCACACCAACAAGCATTATTCTCTCTCTCTCTCTCTCTCTCTCTCTCTCTCTCTCTCTCTCTCTCTCCCTTTTGTTATTGGGATTTTTTGTTGTTGTTGTTGTTATTTGTTTTTTTGAGACAGGGTCTCTGTATAGCCTTGGCTATCCTAGAATTTGCTCTGGAAAGCAAATTGGCCTCTAACTCTAATCACAGAGATCCACCTGCCTCTGCCTCTTGAGTGCTGGGATTAAAGGTGTGTATTGCCATCAGCTGGCCTAAAGTCTCTTTTTAAGGCTTAGTCTTGCCTCTGATCCTGACTAGATTTATGTTGAAACTCCAGCTAAGCAGTTAACTCAGTGGCAGAGTGTGGTAGAGGTCATTGGTTGATTGATTGTTTGGGGGTTTGTTGTTGTTTGTTTATTTAGTTGATGAGGTTTTTGTTTGTTTGTTTTGTTTTCCTGTTAATACCATTCCCTGGAGGAAGGAGGAGTCTCAAGTGTTCTGCTTCCTGTGTACACTCACCAATGGAACTTCCTTCCCCACTAGCATCCAAAACAGGGTGTCTTCACTTTTCTCCATGCAGGTGGCTTACAGATGAGCTGTCTGTAATGATTCTCTCTGGTCACTCTTCTGAGATTCCTAAAGTTGACAGCGTAGCTCGAATTTTATACTTAGTTTTTTAAAGTTAGCCATTTCTATAAATTCTAGACAAAGGGGAATTTATACATACCTTAGCCCTCCATTTTTCCTCAATTATCAATAATACAGATTCCAACTTAGACACTTAAGGATAAAAGTGAGGAGCATGCCGGCGGGTGACCAGGAGAAGCGTGACGGGCAGCCAACAGGATCAACGAGACTCCAAGTGCACCCTGGCTAACACATGGGCTAGCCATGGGGTGCATGCTTGCTTCTTAGATTCTGGTGAAAGGAATGGCAGACAAAAAATGAGGGTGACTACTATTGTATTTTTTGTTGTTCTTTTTTTATTAAAATAAGGCTGTGTATTTGACTGTGTAAACTTCATTAGCTGAGGATAAATAAGAACCAAGAGACAGGAACCACGGCACCTTTTACTGTGAATACTAGACCAGCAACAGATATGCGTCCTGAGCTTAGTGTCGAGGGCCCCTACTAAAGGTGTCAAATATAACAGTGAACATTGCTCTCTAGGGTCACTTTGTGATTCATTCATCTACGTGCCAATGGTTAAAAAAAAAAAAAAAGATGACTACTATTTTTACAGGCAAAGTCACATGACTTCAGAAGATATTTTTTTATTGCTGCCAATTAAATTTCTCCAGAATTTTACTATCCATGATATCACAATATACTATCATAAAAATGAGTAGAAAACTAATTATTGAACACATTCAAGGCTCTTCAAGCAGAACTCAGAAGAAAAGATTTCAAAATTCTATTCAGATAAAATGTTCATCTTCTCAGAGAGTCCTATTTAAGTGGGTTTTGAAGCAGACGCATATTACTTAAAATGAAGGTAGCCATAATTAATATCATTTGAAGAACAATACACTGTAGCATACTTCAGCTCATAAAGTACATTCTGAAGACTCTTAAAGGCACAGACTGGTTCACCCACCTCCAAGGGGAAGGCCGTTTTACACAAGCACCAAGTGGGGGACGAGAGACGTGTCTATTAATAGAAGGCAGGTGGCACTGATTAAAAGAAAACAGTTGAAGATTATCATTTGGAAGTAATTTCAGAAGTACGTGCTCAGAGTTAATCTAGTCTGGAAAACGCTCTCCGAGAGTAATGCAAACTTTTATAATTAGGAAGTGTTTAAGATGAAAACTTAGCAGCCTAATCACATTGTCCTATGTACAAAGCACACAGTTAGATGTTTTTGCACCTGAATATCTTTCAGATTGTAGGGCATCCTTATGCACCGTCCTCTAAGCCATACAGCTCCGGAGAGGGAATTGATCCTGTTGTTTAGCAAGCTGTTCTATATTTTATATAACCAATAGAAATGGTTGATCAATAAATACTTATCAATAACACCTTTAATGAGAATTCATAGAAAAATCAATGTTTGAGGATGGTAGTCTTTCTCGGAGCACGGGACAATATTGACATAATTTCACATAAGTCACTGGCTGAGCAAGTTTGGGGAGCCGTCTTACACGGCCACTCATTTTCAGTGTTACCTGCTCTCCATGGATGAGAAAGAGACAGGCACTGGGCACAGTGGAGTAGTCTGTGACATCTTACAATTCACTCATGTAATGTATAAGAAAAAATATTTTCAAGAGTTTAGAAAATATCGTGTTTGACCAGGGAAGCGGTTTTAAAGAGCAGACAGTAAACCTTCCCCATTTTGCTCCCCTTCTATGAGTTCTTCTGTGTATAGTAGTGTGCTTGGATCCCACTGTCAACAGTGACAAGTTAGGGCTGCTGAAAAATTGAGACACTTGAACCTGGCCCCAAAGAGATTCTAATCAAGTACTAAATAATGATAGTCAACCCCCTTCCAGACTAAACTGCCGACTGGAAGAGGCTCTTCTGAACCTGAAAACTTTCCACGAAGCTTAAAATATCATTCTCAGAATGTCTAAAGAAGTCGTGGGGGAAAGAATCTAACTATGCAGTTCTAATTCACTACATTAAAATGATCAATTGTATGAACATTTTAGCATGTTTTGTGGTGAACCCATGTGCATACTTACATTGGAGTGCAGTAGAAGTAGAAACGTGGAGTCATAGGATGCATGTGCACTCACCTTAGCAGATACTGCATGGCCTGGGGAGACTGCTCAGGGGTGCAGCTTTCATCAGACAGGTGTGAGGAACTGAATTCCAGTGCCCTGAAATCACAGAAGACTCCGATGCAGTAGGTCACACAGGTCTGTAATCCCAGAGGGGAGAGGCAAAAACAGAAGACTCTCCAGAGCTCATAAGACCAGCCAACCTGGTTTGCTAAGTGATGAACAATTGGAAGGCTGCCTCAAATAAGGTGAGACTTGAGGACCAGCGCCCACAGTGGTCTCTGGCCTCTACGTGAGTGCTGTGCCAGGCACATGCATACAGATGTGCAAACACTCACACACAGTTATATACACATGCAAAGACTTGAAAAGCGGATATTGCAAAATGGTTCTTGACCAATGTACAGCCCCACTCGCAAAGACGGGGTTCTGGCTGCTCCACATTTACGGAAGCTTGGTGTACCCTTTCAAGGCAGACACTGAAGTGCTGTTATTTTTCTAATGCCTATTTAAGCTCTTAGCCATGACTACCATTTCATTTTGATGAGATTCCAAGTCGTTTTCTGTGTTTGTGAGTATGTGTGTTTGTATGTATGCATTTGTATGTGTTTTTGTGTGTGCATGTGTAATGTAAACTAGTATTTTAATGTTAGATTACAACCATATATGCAGCTTTGTGTATAACTGAAATCTTTATGAGAATTTCCAATATTCATAATAGTCTTCAGAAATATAATTTTTTTATTTTTATTTATTCTATGTATGAGTGCTCTATCTGCACGTGCAACTTTATGCCAGAAGAGGGCACCAGATCTCATTGTAGATGGTTGTGAGTAACCATGTGGTTGCTGGGAATTGAACTAAGGACCTCTGCAAAAAAATAGCCAATGCTCTTAACTGCTGAGTCATCTCTCAAGCCCCCAGATATATGATTTTTAGGGTATCAGTCTAACCCACCTCATTGAATGTAGTTAATTGTGCTCTAAAAACTGATTAAAAGCATGCTGAAGGAAATAATACAGGAATTGAGATAGAGCCCATAATTTCACTAGTCTGAGTTTCTTGTTAATTTAAAAGATTTTATTTTTAATTATGTGAATTTGTATTTGTCTATGTGTAGGTTTGTGCACATAAGTGTAATGCCCACAGAGCCCAAAAGAGAGTGTCAGGTCCTCTAGAGCTAGAGTTACAGAGCTTTGTAGTTGGGAGCTAGGAACTGAACTCCAGTCCTCTGCAAGACTTAACCTCTTAACCTCTGAGTCATCTCTTTAGCCCACTACTTTAGCTTTAATTCCTTCTTTTATTTTAACTTGTCTAAATCATGGACATTATACTAATTCACTTGTAATTGCTTTACCACAAGACAAACAGCAATACCATGGACCTGTGGTGGTCACCCCAGGAGGATGAAGGCATACAATGTGGTTCTATTAGGAGAATTTGGGACCAATGGAGTCAGGGTCATATGATCTGAAAACAATTTGTATTATGTAAGACGAGGTGTAATTGGCACACAGTATCTTGGAATACGGGTCTCTTGGTAAATGTGTTCTCAAAACCAGAAGTACAGTTGGGCACTCTGCAAATAAATTCTGAGCATTCTCCTGTGGCAATAGCAAAAATGCCAAACTCTGCACACACCACAAGGATTAATTCTGCAGCTAATCATTATAGGGAATTTTAACAGTGGACATAAAACTCCCCATTAGAATAGGCATAAAAGATTACAAGACTTTAATAAGAATGTTGTTATTAACTAGACTTTAGTGTAAATATCCACCTAACCAAGGTAACTGTTACTGCTATAATCCTTTGTCTTAGCACATTTATTACTATAATTAAATATCTGAAGCAGGCTGCTATATGAAGAAGGGGTTTTATTTTGGCTCACAGTGATGAAGGAGCAAAGACTATGAGCTTTGGTTGGTGCCTTGTCCATGCTACATGGCAGCCTTGAGGGATGGGGATCACATGACAAAGTATGAGTTACTTACAAATGTGCATGTATCTGGCCTCTTTCCACACCTTGATAAAGCACTAACAATCAGTCACAGGACTTCATTCTCAGGGTTTTATCTAGTTCTAACCAGTACCCAAAGACCCCTACATCTAAACTTGCTCTAGTTAGATTGTTTCCATCCTCTTAACACTCCAAAGTGGGGGCAAATTACATCATTTGCCATATCAAAACCATGGCTGTCCCATGTAGCTGACTTAATAAACTCATTTTTTCTGGACAACTCTTAGCATGAGATTATCAGTCTAATATCTTGTGCATGTTAGGATATACATACATACATACATACATACTGAATGTTTTGGGAGTGTTTGTTTTTCACTGTTTTTGGTGTTGGTTTTGGTTTTTTGATGGCAGGGTTTCTCCACATAGCCCTAGCTGTCCTGGAACTCACTAGACAGACCAGACTGGCCTTGAACTCACAGAGATCCACCTGCCTCTGCCTCACAAGTGCTGGCATTATACCAGGAAGGATATATTTCAATGTACTTATCATACAACTGCAATGGAAGATCCAAAAACCACTCGTATACCTAATATGGTAGAAACGCATGGAAGAACTCTCTGAGGTTGTAGAGGAAAGAGAAGATGTGATTATGACAGGGCCTAAACCATCTTCCATGACCCCCACAAGTCAGTATAAACAACAGCATTCTGCTTAACCAGAACAGAAACCAATAGCTTGATTTTGTGATGAATTAGGCTTAAAAATGTAAGTGTTGAAAATACTGAGACAAACCAGATGCCAATGCGCTCAAGACACGGCACCTGCACTGAGTGTGTTTCAAAGCCCATGGCCTTATCTTCCCTCTCCCTGCTGATGTGGTTGAAGATGCTGCACCCAGCGTCTGCATCTTCTTTTGCATTACTGAACTGAGGCCAGTTCAGTAATAACCTGCATATTACAAATTGTAACAATAGCTGCCTCTTCCTTGAGTTCACGTGTAGACCTCCATGTCATGTTGGTTCATGCAGTACATGGACACTTTGCACACATGGTCCTTGTTGTGGGCAGGATGGTGGAGCACCACAGTTCGCATGATGGAGCACCACAGTTCATATGAAGGAGCACCACAGTTCACATGATGGAGCACCACAGTTCACATAAGGGCATTTCCATAAGGGATGACTTGTTATCACAACCAGAACTTAAACCAAAAACAGATGAAGCTACCAGAGCAAAGCCCCAAGTGCAAACACTTGTTTCCTCTGACACAAATGCCTTCCTCACTGTTTCCTGGACTTGGGTGGGTAACTCCAAAGACATTCTCCTACTCCCATCCCATGGCCTCTTGGAGTTTCTGTTTGCCTGTACTGTTTTTTTTTTCTCTCTCAAACCCTGGTAAAAATTATTCTCCAGAATAAAAAAATTAAAAAGGCTCAACAAGACCCTTAGATGGAAACCTCTGTGGTCTGTGACAGCCCATCTCTATTTCTCCTGTTCCCAGATGGTTCCCGTTCATAGTGCAGTTGAACGTCTGTGTAGAGGTGTCTATACGAGCCAGCCTTGTGAAACTGAGCTGCAGAATACACCTGGTCACCTAGCACGAGAGGAAGGCATTATGAGCACAGGCTAGTGCATGTGTACAGACCTGCGACCAGGACATTTATCATCCCCCTTTTACCAGATGCTCTGGGAAGATACATATAATGTGATGGCAGGTCCTGGAATTAATGACAGTGAATCCCAGTGAACAGGCCACCACCCCTCCAAACTCTGTAGACAGTGTGCCTGCCACAGCAAAGATGGTCTGCGGTTGCTAGACAGCTTCAATGCAGGCTCCAGAAATTCCTGCTAGTTTGAGGATTTCTTTTTTCCAGGGAGATTAATATTATTAGAGATTCATGAGTCTTTGTTTTCTCATCAGAAAAACAGATTCATGATACTTCTGAATATTTGAGGGTTGAGGAAGAAACATAGCTCCTGAAATGCAGTAGGAGGAGGTGTTGTGTGTAGCCACTTCCTCTGAGGCAAACCATCCTTTTCAAAGTAAATCTCGTCAAGACAGGAATGCTTGGAGCAGGGGTTTTCCACCTTCCTAGTGCTGCGACCCTTTAATACAGTTCCTCATGGTGTGGTGACCCCAACCATAAAATTATTTCATTGCTACTTCATGACTATAATTTTGTTACTGTTACGATTCATAATGTCAATATCTGTATTTTACCATAGTCTTCAATTAACCCCAAATGGCCCACAGTGATTGAGAACTACTGCTCTATGGGGAAGTGAAAGACTCCATTCTAAGGGAAAGCTTCTCAAGCTCAGGAAGCAAACAACTCAGAGACTTCAGGAATTTCCTGAAACCAACCAGATTCACTTGGCCCCTCCCCTTCGAAGCATATATAAGCAATAAAGCCTGCTGAGAACCACTCTTAGAAATATCAACTCTCAGAGATCAACTAAGCTATCTGAAAGAGACAGACCAGTCAACGTGCCTGGAAAGAACTGCCTCCAATCCATCAGTTCCCTGGGGTGTGGGGTGTGCTCCAGGTTTCCAGCTTTGTGAACTGTTACCCATGCTGGGTGGGCTTTGGTGATGCAACTATCTTTAAATCATTTTTGCACCTATAGGAAGTCCTTCACCCAAACCCCTGTAAGTAAACCCAGTTCACTCAACGGTTCAATGGGTTGGGCTTTTGTGCAATTCTTTACTTTGGTCTGTCAGCAATTCCCTATCTGTCTGAGTAGAAGTTTGTACACATAGACTCAAATAATGTCACAAAACAGGGACTTATTAAGCTTATGCCAATTGTAAAAATTAAGGCATGCTGAAAGGCAGAACGCACTGTGCATGGTTAGAATGAGCATAGATTTATGACAATCCTGCAATTTAATCTAGCACCATCTCATGTTTCCCATATGATATTAGGGAAGTCCCCTAATCTATCTCTGCCTCAATCCCCACATAAGTAAAAAGGAGGATCATAATAATAACTATCTCATTAGGCAGTTTCAGCAATTTGGTCAGACAGTCCTCGTAAGCCCCTTTGTTCAGTCGAGCACATCATAAACACTCAGCAAATATTGCTTCATTATGTAAATATTGTCAGATACTATAAGGACCCTAATTTATCATCATCGCTATAATTAATCTATATAACGTCCAGTCTGACCAGGCTATCTGCTTCCGTATCTTACAGATAAGAACACTGGGCTTCGTAGGCCTAGGATCGTTAGTCATCAACACACTGCTGATACATGACAAAGTATGAATCATGGTCTTCTGCCTCCAAACTAATTTTATGTGCTTCTTTGCTCCTTTTTCTCTAATAATGGGAACCACTATCCCTGGCTCTTATTTGACCAAACTGTCACTTTCCTTTGGCTGTAGCTGTTGCTCCTGCATGGCTGATCACAGTACCTCACAGAAAAGTTAGATTCATTTTGGTCCATGGTTTCAGATGGCTGAGCCTGCAGCTGCTTGTCCCTGCTGACGCTGGGTCTGTGGTGATGAAGATCACCATCATAGCAATGGGAACACCTCAGAGACTACTCCTTTCGAGGCCGACAGACAGCAGAGCAGGACGGGGGACCAGGCATAAGCTTTGATGACACAGTCCCCAGGACTTACTTCCTCCAAACATTTCCCCAAATCTCCCAGAAAAGTACCACTAGCTGAGGCAAGGTCATTCAAGGCATACGGCTGTAGGGCATATTTCATATTTAGGTCATAAAGTCGGCTAACCTAGTTGAGATCCAGTAAAATAAGTTTGAGATTAAGAGAAGCTGGGCTGGGAAGATGGCTCAGTGGGTAAAGTGCTTGCCACATAAGCATGAGGACCTGAGATTGATCCCTAGCACCCACGTCAACAGCTGCTGGGCAGTGAGACTGTAATCCCAGCGATGGGGAGACAGAGACTGGAGGAGGACCTGAGATTGATCCCTAGTACCCATGTCAAAAGCTGCTGGGCAGTGAGACTGTAATCCCAGTGATGGGGAGACAGAGACTAGAGGAGGACCTAAGATTGATCCCTAGCACCCACGTCAACAGCTGCTGGGCAGTGAGACTGTAATCCCAGTGATGGGGAGACAGAGACTGGAGGAGGACCTAAGATTGATCCCTAGTACCCATGTCAAAAGCTGGGCAGTGAGACTGTAATCCCAGCGATGGGGAGACAAAGACAGGAGGATCTCTAGAGCTCCCTGTCAATGTAGACAAACCCGTGCACTCTAGGTTTTCTGAGACCCTGTATACAAAAATAAGGTGGACAGCGATTGGAGAAGGCATCTGCCGTCAGCCTCCAGCCTCTACATGCGTCTGTATAGACACATCTCTCTCTCTCTCTCTCTCTCTCTCTCTCTCTCTCTCTCTCTCTCTCTGTCTCTCTCTCTCTCTCTCTCTCTCTCTCTCTCTCTCTCTCTCACACACACACACACACACACACACACACACACACACACATACCACACACGCTGGGGGAAATCTTCATGTTGAAGGCTTCTTGTAATCATCAACCATCTATAAAATTGCCTTTATCAAATTAAGTCAGGAACAAGTGTCACACAGCTCTCCCCATTCCATCGGAATGCCCCTGTGTTAGCTTCCCATTCCATCGGAATGCCACTGTATTAGCTCCCATTGTCTTCCTTAGAGCCAGTACCCCTGGCTCTTATTTTGTGTTTCTGCCTACTTAATCCTTGATGCTAACCCTAGATACTGTAAAAATTAGATTTCACTGACTAGTACCTTAGCTTAAGAATCCTCATTGGTTGGGGCTCGAGAGATAGCTCAGGGCTTAAGAGCACTGACTGCTCTTCCAGAGGACCTGGGTTCAATTCCCAGCACCCACATAGCAGCTCTCAACTGCCTATAATTCCAACTCCAGGAAATACAATGCCGCTTCTGCTCAATGGGATCCTGCATGCATGTAGGGCAGGCACATAAGCTCACACAGCCATACAGATACACACATAAAAATAAAAGATTAAATAAATAATTAAGAACATGAAAATAATCTAAGAAGGAATCTGCTTTGGTTATAATATCTGCTTTAAAACCAACCCTGCCACTTTGGCTAGCCCTATCGACGCCACAGCCCCGGTCCTTGCCTAACTCCAGGTTACTCTCCCCCACCGCAGTCACAATGAGTGTGCCAAATTTTACACGCTTTCCCCAACAGAAATACCTTCCTGTCTCCCCTCCCCCTCCAACACACACACACACCACCACATCCCATTACCTCTCAAATCAGCTCAAACAAAATCTTCTTTACACGGCATTTACTCAGGACTTCATTACACGTGTAGGTGATGTACCAGGAACTAGGCTGCAGTGAGTCTGAGATCGACCTTGTGAAACTCTATCTTAGATTTAAAGAAAGTAGGGTGGTGATGATTCTAGCAGGAGGCAGGAGGAGAGTAGTCTTGGTGGAGTGTAGAGGACACACCCTCTGAGTACGGAGAAATTGCTTGAACTCAGATTCCTTTATATTCCACCTCAGGTTGTTAGCGTTAGAAGTGTCTGTTAGATGTTCACCTCCCTGCCCAGGTCAGACTTTGTCACAAATGGCTGTTGAAATCCCCTGAACTATAAAGCACCAAAGTTAATAGATAGAAAAGTTTTCAGGAGGGGGTGACCTAGTTTTCTCCTGATTTAGTAAACAAAACACATGATAGTCAGTTATTTTATAGTATGTATTTTAGACAAATAGTGAATAAATTTTAGTACATGGCCAATACTTAAAACCTGTATTTTAACTGGCAAGTCTAATTTTCTTTTCTTCTCTTAATCTGACAACCATATATAGGGTCATCAATTAATACTGGTAAAATAAGAATTAATTTAATTTAATTAATGTGACCTTTTCTTAAATAAATATACACACACACATGCACACGTGCACACACATACACATACACACACATTTTAGCAAAATGAAGTAGGTTAGTAAATCAGAAGTAGAAAACCAGGGGCAAGTAAAATCTACAATTGATGCAATTAAATTTTAGATTTTTCCATGGGCTTTGTTGAACAGCACAAGTAATGCTAAGCTGTGTAGGTCTCTGAACATAAAGGATTGTTCCCTGGTAAGAAAAGAGTATTCTTTAGCATAAAGAACAGTGGTGCGGTAGAATGGCAAGCTGGTGAGCAAGCCCACTTCCGGTTCACAGAAGTAGGTGTCTGAGCATCATCACGGAGTGGATCTACACAATGTGTACAGACTAGTCTTAATAATCATTTCAATACAGCCAAAGATTCTTGGGGCAGGGAGACAGCTAACTAAGTAAAGTACTTGCCGAGCACCAAGAGGATTTGTATTCAGTCCCCAGAATTCATGCCAAAAAGTCAACAGGATGGCACATGCTTGTAATCCCAGATCCAGGGAGGCAGAGACAGAAGATTCACTGCATAGCAAGCCCAGCCAATCATGATCTTCAGGCCTCATAAAAACTGAAGTGGCCATCACTCAAGGAATGACACTTGTGCTTGACCTTTGGCCTCCATACAGGTACACACACACATACAAACACAAACACAACACATACCCCACACACACACACACACAAACACACACACACACACACACAAACACACACACACACTTCTTTGGATTGGTAAGTAGCCAGGTCTGATATGGGGACATACTTCACATTGTCCTGAAGTTGGCCATTCAGTGGATTTTGATATGATAACGAACTTTCCTCCAGATCCAAGACACCTCCACTCACATGTCTGCAGGGTTGCTGTCCCTTCTGGATGAAATGTCCTCCGACCATCCATTGTTAGCTTTTGTTGCTGTGGTGATGAGACCTGGAATAAACAACACAAGGAAGGGAGATTGAGGTTGGCCTTTGACTTGAAAGATATCAGTCAGTGCATGGCTTCTTGACTAATTGTTGTTAGGGAGAACAGTATGGTGGCAGCGGTATCTGACAAATGAGAGCTATTAACTGCATAGCAGACAGAAAAAAGACAGAGGAAGGAGAAGAGATAGGGACAGGAAAGAAGAGAGAAAAAGAGGAGACAGGGATAAGATACACTGAAGGACCCCTCCCACTGACCTACTCCTCCAGCTAGGCTTCTTAGGTATGACCCAGGAAGCACATACTTAATGCACAAAACAATCCCACGCCGGTTTGAAATTATTATTGATAAAAGGGTTATTTATTTGAGGGAAAGAAACTTACAGAATGCCATCTACACGACTAGTCGCTAGAACCGGAGTCCGAAGCAAGAGAGCAAGAGGAAGGCTGCTACTGCTTTTTAAAGCAAAAGAGACCACGTCCCGGTGGGCTGGTGTCTCAAAGGCTATTGGCTGAAGGAGCAGAAGGAGCTCCTGCAGCACATAACTTCATGGACATGACATGTGTAAGATTGGAGCTAGAGTGATCTGGTCAGATTATGATCATAACAACATTTCATCTCTACTATATTTACTAGGCCATAAAGCTCTTTGTGCATCTTAGACTACGGTACCCTCGCCTAAGAGAACTCTGGCAGCCAAAACTCCCAAAGACAGCCGAGACATCTTCCACTCCACGCTTGTCCATGTTTGGACCCTAAGAAAACGCAACAGCGAACAGCTTTGCTTTGAAGAACTGAGGAACAGGACAAGGATGGGGTATACTATAACCATGAAAGATTGGTCCAGAGAGGTAGATTGAGTACATCCTTGGGATAAGGATGCAGAGGACAGAGAAGCCGGGAGAGGAAAGCATTCATGTCCCGAGTTTTCTCAAGGATTGTTCTGAGGTGCCTCCCTCATCTTCTGCATATCCTCTATGGCCTTGAAACACACCTGGCCCCCAACAAGCGCTTCTACAGAAGGATTTACCAAATGCGTACTGTTTGGCATTTTTTCCTTTTCTTTAACTGCTTTCATGAAACTGTCAGCAATTCCCAAATGTTTGAAGTCAGCAGTGATGGGGATTTTCATTTATGCTTCTGTCAGCATACAAGAAGCCAATCTCTTTCCAAGCCAAAAAAAACTTGGTTAGCAAATGTTAAGAAACCTCAGAAACTTCAGTTTCCCTCACCCTTTTTATTACTAACACCTGCCCTCACACACATATACACACATAACCACACACATAGACACATGCCCCCCTACATACACACACACACACACACAGAGAGAGAGAGAGAGAGAGAGAGAGAGAGAGAGAGAGAGAGAGAGAGAGAGAGAGAGATTTTCATTTGTTTTTCAGAAGGAAGAATTTGCAATCTACTGTGTTGGTATTTTCAGAATTTCTGTGTCCACATCTGACAAGCATTTGACAGCAATGAGATGTCTTTGTCTACACAGAGAGGAAACGGCACTAGAGTCGTGGAGGCTGAGAATGAGAACATGGATAGAATGAATCCCTTACCAGTGTCCAGGAACCCTGAAAAGTAATTAGGAATCTTTTGAGACAAATCTAATAGTTTCTAAATTAATGAGTTTCAGAATACTTTGAAGTACCTAAACTTACATAAGTTTATAGGTTATACAAATAATAGATTAATAAAAGATGGATGATAATAGATAGATAGATAGATAGATAGATAGATAGATAGATAGATAGATAGATGATAGATAGATAGATAGATAGATAGATAGATAGATAGATAGATAGATAGATAGATATAGTCTTAGGGTTTTTATTGCTGTGAACAGACACCATGACCACAGCAACTCTTATAAAGAAAATATTTAATTGATATTAAATATCAATTTATTTAATGTGGTGCTGGAGCTGAGATAGGGAGCATGGTGGCATGCAAGCAAATGAGGTGCTGGAGCTGAGACTGCTACATCTTGCAGGAAACAGGAAATCAAATGACACAATGGGCGGTATCCTGAGTGTATGAAACCTCAAAACCTGCCCCCAAAGTGACATACTTCTTCCAGATAGTGTGGCCCAGATTAAAGGCACGCCATTCAGTCTCAAGGTCTGGATTAAAGACCAGCTTCCTCCAACAACATACCTCCTAATAGTACCACTCCCTATAAGCTTATGGGAGCCAAATACATTCAAATGATCACAGATATATGTGTGTGTGTGTGTGTGTGTATACACACACATATATACATAGATAGATATAGATAGATGACTGAAATTGTTAAGCTCTGTTAAGTGATCTATTGAAACTCTAATTATAATACAGCCAACTTCATAACATTTTAAAATAATGTGTTTACATGTTCCAAGTGTTACACAATATGGTTTTAAATCAGCAGCGCATACACTTTAACACACAATAAAAATAATCAAATCATTTGTAATGATTTTCTATAAATTCATTTTCCAAAGTCCTTTGCTCAGAATCTTGATAATTTTAGAGAATTTCCAAATGTTTTGCATTTTAAAGGATGTCTTTGAGCTTACATCACAACGAATGTGTCCTTAATAGTAAACTTGTTGCAATGTAATTTGGATCTAAAACATGTTCATCTCATAATGCAGCGCATTCTTCTGTCTTCCATAAGATCAGGATACTGATAACTCCCAACTGATAACCGTCAACATTTATGGCAAGATTTTAGTGCTCTCAGTGACTACATCATCAGAACAGAACATTGTCCCTGCCAATCAGTAGCTAAAGAGAAGCTAAAGATCCAATGAACAAGACATTACAGGACCAAAAGGCTGGTCCAAATCCCAGTAGAGAGTGGACAGCATTGCTCCAATCTGGTGCCATACCAGGCATTTCACAGTTTGAAAAATGTATGTTTGTCATCACTGAAATCTGGACAACATCTGCCAGCATCTGGTTGATGGATGCACTTCGACTCTTTCCTCTTTCCATGCAGAAGGCACTGGAATACAATCTAAAGAGGTGCCCTGAGCAGGGCTGTGTGGTACATGAAGCAGTTGTTCACTTAGTGGCAGCTGAAATACGAAGTGGGAAAAGGGGTGTGTCAAGAAAAATCACAGATCATACTCACCACTAGCAAAAGGTGATTTAAAGACATAGGAGTCAAGACCCCTAGCTTTGATTGTGTGGGACATCAGTGCAAGGTTGTATCAACAGAAGCCAAAATTGAGTGAGAAAAATTATCAGCATATACTTCAAAGCAAGCAGAACTAAAGATCATGCATGTGGAAAAAATTTCACAGAGAAGTTTAAAATACCTCCTTAGACCTGGTTGAAAGTTCTCTGACTGTAGTATGTCCAAAATAGATGTATGTGCATAAATATCTTGAATATGTATACATTATATATACATAAAAATACATATCACACGTGTGTGTGTAAAGACATAACATTAGTAAGATAAGTCTGCTTTTATGAAAAAGAAAGAGGACACAAAACAATACACTGAAGAATATATTCAAGACAATTGACATAAAACTACGGCAAGATCAGGGACACTGAGGAATTGGATGTTATTACATAGAAGATCATAGAGGGATCTTTGACAATGAGTTTTGAGCAAAGGATTAACAAGAGAGAAAGAGAGAGAGAGAGGAGAGAGAAACAGAGCCATACCAACATCTGCAATGTAGTTATACATTGTCACAAAAGAGGAAGCCAGGTGCTTTAGGCAGCTGAGCAAATGAAAAGCAAAATATAAGAGACAATGATGTCAGAGGCTAGTGTGCCTGCAGGCCCTGATATCACTGTTGTGGGGGAAGAATTATTCTGGCTTCTGTGGAGGAGTCTGCAGAGAGGAAGAGGCTGCTTCATCCCCAGGCAGTAAGAACAGCAACTTAGACGAGAGATTGTGTTGAGATACGAACATGGAGTCCTGCACATATCCAGCAGAGTTGAGAGAATTCGGAAATGGCTTGATTTGGAGATGAGAAAGAGTGGAGTCAAGGATGACTGAATGTGTCATGCCTTCTTCAGAGGATTGGGATGGCTATGTAGTGTTGGGGGAAAGCTTCAGAGGGAAGGGGAAATAAGAGTTTAGAGGCTTGAGTTAGGATTTGGCTTATCAGTTTATCAGCCATCTAAGAGGAAATGTCAGGTAAGTACATGTATGTCAGTCTGGAATTCAGAAGCAACATGAAAGTTGAAGATGAGTATGTCCTCAACAGGAGAATCCATTGAACCAGGAAGAACAATGAGGGTGAGTGGAGACGTAGACACCAATGGAGGCATAGAGGACGATGATTAGCCACAGGCTGGGCCACTGGAAGGCCCCAAACAGCCTGCTCCAGGCTCAAAGGAAGGAGTATTTTAAGAAGGTAGTAGTGAGTATCTGTATCGTATTTGCCAATGGGGACTGAGAACTGACCACATTTGGTAACATAAAAGGCAGCAATAACCTTAACAAAAGCAGTTCTGATATTTCCCAATGGACAGGAGCCAATTAGACCAGATTAGCCAGGGGAGTATGGTGGTGTCTGAAGATGGGGAGATACCATATATGGTTTAGGTCAATGGAAACAAGCCAGTAGAGAGAACAAACTATCACTCGGAAGAGCCAGAGCAGTCCAGGTACAACATTTGTATG
Organism: Microtus pennsylvanicus; assembly: GCF_037038515.1. Taxonomy (NCBI): domain Eukaryota; kingdom Metazoa; phylum Chordata; class Mammalia; order Rodentia; family Cricetidae; genus Microtus; species Microtus pennsylvanicus. The sequence goes on from NC_134594.1 coordinate 10,032,451, forward strand.
AAGAGAGTGAAAACTTTCAGCACAGATGAGAACAAAAGAATAGGTGTGAGGATAGGAATACATGGAGAAAACGTCTTTTTAGGTTTCTTGTTAATCCAGTGAATTTAAAAGTGAAGTGACCAGTTGAGTGTAACGAGAAAGAAAGAGACTTATACAAAATCTATATATGTTAGTAGAGGAAGACGGTGAATTGATGAAAGGGATGTAGCAGGCTTTATTGGATAACTCCAGCGAATGGCCTACTTGGAATGTATAGTCCAGGGTTTAAGAAGATGCCACCAAAGTCTTTCAGGTGTGATAACACCAGGAAGTTGGATTTAATCTGCATTATGGAGATTGAGGGTATTTAAGATGGATGGAATCCTTATCACCATAACTATAATCATGGTCATTATAAATTGTTCTTTTTCTGTGATGCACTTGGCCCCAGGCTTAGCATTTTAAAGAGAAATTATTTGCTGTTGTGGGACAATGGTCTTGTACCCTGTCATTTGTACTGCTTTAATAAAATGCTGATTTGTCTTTAGCCAGGAAGGAAGTATAGGCAGGGCAATGAGAATAGGAGAATTCTGGGAAGAGGAAAAGATCAGTCTGTAGTTGTCACTGAGACCAAGAGGAAGCAAGGTGAGAATGCCTCACTGATAAAAGGTACTGAGCCTCATGGCTAACACAGATAAAAATTATGGTTAAAGTAAATTGTAAGGGTTAATAAGAAGCCTGAGCTAATAGGCCAACTATCTTATAATTAATGTAGACCTCCGTGTGTTTCTTTGGAGCTGAACAGCTATGGGATTGGTCAGGTCAAAAAAACCTCTGTCAACAAATGTGCAACTATATCCACATAAGACCTGAGAGAGCTTGGGGAGTAATTCTGGGCACAGTTAAGAACAGAGTTAAGCACGGCTTCTTGGGTAGCAGCATTTTCTCAGGTGGACTCCCTTTGGTAGAGACAAGTGTGTCTCATTTAAGAGAGGCTTCCTGACTCAGCTTTAGCTGAAAAAATTTTGCAGCCCTTTAAAGAGGCCCTGCAACAAAACACTTAAATGGTATTTATGAATATCCAACAGCATGCTTCTTGGTGGTGGCAGGGACCTCAAAACTCCATAGAGTTGGGGCAATAAATATGGCTCTAGCAAGTACCTCTGCCATAAGGCTAGGCTCTCAGAAGGCTCAGGAATGGGGTAGATCCAGCCATCAAAGCCACAACTTTAATCCTAGCTGTATCACTTAGCAAATTAAAGACTTATGTGGTCAGAACCTCTAAACGGTTCACAGTGTGTTTAAAAATATGTGTAGGCTTGTGAGAGAAAAGAAAAAGGATAAAGTCCTTAAGAAAGAAAGAGAGTAGTTGGGTGTGGTGGCACACACCTTTAATCCCAATAATCCCAACACTTGGGAGGCAAAGGCAGGTGGATCTCTGTGAGTTCAAGGACAGAATGGTCTACGAAGTGAGTTCCAAGACAGCCAAAGATACACAGAGAAACGCTGTCTCAAAAAACCAAAGAGTAAAAATAAAAATAAAAGAAATATAATTTAAAATAAAGCCATATAAAGATGGAAAATACACAGAGAATCTGTATACTGTATGTCATTGTGTTGTCTTTAAATTTTCAATGGCTGAGGAAGAAACAACAGCTGCTAAAAGACATTTGATTACAAATGCTGCTGGATTAATAGAACATGTATATTTGAAAATGCTTTGACTTTAAAATTTACATCAAAAGGTATGTTACTTTGGAGAAGAGGTTTTGCTTTTGTTTCCACAGGAAATGAGAGACTGTGTATTTATTCTAGGTTAAGAAAAATCAGGTATGATTGGGGAAGACCCCCCAGAAAAATCTCTGATAGGAGCAGATGGTCCAGTTGATACAATATTTCAGAGGACCTCTGTTGGGGTTTCCTCTGAATTCTACATCCAGAACAGTTTCAAGACTGCTGATTGAGATGATCAAGCCTCAGAAAATACACCAGTCAGGACTTGATAATAATTCTAAATTTTCTTTAGGTGTCCATAAGATTATCAATGCCCCCAATCAGCAGGAAGTAGCCTGGAAAGCTATTCCCACATTCCCAAAAATGGAATATGGATATTTATCTTTGTTTAGAGTGATGGTTACAAGTTGTTATGAATAATGGTCTGGACAAAAAGCTCATAAAAAAGGAGATTAGATTCAGAGTTCTTGTTTTAAAAAACAGGGGTAAGAGCTGTGGGACAGTGGTCTTGTACACTGTCACTTGTATTGTTTTAGTAAAATGCTGATTGGCCAGTAGCCAGGCAGGAAATATAGGTGGGGTGACATGTCAGGACGTAAAGGCTGGGCAATGAGAACAGAAGAATTCTGGGAAAAGGAAAGAGTCAGTCTACACTTGTCACCCAGACCAAGAGGAAGCAAGATGAAAATGCCTCACTGATAAAAGGTACCAAGCCTTATGGCTAACACAGACAAGAATTATGGGTTAAAGTAAGATATAAGAGTCTTTTTATAAGATATAAAAAGCCTGAGCTAATAAAAGGCCAACCAGTTTATAATGAATGTAGACCTCTGTATGTTTCTTTGAGACTAAATGACTGCAGGACAGGGCAGGACAGAAACTACTTCCAACAATTTGCAATCTTTTTAACAGGTTCTCATTAACATTATCATTATTTACTTTATGTGAGTGAGTGTTTTGCATGCGTGTTTACAAGGCCTTGAATCCCCTGGATCTGGAATTAGAGACAGGTATGATATATAGGTACTGGGAATCAAACTTTGGTCCTCTGGCAGAGCAGCCAGTGCTCTTAACCATTGAGCCATCTCTCTTCCCCTGCAATGCACTCTTAATGATAGGCATTGCTATCTCCATTTCACAGGTGAGGTAATGAAGACCTAATGTAACTCAGGGGCTTACAAAGGCTGCATTTGTCTAGTATATGCCTAATTGCTGCAAAATATCAGTGAGACATTTCACACATCTTAAATTGGTAATAATGACAGCAGTATTATTCGTTTTGGCTTCTCCTATATGTCCATTAGAAATAGAACGGGAGAAAAGGGACACATGACCATCAGAGTCTACTTTGAAAAGATCCTCCCACAACTGCTTTACACACACACACACACACACACACACACACACACACACACACACACACCAATAATACAACAATTGATATTAGGGCAACCATGACTTGCCAATTCAAATGCCAAAGAAATTTTTCTGTTGATATAAACCTTTGAGAGAATGCAGAGTCAGTAACTTGCTTCTTATTGTTTGATCCAATGACAAAGAACAATGCTAAGAGCTATGAAATGCTGGAGCATTTTATAACCTCAAAGACTTTGCAGCTCTTTCTCTTATTCACCGTAGGAATTATTTTGCCTTTAGGGTTCGAGCCTCTCTGCTCTGGGTACCAAAAGGAACAATTCAGTAAAACTTTGGTAGGGCAACTTAAAGAATAGGTCCTAATGTCACATGGGCCATAGGACCACACTGTTCTTCACAATGTATCAAAACTCCTCTTCATCAAGTGTCACTCCCAGAAACTAAACTGCATCCTTGACTTGACTCAAGAAGAAGAAGTAGATGGTTATTCCTAAATGAGGGGGAAGAGCAGAGCTGTGCGGTGTGACTTTAACCTAGGAACGGAAGAGAGTGACCATGGGAGCAACAGCGTCTAATCTGCAGCTCTGCCTTCTTCCTCCTATGAAGTAAGCCCCGTCCTGTCAAACGAAAGTCATCAGTAGGTTTCACTGCCAACCATGACCTGTCTTTATAGTTTGGAAAGTTTTAGTTGGAACCTGTCAATTCTCATGGGATAAAGTGTTGTGAATTATTATAGAAGCCTGAAGAATGGTTAGGAGAAATCAGAAGGATAAAGAGAAGGAGGAGGAGGAGGAGGAGAAGGAGGAGGAGGAGGAAGTTTGGAGAGGGAAAGGGAGAAGAAGGAGGAGGAGAGGAGGAGGAGGAGGAGAGGGAGAGAGGGAAAGGGAGAAGGAGGAAGAGAAGGAGGAGGAGGAAGAAGAAGAGAAGAAGAAGAAGAAGAAGAAGAAGAAGAAGAAGAAGAAGAAGAAGAAGAAGAAGAAGAAGAAGAAGAAGAAGAAGAAGAAGAAGAAGAAGAAGTCAGCTAGGTGAAGAGCAAGAAGCCTGGAAAGAGGCCCTGCAATCTCAGGCGAGAAAGCAGCTGTGTACCGTGCAGGCCAGCTAAGAAGGCCACTCCTGTGCGACCTGTCTCTGGTCCCAGAGTCCTGTGTTGCCTCAAAACACCATCAAGATACAAAGTGACATGAATGCTTGACATGCACAGAGAAGGAGAGTGTGGCCAGGAGCTTACTCATGAGTCTTTTTCTCAGAACCCATGGCACACACTCCATGGTTTAACCGTAACAAAATTTTGTCTAAAATATTCTTCTCATAGGTATTGTACAAATGTGTCAACTTTCCTCCCTATTCCATGAAAGTCGCTGAAATTAAGTTTTTAGCCTTCTATCAATCTCTCCTTTTTTTATTTCACCAACATAACTTTAATGGCAAAGTTTATTTCACAAAATTTGAAAACACAATATAATGACATAGCATTCCAGGGATACTGAATTATGAAATAAAAAAAGTGTAATATTCTCTCTCTCTCTCTCTCTCTCTCTCTCTCTCTCTCTCTCTCTCTCTCTCTTTCTCTCTCTGTCTGTCTTTCTCTCTCTCACACACACACATACACACACACACAAACTCACACAGCCTCTCTCATTATCTTCAGTACCTGAATATAATCTACTTCTGAAAAATAACCAATTTTCAGTTAACAAGAATCTATATTCTGTTGCTCAAAATAAAAGAATAAATATATTCTCAGCTCATGAAAACCTTCCAAACAATTTTGTCAAATACCATCAATATACTCTTCAGCTGCTTTATAATAAGCACCAAGAACTTTGGAATGCTACAAAGCTTGTAAAAATACTAATTACTCAATTATTAAACTCTTAATGGCCTCATTAGTATGTGTGCTTGCATGATGTAGAAATCGAGCCTGCACATTAGCAAATGCAAAACACATTTCTGCCTACACTACAGAAATAGGTGCAGCAATACTAATACAAACCAGAGAGCTGATGAAGTAAATCTGAATGGGTCCTGAGCAGGTGGGTAAATAGGTGCTCTGATAGAGAATTCCTGCAACCCTGAACGCGTAGACACCCAAGATGGGGTGGGGAAATGACAGCAAACACGTAAGACAGGCTTAGATGCCTGATTCCTGTCGGGGCAAGCGCAGCAAACCTACTGGGATCTACCCAGCCTCTCACCGGGAGTCAAATATTTTTAGTCATTCTTTACAACTTCCACCTGACTTTTTAAATTTTTATTTTGATAACGAAGTGTGATAGTGAGTGAATTTCTTCATTTTGTAAGTGATGGTAATCAATATTCATGCTAAAAGGGTCAGAGAGCAAAAGATTAACATATATATGTGTGTATTTTATATATATATATATGTATATAGAGATGGCACACATGTACACACATTCATACACACACATCACATATATATATACATATACATACATACACCCATATATACATGCAATCCTGGGCACGTTACAAGAGAAATTACTTTTAGTGTTAGTACTGGGGATTAAACTCAGGACCTTGTGCATGCTGGACAAGCACTCTACCACTGACACACATGCTTAACAGAAATCTCTTATCTCATTTGTATTTACTGATTCAAATTTCTAATTTAGAAGAAGTGCTTCATTTTAAGCAAATTAATAAGCTACCTTTTTCTATCACCGTTCACTTATGTTGTTCATAGAAGGCCATTATTAAATGTTTTATATTGTATCCCTTAATAAAAATTTGCAATTATTTTAAAGGTTATAAGGGCCTGGAGAGAAGGTTCAACAATGAAGAGTGTGAACTGTTCCCACAGAAGACCCGGGTTTGATCCCCATCACCCACATTGGGCTGTTCACCATTGCCTGTAACTCTGGCTCTAGGTCACCTGACCTTCGTGGGCTCCTTTATGGGCACACACGCACGAAAATAAAGGTAAACGTTTTTGAAAATTTTGAGAGTAGGAATGGAAAGCCACTGAATTTAAACATGTCAGGGCATTCCACTCATTCTGCCAAACAATCTCTTGAAAAGATAAACTGTTAAGAATGTAGTCCCTGCAATGCCAGGATTTAGCTCAAATCCTTCCCCCAAACAAGCATTGTCTAAAATAGTTAATAAAATTTCTCCAATCTGATGATAGTGACCCTTTAGATAAACATATTATTTCTTTCGTTACTACTTTTGCCTGCCCCCTCCTCACTCAGACAGAATCTTAAGTATCCCAAGCTGGTACTTGCCGTGTAGTGAAAGATGACCTTTAATTCCTGCTTTCATCTCCCAAGTGCTGGGAATCTGGGTGTGCAGCACCGTGCCCAGTATACAGAGTATTTTACCTATGCTGGGCAGGGACCCTACCAACTGAAGTACATCTTCTCCAGTCCCATGTTTGATAAGTTATTTATTGTTTATTTCTACTTATTGATTATTTATACTTCTAAATCTTATGAATTTCCCAATTGTCTATTTATCATGTCCCTATTAGTTGCTTTATAGAAGGTATTTGTATACTAAGTATTATTACCCATTATCATTTATGTCATGCGTTCCTTTTCTTTTGCAAAGTTTGAGAGCTTCCCAAGGTTGAGCTATATCTCTATTTGCTCAACTGAACTGACTTCCTTAGACGTGTTGGGTAGTATGAAAAGAGGCTGATCCATTTACAGCAGAGACTATCAGATATCTACCTACCTACCACCTCCTAATTTATACAATTATAAAGTTTTCCTTCTTTGCATTGTGTGGGAAAGTACACCTTCAGCTCTTCCAGACCTGCCTTGTTAGAAAGGTGGGGGGGGTTAAGTGACTAGCCGGATGGTCCTCACTTCCTCTCTCAGAAGCACTTGGCATTGCAGGTCTTACGAGCTTAACAAGGAGGGCCAGTGGAACAGGCAGCGTGATCCCATCAGCCCCTTGCCTTGCCCGGGTCTCAGATCTCCACTCGTGATAACAGTGTGTGATGGGTGACTCTGCACTGGGTCTGCTCTTCAGAGTCGCTTGTCGGCGCTGACACTGCAGATGCCTGGAAAGAAATGTTCATCAAGTGGGCTGAAGCGTTTCGCTGGTAATGAATACTGGATTCTTTATTTTGCAAAATGACCGACCACAACATTATCTCAATTAACATCATTATTACATATTGACTCTCTGGAAGTACACTAGGCGCTCTTTAGACAGCTGAAGATGCTCGCCAAAGAGGCTTATGCTTCAACAAACATTGAGTAACCTGATGCTATGTCCAACCCATTGTGCTACACTGAGAAAACTGGTATCTAAGAAGAGTGTCTGCTTGCTAGACTCTCACAGCCTTGGGGAGGAGGAGGACCTGTAAATGAAAAATTACATAGTCTTTGAGGCAGTGCTGTTAAGACAAAACATCACCATATGATCGCCAGCAAACCAGAGGAACAAGACTTCCAGCTGTAACTTTCACAGCAAGACCAGAAGCGAAGTCACAATTTCTCTAACCCAAAAATGTAAAATGGCAAGAGGAAGGCAGAGGAAGCACCGTGCTCGAAGATGACAGCCAACCTGGACCAGTCAGGCACAGCGAGCTGCTGAGCTATTCTAGAGTTGACTTCTCCATATTTTAAAATTGTGAGGTATAATGGCTCACTTCTTTGTGATCTTTTGTTTTGTGTTTTATGTCTATGGGTATTTTGTTGGTATATATGTCAGTGGACCGCATGCACGGCTGGTGTCCACAGAGGTCAGAAGGGGGCCCCTGCAGCTGGAGATGGTTGTGAGCTGCCATATGGGTGCTTAGAGTGGAACCTGAGTCCTCCGATGCCCTTAGCCACAGACTCATTCCTCCAGCCCGGCCGTTAATGTTTCATTTAAAACAATTGCAGCTCATTTTTTCTTCACGTCAAATAATTTTTAATTATTATTTCTTATCACAAATATTTACATGCTATTCCAACAACTAAATAAGTAAATTATGTTAATAAAGGTGTGAGTTGTGTAAGAAAAAGCAATAGTTGGCACTACTCTCTCGTGCTCTTCTGCCTCTATTTAACCAGAAGTAAAAACATAAATGGAGTTAATCAAAAGAAAAGCATTGAGAGAATTTCATCCAATATCTGTGCATGCGAATGTGCTTGTGCAGGGAGAGACTGGAGGTATGGTTCTGGAGGAATTATCCACCATTATTTTGAGACAGGAGCTCTCGTGGGCCTGGAATTCACCAAGTAAGCTAGGCTGGCTGGCCAGAAAACCGCAGAGTTCTGCCTGTCTCTACCTTCTCAGTGCTGAGATCTTAAATGTCTAAATTCATCTCATGAAGGAGTTTGCAGCGCTGGGGAGGTGTGGGGGGAGCAGAGGAGGCCCTGAGTAAATGTGTATTATTGACAGGAACCCCAGTGACTGAGATCCAAGGGAATTGACAAAGCCCTTCCTTGAGTCAGACTCAGGGAATTGGCAAAGTTTTCCTCTGGTCCCAGTGCAAATGTTGGCAGTGTGTGCAAAAACTTGCTTCCTCGTCCTGAAAAACTGCAACCTAAGACCGCTATTCTACAGAGACTAGCTCGCCCCTCCTTCAATGCTGTGCTTAATAAACATGCTGAGTTGTGGAGCTGGTTCGGCTCCTTCCGACTAAACACAACCCATCTGACCGCAGCTTTTCTCTAAGTATGTCTATGTGTCTGTCCTTTCTTCATCCCTCCTTCTCCCAGTCAGGTTACCAGGCTGTGCAGGTCGAAGAAGCGATATTTATTTTGAGGATCAAGAATACTTTTCTGTGCTGGAGAGACGGCCAGTAGGTAAGAATGCTTATTGTTCAAGAGGTTGGATTTCCAAATCCTATATAAGAAGAGAGTCATGACCATTTGTGAGCCAGCAACCCCAGAGCTGTGGGGAGCAGAAACTAAAGGGTCCCTATAGGCAGAGTCTGCTCGTTCATTTCCCAACTACTCAGACCCAAATAATCGCACAGAAACTATATTAATTACAACTTTGTTTGGCCAATGACTCTAGTGTACTCCTACATAGTTCTTTTCTCTTAAATTAACCCTTTTCCATCAATCCGTGCATCGTCACAAGGCTGTAAGGAACCAGTAAGGTTCCTAAGGTTCCCACGTGTCCTCCTTCGGCAGCTACATAGCATCTCTCTGGCTCTGCCTATTTCCTCTCTATATCTCTGTTCAGAATTTCTGCCTGGCTTTACTCTACTAAGCCATTGGCTGAAACAGCGTCTTTAATAACGAATAGCAATAAAACATACTCATAGCATAGAGAGGAGAATCCCACATCAGGTCCAGGGGCTTAGATCACAAGGGTCCGCTCCTTCCCATCACACTAGCTGACCAGAATACAAAAGCAATGGTTTCTCAAGCAGAGAGCCCAAGGACAGGGGCTCTGTGGCTCTGAACAGCAAGTGAATCCTTGGCTGTAGATAAGAAGCCAATGGCTCCGCTTGTCAGGCACTTGAGGGCTTTTGAACTAAGTGGATGCGGTTGAACTGGGAAGATGCTACTGCTTGAGTCAAGTGGGTAGGACCTGCCTCCAGGAAACTTATCTGACTGTAGGAAAGCCGGGAGCAGAAGCCCGGCATGGCCAAGGGAGCTTTGAAGTCATTGAGAAGTTAGAGGCTATGTGTATGCTAAGATGGCAAAAGAGTAGAAAGGACGGGTCACATTAACTTTCTTTGTAAACATTTTCTCCCTAAACTAAGATCCCAAAAGGTATGCTTAATATTTAGTGCAATAAAGGTACCTGAAGAAACACTAACTTAGTAATGAAGAAATGCTGCTTATTTTACATAATTTCATAAATTAGCTTAACAGGGGCTCTGTTTGTCTGTTCATTGAAAACCATTGCCACCATCTCCAGGGCCCAGCAACCCTGGTGGCTGACTTTTCTTCATCAGCTCCCGGGAAGCCTCCTTGGCTGTGTGCTTCTCCAATTCCTCCCAGATCCAAAGCTGAGAACAACAGCTAATCCTGCCATTGTGTCAGGGACAAAAGAGGGCACATGGGCAAACTTGATCCTCCCTCAACACAATAAAACCAATTAGTCCTTATAATTTGGGTCTAGAGCTATTTTGACTTTTGTTCTCTCCTACGGCGTCTTTCAACAGGAGGGTTGGACCAGCACAGGTTATAAAGAGGGACTGAACCACCAAAAGGGCTGTTGTCCCTGATTTCCCCCTTTAGTCCACAAGGACAGCTTTTCCAAAGATTTAACGTTCTGAATTTCCAGTACCCACGTAATGATATGCAGGAGAACTCACTGATAAGCAAAAGTCATTTGATCAATGCAAAGTAGATTCTGCTGCCTTCCAACCCTGGAACCTTCTGGTGGTTTAAGTGGAAGTGTCAGCTATCCATCTGCAGAACAGACAGTGGGCTCAGACTGAATGGCAAACCCACAGGGCACTCAAAACACAGCCAGAGGGTTTTACATGGAGACGGACACAGGGTGGACCTCAGTCTTTGTACTGATGTCCCGTGCCGTCACAGAACAGGACAAAAGCTGGCTTTACACACTTCCACACAAGTGATTAAGCTCTCTAGGCAGTTATGCCTCTCAAATTTTATGATACATAGAAGGCAAACTGGAGGACTTTGGTAAAAGACAAACATCAGCTCAGTGCCCTGGGCCTGGGCTAGAGCAGACATTTCTAACAAGCTCCCAGCACACAGACTGAACTTGGAAGGGTTCTGGGATTTTAACGACAAAATGAGAAATTTTTAGGAGTTTAGATCTGGTATTCAATCATGTTTTCTCTCAGCTGTAAACAATGTAAAAAGAAAGATTTGGGCTATTGTCAGAAACGGCATGCCTTAATCGATTTTTGTCAGACAGTCCAACCACCTTTAAGTCAGGCTGATGTTCATGGTGGCATTACTGCCACTGAGCCCTATGTCTGTGTGGCGATGGCTAGAAAGATTCCTTCCATGCTATGTGTGCAGACAGTTTTACAGTATGCAGTTGTTGGAGTCTGGACAGACTACATATTTATCTTCAAAGTTGTTTTGCATGAGTGTATCATCAACATAAAATAATGAAATCCTATAAAAGATAAAAATAAGGCAAAGCTTTGGCAAAAGTGTCCATTATTATTCAAATATTCCTGGCATCAAACATATAGAGCTGTGACCACTTGCCTTTGTTCTAAATACTTGCACCATTTTCGAGCCCTTTTCTAATCCCTGTGTGATTAACTTGACAGGAGTCCATTTGACCATTATTTCTTGGGAAGGGAGCAACAATTATACAAATAGTGTTTCTATTGTTGCAATCATGGAACAAAAAAGTTATGCAGTTATTCCTCATAAGATCCCTTTAAAACAACCTATTTCAGCCTCCCATTTCCCTCCCCCTCCTCCCACTCCTCTCCCCCTCCCCCCACTCCTCTCCCCCTCCCTCTCCAGTCCAAAGAGCAGTCAGGGTTCCCTGCCCTGTGGAAAGTCCAAGGTCCTCCCCATTTTTTTTCAATAAAAAAAAAGAAAAACAAACAAATTAAAAGATGGTACTACAAATGATTTTCATAACTACCATTTTGTACCCAACAATAAAAATCAATATTCAAAAAAACCTAATTCAGAAAAAGGATTTCTGAAAATATATTACAAGTCAACTTGGTTTTGTTGTTGTTGTTGTGGCTTTGTTTTGTTTGTGGAGGTTATTTACATTTTCGCTAAAATGTTAGATTGGGGTGAGTATTTATGGAGACGCATCAATTGCTAGATGATTCTGTGAATCAGTGTCCTCTCAAGACACCGGCTCTTTAACAGTGTAACCAAACACTAGCTTTGCCCAGAGTGCTTGTGTTTGTGGGTCGGTTTGGGAGGATATACTATACAGAGAAAGAGGGTTAAAGTTAAGACAGAAGGAAAGAACTTTAGATGCAGAGTCGTCAGCAGGAGGAGAGGTAGGAGTTCAGTGCTGCTTTTTTCTTAGTTCCAAGAGTCTGGGTTTGCTTACTTTTCTGCCATGGTAAAATGTCCTCCTGTCAGGAAGCTGAACTTAGTGAAGACACATACCATGTTCTCAATATGAACACAAAAGGGAATGAATGGCTAATCACTTAAACTCTGAGACCAGAGCAGCACAAGCATCCTGGATCCCCACGTGAGCAAATCACACTCATGGATGATTCCAGGCACCTGAGCCTGGCTCTCAGATGGTCAGATTTAGCCAAGCAGCCTCCAATCACAGACTTCCTTCAGGAAGAAAAATCCAAGTATGACCAGTGTTTAATTCTTAAAATGTGTCCTCAGCCACACTGAACAAGCTTCCCTTTGGCAACTCCAACAGGGCCTCCCTGTCCGGGCCACACTTAAGCTGCTTTGCTCAAACACTCTCTTCAAACACTGTGAACATGTCTCAGTCCGTCCTCCAATTACCGCCTGAGAGAGGAATGCCTTCACAGAGGGGCTTTTCATTCCCGAGATTTGTGAATGATTTGTCCAGGTTTAAGCATACCACAAGAGCAGTTCCATCTTGAATTCTAGTTGCTAGTCGGGCCAGCTGGTTCCAGTGCTTTTACAGTCATTGATTCCTTGTATCTGCTCTTAGATAATGCAATTCCGTCACAGATCCAAACATTGGTGCCAGCATGACTTCACAGATCTCTAGAGCTTCCCATTCAAAACATAAGAGTTTCTCCATGCTTCTCAGATCACGTAACTAACTCCTTTTTAGGCTGTGTATTATTGTTGGTTGAGATCTCAGAAAATCAGACTCGAAAATGTCAGTTTGCCTATTCACATGCTCAGGCCTTTATAATCTCCATCTCTTTTCTTGTACCACGCCACCAGCAGACACAGACAGGGCAGCCATTTGCCTTCTGTTCTAGTTTTATTTCTACCACTGTGATAAACACCGATGTCAAAGCAACCTGGGAAGGAAAGGTGGATGGTTTCTCTAGTTTACTTGTGTCAGTCAGTCTGCCGCTAAGGAAATCAAGGCAGGAGCTAGGCAGGGCAGGAACCTGGCAGCAGGAGTTTATGCAGAGGCCGTGGAGGAGATGCCCCATAGGCAGTGGATGGAGGCAATGCCTCCATTGAGATTCCCTTTTCCCAAATATGTGTGTAGGTTTGTATCAAGCTGACAAAAAAAAATCAGCTCATCTTGTCAATAGATTAATAGGAAGGTTAGTTAGTTCCTTCTCTCAAAAAAAAAAAAAAAAAAAAAAAACCATGAGATCTGGAGCTGTTACTGGCATCTCAGCCAGCAGCCAGACCCTGCCAGAATGCTTTGGCTCCAAAAAAGAAGAAGAAGAAGAAGAAGAAGAAGAAGAAGAAGAAGAAGAAGAAGAAGAAGAAGAAGAAGAAGAAGAAGAAGAAGAAGAAGAAGAAGAAGAAGAAGAAGAAGAAGAAGAAGAAGAAGAAGAGGAAGAAGAAGAAGAAGAAGAGGAAGAAGAAGCAAGAAAGAAAGAAACCAGACATGGGTGTTACATTACAGTAGCTAAGAAACCAGACATGGATGGTATTTTACCTAAGAACATACTTGGTTTTCAGGGTAGAACAGAGTTTAGTCACACAGGGTTGAGACAGGAGCCTAAAGAGATTTGCGCTTGGTTAACTACAGAAGAGATCTGCTGCTGCCCTGCCTGCTTGCTTTAGGATTTCAATGCGTTGCACTGGATTAATCATTTCTCAAGTTTATGTCTCCCCACAGGCCTGCGCGTGGTTCTGCTGCGTTTATTTACATGTTTATTTTTAAAATAGTTATGTATGTCCCGTGGTTCACCAGCCAATAGGAAAGCTAATACTGACACGTGGCCTTCCCATAAACAGACCCCTTGCCCTCCCCTCCCCCCTCCAGTGCCCACACGTTGTACACTGTGAAGTTTCCCTCATCACAGAGTCATAGGAACACACATCGTGGGGAGTTTGCATTCTCATACTTGCAGCTTTATGAAAAGTATATTACAACGCAACTAATACGTGGGTGATTAAACCGTGCTATAGGAAACTTGGGAAGCTTAATGGGGGCGGAGTGGGGAGGGAACTCTAACCACTGGCCTGACGCTTGTGTGTGCCTTCGAGAGGACACAAGTACTGCACAGTCTTTGAAAGTAGGACCCATTTAAACACTCCGCCTATGAATTTTAGTGGCAAAGGTCACGCCTTCAGCAAATATATATTGGGTACCTACCGCCTGCCAGGACGTAATGTACTATGCTGGGTTAAAGTAGTGCACAGAGATTCCTGAGGTCATGGAAGTAACATTAAGGGAGACCGACAACAACTACACAGAATTCTGAGTGGTTTTAATGCGGGGAGAAAGTGTGTGATGCTTAAATATTACGCTCAGAAGTAGCTGGGAGTAGGATGCTTAGGTAACTCGCTGGAGCTCAATCGGTCCGCGAAACTCTTCCGAAGCCCCCATGCCTGGCCTACTGTCTGCAGGACACACTTGGTGGGGATTCACCTCCCAGGAGACACTACCCTTTCTCTCCCACTCTTCTTCCAGCTGGTGGTCAGTACCCTGCCTCGGAATCACCCACACAGCGCCCGGAAGGTCCGCGGTTCCAGGCTCGGACCGCTCTCAGAACACACCGCTTTCTCCGAGCCACCAGGGAAAGCCAGCGGAGCACGCGCCGGGAGCGCGCTCGCCGGAGCCGCCCTCCCGCCCCCGGCTCCACGGGAGCGCGCGCGCCGGGCAGGCAGCTCAAGGCGGCGACGCGGCCCGGAGGGCGGCGCGCGCCCGGCGCTCGGCAGCTGCGGCGGTGGCTGGAGCGGGCTGGCGTCGGGGACGGGGGCGGGAGGGGACGCGGCAGCCTCGTGAGCGCCGAGGAGAGCGGGGAGCAGGATCAGCGAGTTGGAGAGGCGCGGCGAGCAGCAGTGCGCCCGCGGAGAGCCCGGCCCGGCGTCCCCGTGCCCGCGCGCGCTCAGCACCCGCGTGGAGGACAGCTCCGCAGCGCGCCGCTCGCCCCGCCGCCCTCTCGCCCGCCTGCACCCCGTAACCGGTGGCCCGGGCGCCCCGCGGAGAGCCCACACAGCGCTGCCCGCCCCGTTCCTCCCTACTAATAAGCCCGGAGGGCAGCCCGCGGCCTCGGGAGCCTTGACGACGCCGGGGCAGAATGTACCAGGGACACATGCAGGTAAGAGACCTCCTTCCGCGGGTCGATGGAGGGACCAATGCTCCCCCAAGTTCCTGGTAGCCAGAGCTGCACCTCGCCCAACTCAACAAGTGACTGGTGCACCATGACCGAGGCGTTTGCGTTCCCCAGAAACACTGGACTGTTTTCAGGGTGGGATAGGGAGGGAAGACCGGGAACTTACACGCGGGGAAGTTTGTTTTCTGTTCAGTTCTGAGGCTGTACCTTTAAGCAGGCTCTGGAATCCTAGCAGAGGAACCCCAAGGAGGTGACCATGTTTTCTTGCAAACCCATCTCTGCACCTCTCACGTATGTCAGCTGAAGGGCAAACATCAGCCAGACTTGCCGCCTCTCCAGCCTGCACAGGGCTCTCCACAGTCCCAGCACTTCGCCATAATCAAGGTGTTCTGTAATGCATTATATTTTAAAGGTCTTGCGATGTATTTCCCCCCCTTCAGGTGACAGGACATTGTCACCTGTCCCAGTAGTGACAGTGCAGTGGCTCTGGGGTGTTCAGGAGGGGCTTCATCAGATGCCAGCGCTGTACTCAGTTGGGAAGATTACTTTAACCTTGAGTCTAGTTTTTATGCATGAGAATGATTCTTCCTCATGATAAAATTGTACTGCTTGTGGTGGAGAGATAACCCAAGCACTAACTCAGCCTTCTAAAGTGTGAGCGGAGCTCATTCCCTATCCCTGGACATCTTTCCCCACGGGGGTTCCTTTCCAAAGACACTCAGATAGCAGTCCTCATAGGCGGCGTCCCCACACCTGGCATCCATCCCGTGTGTCTGTGTGAGGCCGAAAGATGCTTCTCCAGGCTGAGACTTAACAAACACACTGCTGTATGCATGACTTACTATTTAATTTTCAGGTCCTGGGGAAATTCCTTTGAGTTATCATGGACTGTTATCATAGTACTAATTGTATCTTATCTTAAACATATTACTGATTGTATCTTAAGTTTGGTGAGAATTCAGAGTCAGCCGAGGAACATTCCAAAAGCATTGCCCTGTCACTGACATCATCCTGTTTTGAAAGTCATTAATGGGATTATGTCACTTTGATGGAGAATTATTAGTATAATTTAAAGATATGTACCAAATACAATCTGCCTGATTAGAAAGTTTAAAATCAAAGGAACTCTCCCACTACCTGGTGGGGGGGGAGAGAACAGCAGCAAAGACTGATTTAGTT
The DNA here is from genome assembly GCF_037038515.1 of Microtus pennsylvanicus. Taxonomy (NCBI): domain Eukaryota; kingdom Metazoa; phylum Chordata; class Mammalia; order Rodentia; family Cricetidae; genus Microtus; species Microtus pennsylvanicus. The sequence continues at coordinate 10,048,790 of NC_134594.1, forward strand.
TTGTGCTTTGTTTTCATTCAAGAATGATAAGTAAGCTTTCATTATTTACATAGCAATCTTCGTTTCTTGACAAAGGTAAAAGAGAAAGATTTGAATAAATAGATTCAGCACTCAGAAATTTTCTCATATGCACACGATTCATAGTTGGCTGCCTAATGCAACTTATTGAAATTTTTCCATGACGTTTTTGTTTTGGGGGTTTTGATGCTATTGTTTTTTATTTATTTGTTTGTTTACTTATTTATTTCCAAAATATGTTCTTGCGAATGCAGAGTTGAAGAAATAATCTGGTCAATTCACACACTCTCCAAAACAATTTTAACTCAGTTTTCAGGATATTTTTAAGAGAGGCTGCTGTTGAAGCTTAACTGGTCTAGAACAGTTTCTGAAGGCTTAATTTTACTTTGGAAGAGGAGACAGAATGTGACAGGATTGTCCATTTGTTCCCACGGTGACGTGTGCTGCTGTAACAGCACACCAGGGCTCACAACGAAGCTCACAAATCTGGTCTGCCAAGCCTAACTTGAAAATGTTACAAAACAAAAGCTACAATCAGCATCCTTGCCAAAATTTTAGAGCACAATGCTTTTTCCCCCTCGTTCCTGACCATTATGTTGAACAAAACATTTCAGATATGGTCTGAATGGGACTTCTGATTATCCCCAAAGCACCTCTGACAACCTGATTCATGATATATCTTTGTTTACATCCTGAAACTCCCACTCTCCTCCCCCAACACTGTCATTTCGCCTGCAGATAGACCCTCCATGGTGTTGGTAGATTTAAAAAATGGCTCCTAATCAGTTTTAGCTCCGTCTTGTGTGTGCCTGACTCTAGGCACTCACATGCACAAACACGGTCCAAACACCCTCAAAATTTTTCAATTTAAATCCCAACATGTCCTCTGTAACGTAGACCAAGAGCACGAATGTTCACTGAGGCTGCTTCCAGCTTTGGGCATATTTGAAAGGTTGATATTACTTTGCTGTATTAAAACAGGTATGAAATAAAAATCCCTCAGAATTGTGTCCTATACCTTCTAAATCTTCTCTTTTCCATGTGCAAGATATTTTAAAAACAAAGTGCTTTGTGAACAACAGTCTGGAGTGGAGGGGGGTGTTCACATGAAGCCTTAAAAATAGTCCAATTAAAACCCCTGCAGAGCCTTCATGTTTGCGACTTAATGCTTCTGCAAGCGTATTCTCTACTCCCATGCAGAAAGCTAACTGGTCTACTTGTGGTAGAACCTGCACTCACAGGCTTTTAAAAACACCCATTTGGTTCATTCTGATAGTTCATTACAAGTTGAAAAGCGACATCTGTTATAAACAGACAAAGCACAGGAAGAAGCATAGTTCTTGGTTTCCTGGCCATCACCGTGAATGTTTTCCAGGTCTGGGAGTTGTTTTCCACTGGCTCACCGGTTATTTCCAGGGGGAATTGATTACCCCAGTAACTTAAACAAGGCTGGCTCTTATTAGTGACGGCTTTGGTCTTGCTTCCTGCTCCTGTCTCACAAGGGGATCAGGGGTGACTAAATACAGTCCAGCATCAGTTGTGACCATGTCTGCTACTGATGAGCACACAGTGGTCTTAACCCCACCAGCATCCCCGTGCCCAGTGCTAAGGTGCCTGTTTGTTCATGTGGGTATGAGTTAACATGACAAACGGGAGTGAAAGGACCCATGGTCTCTGAGTATTTCCTAACCCAACTTGTTTCCTGCTAGAAAATAGATACAGATCATTGTCATTTACATTTTCAATTAAGTTTTTTTTGGGGGGGGGAGGGATGAAGAGTTAGCAATAATTTCTTCTTTTGTTTATTAAAAAAAAACTTATTTCAGAAGGAAATCAGACCCACAATAATCTGCTTGTGATGGTGACTGACCTTCATCCTGGCATTCAGTGCAGGCTGTTCACTTATTTAAGCTTCACAACGCATATAGCAGAGAACATGCCTACTGTAAAATTATAAGATTGCTAGCTACTTTCAAAGGCAGCATTTTGTTTGTTGTCCCCCCCAAAACAGATTTAAGTGGTTTTTTTAAAATTTATGATGTTATTTGAGCTTTTCCTTAAAATTTTCACAAAGGGGGCCTATTTAGGTTAATCAATCAATCATGTTAAAGTATTGGACCTAACCGCTGCAGATCCTTTTAGGTTTGTTCAGCACCAAGCACTGAGGAGTCAGGCCAATGTAGTCTGTGGATGCTGTCAGCATCCATGCCTCAGCTTGCCACAGTGGAGACCCTCAGTAAGCTGCTGGTGTTTTTCTGGGGACTTGCAGTTTTCCAGCCCATGCCTCTTCCACACTCCTGCGGTACCTTTTCTTCCTCCGTCATTTCCCCATCAACCCTTTGCTAGGTCATCAGCCCTCACACACCCATTGGCACTGGGAGTGAAAGGCGAGGTATGATGCTTTAGGCATCATGAACCAGACTGGGCAGGGGTGGCTCTGTTGTCTTGGTCAAGGATGGCTACTGTCCTTTCCCCTGCCGCTGTACTCAGCTCAAGTGACACATGTCTCTCCTCACAAGCTTTGCTGTGAGTAATGACCGACATTCTTACAATGGGGTTATTATCTTCATTCTCTACTACAACTCTGTTGAAGAAAATTCATGTCCGGTTAAGCTTGAAATTACAGGGAAATCTCCAGCAAGATTCTAAAGTGGCTTTCTGTATCTTCACAAGCAGTTACACTGGGTGTTAACACTCAGCAGTTAGCACTAGCATTTCTGATAGCTGTGGTTTAGTGTTATGTATTATCTGATTGAGCTGAAAATTTCCATTCCTCAGCCAACAGTTAACAGTAGACAATCTAAAAACCATATATGGGCTCTGTGTATTTTATTCGTAGTTTACAAAATTCTCCCCAAAAGCATGTGCTTGAGACTACAAATTCCAGCACATGCATGTTTTGGCTCTAAAACATTTTTAAAGTACAGATGAAGAGAAAGTAAAAGCAGAGCTTGTTGATTTTAGAATCCAGAATTCCTGTGTACCCACGGTCAACCTTGGAAGCATTGAGATGCAGCGTACCATGCTGTGAGAACATCTGGCAGGCTCTTTTGCTTTGTTTGGCTGGTTTGGTTTGGGCTTTCTCTCTTTCCGTTGAGATCACTCTTTTCCAAAAGTGGCAAAGCTAGAGCTGTCTCGAGGGTTCCTAGCTCAGAACTGTCTTCCGGTTGAAGCCTCTCTCCCGCAGTGAGGGTGCAGGAAAACCACCAACCCGGCTCCCTTTCTGAGAGACCCAAGTCCAGCTGGAGTTGGGTGATGATAAAGAATGACATAATATCAAATGTGGTGGCACATACCTGTAATCCCAGCAATAGGGCAGGAGACTGAGGGAGGAGGATCGCAAGTTCAAGATCTGGCTGAGCTACACAGCAAGACCTGTTTCCGAAAAGAAAAATCAAATAGACCAATAGAGTGGAAAAAAAGAAAGAAAAAGAAAAGAAAAAAAAACATTGTCAGGTTTCTGAAGCACACATCACCAGTTTTTATACTCAGAATTCCCGAATGACAAAGTTTTTTCAATAAGAATGGAATTAGTGGCAGCGTTTCTTTCCCTCAGTCCCTCTCCTCACCCCTGCCAAACCTTTTAATAAGGACACCAAATAGAAAGCTGACCTCTCCTAGCCAGCTGAGGAAGACGATTGTATCTTGTCGATTACATTACTGCACTGTACCAAATACAAGCAGGAAGGGAGTCAGCATCATGTCGTTTCAGTATCAAGACAATTGCTGAATTTTCCGAGCTGCCAATGTTGTCCTGTGGTGTCTAAGTGTGACGCTTGGACCTCCTATTTTTATTTAAATTCCACTGGACAATTAACAAGCATCACACTTCAAGTGGATTTTCAGTAAACAGGTCATTTCTACAGACTTTTCCTTTAGACAACCAGAGTCATAAACCACATGGATGACGGTGCTCCCACACTGGGATGGGAGGAGGCTGTTTATCCACTGTCTTGCTGAAGAGAGATCTACAGAGCTCTGACAGCAGTGTTGCAGCTGAGCAGACCCGAGCCAGGTGGGGTAGCTAGCCTTACGCATACGTGTGCAGCTCCAAACCACTGTCCATGTGAACATACCTCTGTAAACCCAGGCAAGTCCTGTGATGGAGCTTTGGTGTAGCAATGTTTCTCCTCCACAGAGAGAACCATCTGGGGATCTATGAGTCACACAGATATCAAGAAAGGGTTACTGCTGTTTTGATGCCAGTAATCTACCTAGGGTGACGCAGAATTCCCACTCCCACCTCTTCAAAACCATGTGGCTCTTCAAGCAACTGATATAGTATACAAATTCAAAAAATGCCATGTGCGTATTGGTTAAAGGACATGGGATATTTAGTTTGCAAAGTAAAATCTCAGGAGGCCACAATGACTATGGAATTACTTGCAGGCTACTGTTTAGGAAAGGAATTCTCTACTACATTGGTTCAATGCATAAAAGGTGACATCATAGGCACAAAAATACATTGGCATCGCATTAAGCAGTGAAATCACAGACTTCTCAGATTACGTTGATCAAGAGTGAGCCCAAGTTTGAATTTTCTACTTCTCTTCTGTCTCTTTTGTCTGTAGTTTGTGGTTCCTGGTTTGTGTCTGTGTCTATCCCTGTGGTTGTGTCCATGGCAAAGGTCTCTGCTCTGTATTTACTGACTAGCACAGGAAGCATCCTATGGGGAAGAAATGAGGATTCTTTATAGAAACTGGTAGCAGTGTTTTACAAAGGGTTAAGTCACTGACTCCAACTGCCACCAACTGGCCTCAAAGCCCTGAGCGCTACAAACAAGCTCTCCATACGTTGTTTCCAGCGTTCATGGCGGATTTTCCTGGTCTTTTCTTCCAACCTGTTGGCGGCTTTGAGCACAATGATTGCCACGGTGCACAGATACACGTGCTTTACTCTGGGTCAAGGGCATGGAAGAGGACGTTACTTAAGATTAAAGCTGAGTATTAGCTTAAGTTGTAAAAGCTGATTATGTGGGAAATCTAAGGCAAGGAAGGCTGGTTGTTGCATTGTTCTCTTAAAGGCAGGTTAAACAAGCAGGCTGAGTCCACAGTAGGATTACAGGCAGAGTCTCAAGGGACCATAAGGCATTTTTACTAATTTGGCTGTGAGGTCCAGCAACAGTTTCTTCTCTTTGAATGCAAGAGATAGTTTATACAATTGTATCTCTATACTCTCCAGGTTTTGGAGTGTGAAGTGGCAACATTGAAGGGTGAGATAAAGTTTCCTAAAGGAAAAAACAGTAGGAAGGCACCACAGAGCATCCTGGTTGGCAAGACGCTCACGCTCGCTTGAGATTCATGAAGCCAAATGCAGGGAGAGTAGGTGACTGATCAGTGCAGTGTCTGTGCGCACGTGAGCCCTGGCACTGAGCTAGCATGGCATGGGGAACGAATGCAGTGAGAAACACCCTGAGAAAGCCTACACCACACCCAGGGTGTGCAGCAAGTGTGCGTGGATCTCTGTGTCTCTAATTAATTAACTAATTAATTGATGAACAAATACAGTCAACTGAAGTAACCATCTATGATAAGTAAATCCAACACTCGCCAGGGAAATATTGCCCGATCACCAGGTAACCGGTAGGTGGTCATCAGACCAAGCCCTACTAGATCAATCAGCATAGTGTGAACGGAGAGCTGGCAATTAGAAAATATGAATCTCCTTAAGGCGATATAAGGAAAAATTAGACCTTCATAGGAAAATACAGCTGCCAGAGCTGTGTGCTGTGTCCTTTCCCCTTTTATGTGGGTGTTAACGGTGCTAGGGAGTCAGGTTCTAAAAGTCACGCTCAGATCGTGTAGCCGTGCAACACTTGAAACAGCAGATGAGCGTATGCACGGGAAACAGCCGAGGGCTTGTTGGAACTGCAGGATCTCAGATGCTGATGCAGACCAAGGCGTCTGGGTTTACATGCACATCAACAGTTGAGAAGCACAGATGTGCGGAACCTCCGCATGGAGAACAGAGCCCTGTCACTGAACCGACACCCTCTACAAACACTTAATCCTTAGGTAGCTTTTTAATGTCAGAGAAGCTTGATAAGGTTCCCCCAAAAAGGCAGCTGGCGGGAGCAGTGATCACAACTGTGTGTGCACAGAATGCCTGTGGTGCCTTGACAGTGGAACACACACCGAATGAACTGCCGTTTTCCCTCTGGGGGAGATGCAAGTCAACATGATGTTCCACCTAAATAAAATGACCTTCCTGTCTTAGAAAGACTATTCTATCTTCATCCGCTGAAATCTTTTCTTACGCAAGATAAACAACCCATTTCACTCAGCTGTGTTTCATAAGGATGTCTCTGGTGTTTTAATGGCTCCCTGATAGGGTGACTGTTCAAATGAGCCACATCGCTCTGGGTCTGACCGTACCAAACTGTGCGAGATTGTTTTTCTCTCAGGAAAGACAGCCACTCTGATAGCTTGAAACCGCTTGAACCTCTTTACACTAAATCGTACTGATGTCTCTATTCTCTAAAGGCTTGGGAGCCATTTTACTAGTGTTTGGTCTATTCCAAAATAATCTTGGATCCAAATGTGCTGAATAGAACATTCTAGGTAAACAGTTTCTGTGTTTCAAAAAAGGAAAAAGAAAGAAAGGAAGAAAGGAAAAGACAAAGAAATGTGCTGTTTTCAGATCATAGAATCCTTAGTTTTAAAAACCTGTTTAAAAGTTCACTTCAGCCATCTCATTTCATAAATGAGATATTCGAGATGGGAAAAATATTTTCAAATTTCCCCCAAAGCCCTAAATTGTTTAGTTGGAGCCAATATTGGGACGAAGTCTGCCTTTCTTGGATATTTTATTTTTATTGCACCTTTATTCTTGTTTTGACATTTATGACATTGAGAATGCTAAGTGAAAAGTAAACATTGCAGCAAACCAGGAGATGTTTCCAAATAGCCAGGTGTTTGGCACTCAGCACCAACACTGACATTTTCCCGCCTTTCGGCTGTGTTAGAACTATTTGCTATTTACACGACCCATTTTAGCAGGCATTTGGCTGACAGTTGAAGAAGGTCTGGCCTGAAATGTATTGTACGAGTGGAGTGAGCTAATTCGAGAACTTCCATGGCTGCTTGTCCTAATGCCGTTCACCCCTGTGCTCTGGGAACTAACTAGATGGAATATTTGAGCGCAATGGTTTTGGTGAGCTCTTAGCTTTGTCCTTAGTTCCCTAAATGTGCGCAGTCAGGTTCTTAAGTGTAAGTAACCGAGACAAACTCTATCTCATACAACAGATGAGGACACATTAAAAAGTATATTCAGCAGAGCAATAGTGACTACATCTTTAGTACCAGCACTCCAGAGGCAGAGGCAAGCAGGTCTCTGTGAATTGCAGGTCAGCCTGGGAACCCCTCTGAATGTGGGGACAGTTGTGTGGCTGCAATGCAGTTGATGGGGCTACTAGTGGTGGGACCAGTATTTATTCCTAGTGCATGAACTGTCTTTTTGGTTATCTATTCCCTATGGAGGGTTACCGTGCTCAGCCTAGAAACAGGGGAGAGGGTGTTAGTCCTGCCTCAGTGTGATGTGCCAGACTTTGTTGACTCCCCCTGGGAGGCCTTACTCTCTCTGAGGAGCAGCTGGCAGGTAGGGTGAGCAGGAGAGGTAGGAGGTAGCAGGAGGAGGAGAGGGAGAGGGAACTGGGATTGGTATGTAAAAATCAAAAAGATTGTTTTTTAAAAAATAAAACAATAAAAGATAAAGCAACTGACTCACAAGAATGGACCATACAAGTTGGGCATAGTGGTGAAATACGTCTCAGCACTCAGGAAGCGGAGGCAGGGGTCAGGAGTTCAAGGTCATCTTTGGCTACTGATCAAGCAAGCTCAAGAGTATCCTGGGCCTTATGCAAAAGCCTCTCAAAAAAACCTGATCAATGCGAGTGATATTTGATTAGAAAGAAAAGAGGCACACAACATCAAAACATCGCCTGCACGTTAAGAGAGAAAAGACGCTAACTTTTGAATGACTGACTTAGAAAACACCGTAACTCAACAATGAAAATCACATGGACGTCAGATAAGCTTCTGAATGTGCGGCCCCAAAGAGATCCATGTTGAAATCGCTGCCAAATTCAATCACAAGAAACTTAGGCAATTTAAAACAAAGACTTAAATTTAAAACAGTCAGATTCTGTGTTTCTGAAATACCGATATCATAAAAGAAGGAAAAGCAGAAAGGTTGATACAGATGAAAAGAAGACTAAGAAGATCAAGACAAATAAGTGCAATGTCTGATCCTAAAATAGATTTGGATGAATAAAGACAACAGGTAAGGACATGGCTGGTCGATGCGATTAGCACAATCTGAATACAGACCTGAAGTCATTAGTATTGTGCTGGTGTTAAATTCCTCAAGGTGGAGAGCCAATGGGGGAGTTTAAAAGGATCTTCTCTTTCATAAGTGACTATAAATGAACTCATTGGGTCACATAGCATGCAAAATAAATAAGAAAAGACATGCAACTGGACAGGTTGGAAAGAGAAAAAAAACATGTCAGTGGGTGTGGGAAGAGGACCAGAGAGGGTAATGGGGTGAATGTGATCGAAATACAAGAGGCACATGTATGAATATGTCACATGAATCTTGGGTATAATTTGTGATAAAAAACACTTCGAAAAGAGTATGATTCTTCATAGAGTACGGATGCTGCCACATGAATGGCTAAGAAAGGGCGTGGCATATGTAACCTACTGTTGCTTGAAGCAGAGATAATAATAAAATGTAGGTATGGTGAGAGGGCGTATGGGAGAAAAGGAAAAGAGACCATAACTAAGCAAACAGAACAAAAATGATTTTTAAAAATTGAATAAACTGAGAAAAGACACTCGGTGATCCATTGTATTACCCCACAACTCCTCTGTAGGCTCGAGAGATATTTTGAAATAAAAGGATTTCACGGTATTTTTAATGGAAAAGGAGGTGCACTGGGGGTACTAGCGGGCTCCTAGAGTTAAGCTAAGGATGGAGGGAGCGGATAGGAATGATAAGAGGGAGGGGCATGCCGAATCAAATCCTCCTACGCTGACTCATGCGCCTGTGCTTGCTTCTTTTGGCACCAGTGTGAGTGCTGAGTGGCCTCTGCACTGCAGGACACAGAAGGCTCACAGGGCTGCGCTCACCACCGCATGGCCCTGTACTGTGGGAGCTCCAGAGTCGTCTCCAGACCTGGTGGGCGTGGACAGTAGATGGGGGCCCCCGCCACAGCTCCATACCTTGCCGCGGGGCAGAAAATGAGAAGTACCTTATCTACCAACTGAGCTAACTTCCAGAAGCCCCCGTGGGTTTGGAGGCATGTTTTCATACATCTCCTTCATATTTGAAGAATGTCTTAGTTGGGGTTGCTATTACTATGATGAAACACCATAACCAAAAGCAAGTTGGGGAGGAAACGGTTTATTTGCCTTACACTTCCACATTGTAGTACATCACTGGAGGAGGCCAGGACAGAAGCTCAAGTAGCATAGGAGGCAAGAAAGGATGTTGCCTTCTGACTTTCTCATCATGACTTGCTCAGCCTTATTTCTTGTAGAACCCAGGACTACCAGCCCCAGGATGGCCCCACCCACAACGAACTGCTCCCCCACCCCCATCAGTCACTAATTAAGATAACACCCTCCAGGCTTGCCTACAGCCCAATCTGATGGAGACATTTTCTCTGATGACTCTAGCTTGTGTCAAGTTGATATAAATCTAGCCAGCACGGAGGTAACAAAAAAAGAGCTTCCGTCCTAGAACAAACAGCCCCAAATCAGGAGCCTAACTTCAGCACATAGTGTCTGTGACCTTACTGTCAACACTCCTGTCTTCTCACCGCAGCGCTCTCTTTCTCTCTCTCTCTCTCTCTCTCTCTCTCTCTCTCTCTCTCTCTCTCTCTCTCTCCCTCTCTCTGTCTCTCTCTGTCTGTCTCTGTCTCTGTCTCTCTCTCTCTCTCTCTCTCTCTCTCTCACACACACACACACACACACACACACACACACACACACACACACCTTCTTTAACCACCTGAGTAGATGGGATCTTGCTATAGCAGAGGTCTAGCACACAGTAACTTCTCAGTGGATGTTATCCCCAGAGTCTTTGGAGAGCTTGCAGAGCATTTCCTGTCCGTCGTGTGTGGAAAGAGGGCAGCAGTGGAACCTGCTCCTCTAGGTTGTTTGCCATGGCAGCCAATGCTTCTCTCACACGGTTCTGGATTTTTCCTTCCCCCATCCCCACACTGTTCACTCATCGTCACTATTTCTCATCCTGTCTTTTCCATCTGTCAACACCTTCGCCTACCGAGCAAAACCTACCATGTCTTCTTCCATGTTTTCTCCCTGTTCTATACACCTCACCCACCCAATAATTAGCATATAGCTCTGAGTGGTTTTGAGTCTGTCCAGCTACTAGGAGCCTGTCTGTGGCAGTGACGATATCCGATATATATTTATATCCTTAGATGTGCAAGTGCGTCTTACTGCTGTAGAACAGTGAATGGATGGATGACCTGGGAAATGAATGGAGGAAATGAAGAAAGGAAGGAAACCTGACTCATAAGAATCCCCTAATGTGGACTCCAGAGTATAGGCACAATGGCCTTCTAAATTCTGAGCTGTGCACAGCCCCGAGAACCTGACGCATTCCCATGAGTTCCAGGAGCAAATGCATATCAAGTGAAGTTTCCACACACTTGAAAGGGAATCAATTACGGGGGAAACTTGTAATTAGATTGCCCCTGTAATTAACCAGCACTCGCTGTCAAAGCAGTCTGCGCAGTTCAATGGTTGAACCTCTTTCAAGCCTCAGGACAGACTGGCGTTCCAGATTTAGAAGCGCAATAGATCCTTCTAATGGGCCCTCTCCATATCTCTTCGTAGCCACAGTCATCTGGAATTAGACTCCATCCTTCTAAGTTCCCAGACACCTACGCCCCAGCTCGGTTAGTAATTATTTGAATGGGAATTTTCTTTCCTACAGAAAATCTATCTATGCATGTCCAGGGAAGATTGTCCCAGTTTGCTACAAACCATATCATGGAAAGTAAATTCTAAACACCTCCTACCATCAAGATACTTGATATTGCCTATAAACTTGAGGATTGGCTTCTCGTCCCTCAGATAGGAAACTGTGGGTTCACACCCTGCCAGACTTCCCCTTCTCAGCCTGTGAACACTGTGGACACTTTATCCCCAGTGTGAACTCAGCTGTGACAAAGTCCCTGTAGCTCTGCAACAATAGGCCTTTTTTAAAGGAGCCCTACAAAATGTCATCTTTAGAGATCGGCAGAGAAGAGGCATTTCATCTCTGCCGCTCTGAAGAGAACACACTAGGCAGGGTCTGACCAATCACTAAGAATTGAGGCCCCAAATCTGAATCTCCAGCATTTTGTTCTATGGCTGAAGATCTTGTAGCAAATTCTAACCACTTGTCCACATTGGTACTTCAGCTGCTACACAGTGACTCAACTCACAGACACAAGAGGATTTTGCAACCTTCCTGGACCACTGTAATAACTGTGGAGGTTGGGAATCCAACATGCATTTTTTTTTCTCCTACCATTTATTCAAAGGTAGATGCTCGATCCATGAAGCTTCCAGCTCCCTGACCTCCAGGATATCTAGTACTTTCCTTTTGAAGGTGGCATCAGTTTCCTTCTCTCTTCTATTATTTATTTATCCTAAGGGGTTACATATGTAGTACATATATTGCTAAAAAGAAGTCCCTTTGGGTCGGTAAAGCTCACTCTCTTTACTCAGTTCTCGGTTGGTGGACGGACAATAATGAGTGTGCAGCTCTGTGATGCGTTCGCTCGGAATCTTGGGTGGAAATCAATCAGACATGCTATGCGACCTAGCTCTATCAGTCCCCGGCATATTTAGTACGTGGACAACACCTTTGTAGGCAGCAGAGTGTGGAAAACCTTCCTAATTTTCTGCAGAAAATTTCCTAGCGTTTCCTAATGGTGTTCTCTCTGACTGGAACACCCAGAGTCTCATTCCCTGCTAATCCTTGGTTAGCCATTAGCATCCATCTAGATATGTCCTTTCTTTCCCCCCTCCAGGCCTGGTTGCACACCCTTATCCCTACTCACAACACCCTGAAGCTGGGTAGAACCACAAGTCCCTCACTCTGCTGTCTCATGGAGTGATTTCCAATGGCGAGGTCTTCACAGAGCCTGCCCATGTGGGCAGTGGTGCAGTGTGCCTCTCTTTCCCACTGGCAACTCATTTCATAGACCTTCCAAGTATTCTAGAAACCAGAAATAATAACAAGATGTCCCCTGGCCCATATACGTGTGTGTGTGTGTGTGTGTGTGTGTGTGTGTGTGTGTGTGTGATGTCCTTCCCGGTATACCTTTAATTGAGTTTAATTTACAAATCGGCCACATTAAGAGATGAACAATAGCTGAGCAGTGGTGGCACGTGCCTTTAATTCCAGCACTCGGAAGGGAGAGGCAGGTGGATCTCTGTGAGTTCGAGGCCAGCCTAGTCTACAAGAGCTAGTTCCAGGACAGGCTCCAAAGCTACAGAGAAACACAGAAACACTGTCTTGAAAAACCAAAAAAAAAAAAAAAAAAAAAACCCAGAAAGAAAGAAAACAGAGAGATATAATAAAGTAAAACAGTAACAAAATAGCCCTTCTTTTACATTAAATAGTATCTTAAATACTAACTTAACAAATGTCTGTTTGGAACACATGAATTACAGTGCCAAGATAGTCACATTGTGCTTACTCATTTGTGGATGGGGAAACCAAGACTCACAGCTAAGAGTGGCCCTCGACACGGCGCCCTCACCAAGCCCTGGGAACCAGTTCTTCTGTTGCCAAATAAGATTTTTTTTTCTTTTGCACCTGTCGTTTCTTTCAATCAAGCAGGAATACGAATAGCCTTTTAGGGCATAATTAGTTCTAAAGGGCGTAGCACGTTTTTATAATTGTTTAATTACATCTTCAAAGATCCCAGATAAAATGCCTAATTTATATTTGTCTATGGGAATCTTTAGGAGTTTGAATCAAACCAAGAAGACTAACAGAGGGTAATTGTAAGATGAATTAGCTCCACAGCTAATTGTTTAATCCGGCATCTACAATGGCTCCCCTTATCTGCAGTTTTGCTCTCCTCTGTTTCGGTTACTCCTTGCCAACAATGGCCTAAATGGAAAATTCCGGAGACAGACAATACACTTATTTTGAATGGCCATCCATTCTGAGTAGCATGGTGAGATCTGATACCGTCTACCTCCGTCTGCCCAGTGTGAATCATCCGTTCCTCCACCCAGCAGCACATCCATGCTGTACGTGTTAGGTCCCACTTAGTAAGCACCGTGTCACAGGGTTGGCATGCCGCAAATGCCAGTGTCTGTTTCCTTGGGGGCACTGTGCATCGGTTCTGCTTTCCTCTGCTAGTTACTCTGTTTTGCTGAGTTTGGATTTTTCTATCATCAATTAATTGAAAGACTTTGTTATCAAGAATACTGTAGGCGTCTTGGCATCCTTTGATGCAAAAATGATCATCTTCTTTTTTTCTTCCTGTATTTTGGACTTATGGAGAAATTTTGGGGTGATATTAATACAAGTTTTAGTCCTCTCCACTGGTGTGACTCTGGGCAGGTTCCTTAACCCCTCTAACTGTAAAAGACGGAAGTGTGTGAGCATGCACTCCAAAGTCTTCCGGGAATCTCCTACCGCTGCCAGTGAGAACTGCAGGAATGACTATGAGCCCATGGATTGCGGAGGCTGTCAGGACTGCGTCCCTAGCTGAAGGAAGACGCACACGCCATTGAGAGCGACCACCAACACTCATGGGAACAGACAGCACCGTTGCAGAATAAAAGTATAGTGCAAATTACACCTCAAATTAACCAAATAAGTTAGCTGTCTTGGGCCATATTAAGATTTCCCTCATCTCCGATTTCCCCAGTCCTGAGGAAACTGATGTTCTTATAGGAGCTGTATCGGAGGGCTGGGGACAGCCTTTATTTTGAAAACACAATGGAGGAAACTGATGATAAGCGGGGATGGGAAACTAGAACCTGAAGCTGTGCTCCCAACTTAAGCCATTGATGTTGCCTGCTTGGAGACATAAAGTGAGAAACTCCCTCAGATGTTGGGGACCAGAGCCCAAAACTCTACCAAGAGCCAGGACCCTCTGCCCAAACCGTAATTCCTTCATATCTCGGCGCTAGGACAGCTTTTGATTGGCTTTGATTTATGAGAAAACAAAAAAAGGCTGGTGATATGGGGAAGAATGTGCGCATCTGTTCTTGCAGCGTTTACATAAGCATGGTTATGAGCTATGCAAATACTGAAAACCCCAGAGATTCTGGGTTCAAATTACTAACTTTATTGCCAGTTGTAACCTTTGAGAACTTGAGTGACCTCTGTGATCCATGCCCAGCTCCCTCCACAACCTCACGCTTACCCACGTGTTGTGGACCGGGCGGCTCCCATGTTTTCCCTCTCTCTTCCGTTGCACACAGTTAGAATAGACTCAGTGGGCAGAGCTGAAGGACACGGCCTGCTGCCCTTGACAGCAATAGCAGTGGCTAAGTCGGGTCTGTGTCTCCTTTAACACAGTGGCCCCAAACACTGGCTCCGTTTCTCCTGATTAACAAAGCTTGGACCCAACGTGCAGCAGCTTCAGAGAGCCACTGTTGGGGGTGGGAGGTACTGGGTAGAAACCGGATGTCACCAAACTTGACTGGTAGGCCTAGATGCAGGCTTCTGGGGAGGTGTCCAAATGCTGCGCCTCATGCATTCTGTGAAGGTATGTGTCCACTTTTATAGCAACCACGGCCAGGAGATACACACCTCTGACAACAGCCCACACAAGGGGAAGCTTTAGAGGTGACCACACAGCCACAGGTATGGGCGTTCTCTGCAACCTGAGCTTTGGTCTAGATCAGTTGTATTAGTCCTATGTTGTCAGGACAGAGGATAAACCATATGAACGAGGGCTCTCCTTGTGTTGTCAGGTAGGGTTGATGGGTGGTGAAGCAGGCCAAGCCTCCCTGAGCTGCCGTCAGCCATTGTTAAGAATATTCTCGTGTGAGCTACACAGAGGTGAGAATGGTCCGTTCAGTGGTAAAAGTAACTTTCCGCGAGTCAGGGAACACTGCCAAAGTGAGAGTAACTGCAACACACGTGTGTAGCCGTGCAAGCCTGTTGTCCTTTGCTCGGGTGACGTTACAGTGTAGAAGTGAGGGTTTTCGAACCGGCCTTCACAGTGGAGAGACATCCTACAGTAATATATATGTCCCATACAGAGCCTCACACAAGATATTGCCGTAATAAATATGAATCACGGAAATCCAATTTACTTCCTGGCCTCATTCCCAGGAAGGCTTGTCTGGTTCCCAAACTGTGGGTGCTGAAATAAAACCTGAGCAAGGCGGGCAGAGGGTATAGATCTCCTTAGATGTGTGGAGCCCACTCACCCTGGTTTCCATGCTTCATCTTACCTGCTCAAAATAGTGACTCCTGACCCCTTTCTCTGACCCCAGACTCTTTCCTGGTAATGCTATCTATAGCGTGCGAACATTTTATAAAAGCAAATATTCATTTGTTCACTGAGAGATGCTTTATAAACATCTCCCTCATTGGAGAGTTGAAACTTTAATTGGCGAGATACAAACAAGCATGTCTAGGGAGATTCGATTTTAAAAACTAGGGCTACAACTCAAGAATGTCTTAAAGAACATAATTGGGTGAGATATATGGAAAATAAGCAGGTAAAAGGTGTCCCTCCTTTGTGGTGACTTTCAGAGGGACAGCACATCATCCCCACAGGGTTTTAAATTAAGCATTAGAAAACCATGCTAGTTGGGCAGAGCACTTTGAGAGTTTTTCTCTGTTGAAAATGGCAGCTTTTTCATGTCGCTCAAACTGACCACAGCTTTGAGTATGTTTGAGGGGGCAGAAATGGCTAGGAACTTCTTCATGCATCTGAGCTTGGCCCAATAATCCATGTCCTCTCTATTTCTCTGTGTCCGTTCACAGTCTAGATGTTAGGTGAAGAAAGCATTCCTATCCCAAAGCAGCAGAAGAAAACAACACAAAGGCATTTCCTTCTGGAGATCGGCACACGGCCGACCTATTTACCGGTCAGAAACTATAGTGGTGAAGTGATCTTCCAATTTCCTTCAACACACACACACACACACACACACACACACACACACACACACACACACACACACCTTGTTCTGTTCACCATGACACGGCAATTTATCCGGAGAGAAAATCTGAATAGATGATCCCCTTCAGTGTGAAATTTGATTGGGAGGTGTAACTCCACATGCAAGTGGGACCCGTGAATAAGAATCCTCCTTTTAAAAGACGAGAGCTAAAGTCTTGTGCTAAGTATTTAGCTCCATGAATCAGCAATTTTCAGTTCTTCAGAGCTTCTCTGGAATTAAGTGATTTTATTAATAAAGCAAATGACCCAGATCATAAATGGAAAAACTACTTCTATTTATAAAAATAATTCAAACTTCGACACAAACAAATTAACTAAATTAATAAATAACAACATTTATGGTTAATATTTTATTGCCGGGAAAGAGATAAAAATTACCCAACAATTCTCTGAGTCCTGGAAGCTGGCTTCAGTCACTGGGAAGGTGAAGGTTGGGTGTTTATTGAGAGCATTGTTATAGTTAACCCTGCCTGAGACTGCTCTGGGATGTAACCACGTGATGACAAAATGAGACACAGTCAAAGCTCGGGATAGAGGCTCTGGTGAATCCTGTCCACTGCCAAAGACAGGAGGAAAATCTTAAATATTCACAGTGGGAGGGGATGGGAGGAGAATGAAGAGGAATAAGTGGGGAGGGGTAATATATAGATCTATTTACAGTGCTGGTCAGGCCGGTGCCTGGTTCATAGGAAATTAAGCCGTTACAGTAGCAGTCCGCACTTACAGACAGCTTTAAATGCTGCGACATAAACATAGATCAGAGTCAGCCGTCTCTGTGAGAAGACCTGGCTGTTGCTGGAACATAACAAACATGCTACGATACAATTAAGAGGTTCAAGTCCAAAGCAGAAAGACTGGGTGTACCCTGGAGCTGGTAGGGTATTGATAGCACTCATACCCTTGATTCCTACAGAAAGGAATATGCCTAGCCCAGTGTAGCCATTTCTTCTGGCCTAAATCCCCTTTAATGACCATTTTCCAGTGTCTGTAAATTTGTGCCCAAACACAGTTATACCTTTGTAATTCTCATATTCATCTTTCTTTTTTATTTTGTTTTGTTTTTTGAGACAGGGTTTCTTTGTGTAACCCTGGCTGTCCTGGAACTCACTCTGTAGACCAGACTGGCCTCCCAGAGATCCGCCTGCCTCTGCCTCCCCAGTGCTGGGATTAAAGGTGTGCCCCACCACACCCAGCCATATTTATGTCTCATTTGTTCCTGTCTTTTTGTTTTTCACACATCGAGTACTAATGTGTCAAAAGCCCAGAAACTAAGTTTGAAATACCTTCTTTCCTTGTCTGCTATCCTTCTGACCTGGGTGCCCCTTACAAACCAGCTTCCTTACCAGTAGTGAGAACATTAACCTACAGGGTTTAAAGGCTTCCACAACTCTAAATTCTAGTTTACGAGTAACCACGGCCATCCCTTGTTTATTTTGTGAGTTTACAGAAGTCCATGAGAACACTAAGAGACAGGTCTCAACACTAGAGAGTTCTTTCGTTCTGTTTATTCATATTTATTTTATTTTTAAGTGTGTGTTTGTGTCAGGTGGCTAGAAGTTTGGGATCCCTGGAACTGGAGTTACTGGCAGTTGTGAGCTATCCAGCATGGATGCCGGGACTTGAACTCAGGTCCTCCGCATGCAGCAGTCTTAACCATTGATACCACTGAGTCATTTCTCTAGTTCCGATGGTTTAGGTTTTTAACAATATGGGGTACGATCATTTAAAAAGGACATAAATTATAAGAGACAAGACAACGGTTGGGGTGCCTCTGATCTGAGTGCAGTCCTCAGTCGGAAACTGTTTCTCCTGTCAAACTGACAAGACACTAAAATTCTCTCTCTCTCTCTCTCTCTCTCTCTCTCTCTCTCTCTCTCTCTCTCTCTCTCTGTGTGTGTGTGTGTGTGTGTGTGTGTGTGTGTGTGTGTGTGTGTATGTGTGTGTTCAAGTGAAGGACCTGTAACTGCAAGGTCGAAATCACTGAACATCTCAGTGTGTGTGTGTGTGTGTTCATGTATGTGAGCTTTCCTCACTATCAGAAGAAGAAACAACTTGATGGAAATGGCCTTGCCCGCTGTTTTCAAAAGTACATACTGAAATCTAGTATTTATTTATTATGTATTTTAAAAGTTTATCTGACTTAAGATTTCAGCTTTTCATTAAGACTACGTATTGTTTGGTTGTTCAAAACTACATTCTCTGGTTTAAGTTTTAGGTTTCTCTACCTAAAACTGTACCTCTGAAGCTTATTTGTAAAGTTTGAACTGTACAATAGCCTGCCGGCCTGCAATTCAAGAAGCTGATCCACACTCTTTACCTCCTCTTGGTACCAAAGTTCTGACCACTGGGCAGGGTTCCTTAGCTGAAGTGGTGGGGAGGGGCTAGTATCTTCCTCAAACATGGTTTCCTCTGGTGTAACAGACACATCACAGGAAGCATAAGGCAAAGTCTGTTCATTTTCTTCCTGCCCTCAGTCTCCTAGGGGTCTAAGCTCACATGTATTCTCATGCCTCCCAGTCAGGGGCACCAAGATTCCCTGAAGATTTCTGCCAGAGCGTTTGCACACTTGCTAGAAAGCCTCAACACCGTTTACAAAGTGACTGCAAATTAAAATGGATTTGCTTCTAATCGTAAGAGCCTTACATGCTTTTTAATGGATTTTTTTTGACCAATAAAGGCACAAAGAAATTTTAAAATTATGCACCATACAGTAGTTGATTGTTTCTTGGAGGCATTTCGTCCCTGACAGCTCTTTCTGTAGGTGAACACCCTCAGGGAACTATGAACTACAAATGGTGTTTTCCTTCTGTTTACAAATAATAATCACAATAGCTACGGTTTTATTGGCTGTCTGCTCCCACTCAGCACACCACACACTTCACTGAGCACAGACCTCTCTGCAGATGGCATCCACTCTAGCGGCTGGGTAGTGTCTCAAGCCTGAAGACACCACATTGAGTCAAGATTAATGGAGCCTTCAGTCACAGATGTTCCAAATATTACAGAAAATGAGTATTCAGATTAAAATTAAGTGCTGAGACATTGATTTAAGGAATTTCATTTTTATAAAACTTTTATGTGCCTTGCATGATGGCGCACACCTTTAATCCCAGCACTTGGGAGGTAGAGACAGGAGCATCTCTGTGCGTTCTAGGCCAGCCTGGTCTACAAGAGCTGGTTCCAGGATAGCCAGGGTTGTTACACAGAGAAACCCTGTCTCAAAATAAATAAATAAATAAATAAATAAATGAATAAATAAAACCAATAGTTTTACGTATGTTAAGCATCGTTCACTTAGGTACTGTGGCATCTCTGTGATCCTATGAAGAATTTAAACACACAAACTCAAGGATATAGCATGACATTTAATACACGCACCCCACACAGGATATAGGTATCTCATTTAAGGACTTAATGTTACTAAATGTATTATGGGAAAAGCTTCAAGACATTTTCTTTCTTAGAAGCAAATCTTTCATAGTTTTATACATAAATAAAGTAATTTGTATATATTTGATTGATAAAACAAACACTAATTTGCTCTAGGGCACAAAGCTCTTCATTGTCCCTAAGATGAAAACAATCTACAGGAAAATGTGCTGGGAAAACTCCAGAGACCCACTTGAGAATGGTTAGCAGGGGTTTTTTTTGTTGTTGTTGTTGTTTTGTTTTTTTACTGGAGACGGCTGAGCAGTTAAAAGAAAACATTCCGTTGTGGCATATTGTGAAACAACTGTGCACAGCTCTCCCTTAACTTCATGGGAAGGATACCTGAGTTGTCAGCAGGATGCCAGGAGTTGCTTTCACAGCTAAGTCTGCATCTTGAAAGAATTATCTGATCCTTTGAACTTAGGAAAGATACACTAAAATAGACGCATCTAGGGGGTTCAACAGGTGACTTAATTTATTCCTGTCATGTATATCATATCCCCCGTATTGGGATTCATCATGGTCTCAAATGGTGCACAGTCTAGAAAGTCAAAGACCTTAACAATTTTATTTCCTCCTTGTTCCATTCAGTTGTTAAGCACCTTGAATCACTGCACTAGTAAATAACGTGGGCTAGACATACGGAATGAACAGTCAGGGATGTTTGTGGTACTTCCACTGGAGCCAGTGTGTCGCCTCGTTTCTCCTTTGTGAGTGCAAGCTTCAGTCCCATAAGTCAACAGGGGCAATCACAGTGAAACTGCATCGACTCCAAGACAAAAATCAACAGCTTGCAGTTTCTTATCCCTTTTATTTCTAGCAAAAGTCTTTATTCTCGGTTTATTGTGATAAAAAGCTAAGGAAATAATACAACAATACCCTAGTTAATTAAATTTTGTTTTATGTTAGTGTTCGGTAGCTTTAAGCAGATCATTAGCACATAGATATGGCAAAGTTCTCCAGTCATAAGATTTACAGATGGGCTAAATTGGGAAGGCTTTTCTTTGTTGTGTTATTGCTGAGTCGTTTTTAAGTCTAACTAGAGATTGTATCACTCCTCTGTGAGGGCTACTTGCCACTCCTGGGTCAGATGGGATCATAATGATGAAGCCCTTTAAGGAGTAGGTTGTGGCTCCACAATTCCCTTTTCCCAGACAAATTGCCAGGAGATGATAAGAAGAGGAAATAGAATTAAGAGCGGGATTGTTTTCTTTCTCGAAGGATATAGCTGCCAAGTTAGAAATTGAGCTTTATGGCTTCTTCTGAGACAGATGAAGCTGCTCCTCGCCACTCTTGCCGTCCTAAGATTAGTCCTGCTAGTTTCTGCATTAAATAAAGAAAAAAAAATCTCAGTCTTTTTTTTTTTTTGGTCTTCTAGAAATACTCCGTCTTTAAGTGTGGATTTTTGCCATGTCTTTCAAAAGGATAAAATGAGGGAAGGAAGGGACTGAAAGGAGGAGATGGGTGTGAAGTGGGTGAATCTGAGTCACCAGCAGGAGAATCCATCAGGGAGCCACATCTTGTTTGTTTCCAAGATCAAATATTCTGTTTCCTTGGAATTAAGTGAAGCAAACCATCACAATGGCCCGCTCGCCAATGATCTTCATCATTTCCTATGTAGACAAATGACAGAGAAGGAAGAGATCACGTCATAAAATTGTCTAGCAACTTCTACATGATGGAGCCTGTTGGTAGCTAGAAGGAAGTCACTACGCAAGTCTTTTCAGGAGGACAGTATCCCGCTCACGTGCAATGTAGCTTACACTGCCCTTTCTGGTAATTAGTGTAATTTGACACATTCTAAGATAATGATACCACCTGCTCTGAAGAGCTAAATCATCAATAATGCTCACAAGCTTGTCTCCCAGCAACAGAACTGTTGGCACTCCTAATCCAACTTCATTCTACCAGTTGCGTTTCCCAGATAAAATTTAGAATCATCATAATCTTGATTTTAGGCTCAATTAATCTCTATTTCTTAACTATACATTACATTTTTAAATGAGCTTCACAAACACAATGCCTTAAACAAGAGCAGAAATACATATACAACACAGTGTAACAAAATCGACCTTAAATTTGTATCAATAGATCAAGATCCATACCAATGCAAAGTAGTCATCTCTACATCATATCCCTCTTACTTTCTTTTTAGAAATTGAGTGTGAGTATTAATCATATATAATCAACTTTTTAAAAATGAAAATAAACATTTATAAAAAATGGGAATTTGGGTGTTTTCTCCAAACTGCTTCCTGCTGTTTGTTGGGCAAAGTACTTTTAGGGCTCACAGAGACCTTTTGAGGGTTTTGTTCCATCAAACCACATTAGCCTGGAAGGAATCCCCAAGTTCTCATCTTCTGTGGAAACAAAAGCAGAACCTCTTTTCCAAAGTAACATATCCTTAGACTTAAAATTTGAAGTCAAGATACCTTTAAACTACATATGTTGGTTTAGCTTAGCAGCCCCCGGAATCAAATTCTTCTCTACAGTCAAAAAATTCAAAGAAAACACAATAAAATGCATAATTCATACTCTGTATATTTTAAATTTTTCATGGCTTATTTGTTTTATATTATTTTTACCTTTTTAATATTTGTTTTGCTATGTATTTTTTATAACTATTTATAGTCTTTTCCTCCCTTCCATGCCTATGTACATTTTTCTAAACACACTGTGTTTCATTTAGAGTTCTTTTATGTCTGAATCTGTCCTATTGTATATCTGAAATCCTTTTCTGACAAGGAGTGTTTCTTAAAAATGGTAAATGGTGTGGTTGCTGTGGCGCTGGCTCTACCTCTCTCAGCCTTTTAATATGGTGGAGGTAGGTTTACTGCTAGCTCTGTGAGTCATGCTCACTGCCCCTGCTCCAGGGACACAGCGGGTCTATGTTGCCACCACTAAGCACTCTGCTGACAACTCCAATTTTAAGCTCTCTGTAGTAACAGGACCTCCTGAAAGATCCAGAATTATTAGTGTCACCAGTATGAACCAGGAAGCCGACTCGTAAAGAAGCTGCATCTCTGCTTGCTGCCAGCAAACAGAGCCTATCTGAAAAAAAAATGCAGCTACCAAGAAACTGCAATTAACTCCAGTTTTTGTTGGTCTAGAAGTGCTTTTTATCCTCAAACTTTTTTAGGCTTTATGTTGTATATGTTGCCAAACGTTGGATGCTATTATATATTCAGAGATTGCTTTTTTATTTCCTGGCCACCCAGACCCAAGTAATCACACAGAAACTATATTAATTACAACACTGTTTGGCCAATGGCTTAGGGGTATTCCTAAATTAACCCATTTCTATTAGTCTGTGTATTGCCATGTGGCTGTGGTGTTACCTCATTTTCTACATGTCTTGTTTCCTGGGAAGCTATTTGTGTCCTTCTCCTTTGGCAGCTACTTGGTATCTGCCTGACTCCACCTTTTTTCTCCCTGCATTCAATTTAGTTTTCTCCCACCCACATAGCTCTATTCTGCCCTGCCATAGGCCAAAGCAGCTTCTTTATTAACCACTGGTAATAAAACATATTCACAACATACAGAGGGGAATCCCACATCAAGTGACAGCTAACCTTCATTTTACAAAAGACCACAGAGGAAATTTCCCAGGGTGTGATAGCTTTGTAAGTCCACAGGGCTGTGATAGAAGGGGTTGGGTGGGGTGGATGCTACAGGTTAGCCAGTACCTTGCCAAGCTCTGTGTGAAATGCTGCCATGCTTGTATCTCATTTAAATGCCTTTTCTGTCTGAAAACCAGGCAAGCTAGTCAGAGGCAGCTTTTTTGCTTGAACATGAGTCTTCTATTGACCAGCACCTTTCCGCCACTGCTTACCAGCAGTTTCTGATGAGTTAGCTTGCCCTATGAATGAAATGAGGAAGTAATAATAAAGAACGGGGTCTTTACACACTTCAAGAAATCACATGAAATTAGTAGCAATGTTGTGAAATGTAAAAGGAAATGTAAATGTAAAGGAAAAGTCAGTTGGAACATAAAACATGGTAAGAACATAAACAGGGTCAGCCTGGAAGAGTCTTGGGCAGCAACTTGGTGGAAGACAAGCTTCCAGCTCACCAGGCTGGTAGTGTGGGACAGAGTATCAGGTGTAGTAACTAGCAAGACAAGCTGCAAGACCCAGGTGAGGATGGAAAGGGTGCAACCTAAGAGGAGGACTACGTGGTAACTCCTGGATCAGTCACCTAAGAGCAGGGCCACACAGTGACTCCTGGATCGGTCACCTAAGAGCAGGGCCATGCAGTGACTCCTGGATCCGTTGTCTAGAGCAATGGTTCTCAACCCCTTTAAGGTAAAGAAGTCCTTTCATAGGCATGGAAAGACCAATTGAAAACACAGATATTTACAGTACAATTCATAACATTAGTAAAATTACAGTCATAAAGTAGCAATGAAATAATTTTATAGCTGGGGTCACCACAACCTGAGGAACTGTATTAAAGGGTCACAGCATTAGGAAGGTTGAAAATTACTGTTCTAGAGCTTCCTGCCGCAGTGAAAATGCCCCAAAAGTTGTCCTGGCCACATGTGGCACTAACCACTGAAAGATGGCTGAAGTGATGGAGAAACAGAAGCCCTACAGATACATTTTGTTTAAATGACCGCAGACAAATTGCATATATCTGTGGGGTACAGTGTGACATCCCAGTACATTTGTACAATATGTATTCATCAGATTCAGAGTGGCTGGCATACCATTTACCATTTCTTTGTGTTAGGAACATTCAGAGTAGGAAAATGAAGTTTTAGCTTTATGTAATTTCAGTTGATAGGAATGTATGTAGGCATATGGTAGCCACAATGCTGAACACTTCAGTACTTGGTCTTAAGAACTTTGACTTTTAACCAAAATATGATAGCAAACCACCATAAAGTTTTAAGCAGGAAAAGGAATGATTTTCTGAGATTGGAAAATGATAAAAATCCAGTATGTTTCTGTTCATTTTAGAATACATGTTCTAAATCGATTGAGAACTTAACGAAGTACCTTCTGCTGAGATCCTGTAGTACCGATTCCCTGTTTCTAATTTTAATTTTTGATCCTCTCTTTAATTGCTGACATTTGTAAGCCTGTGCCACATTCTTTCTGAATAGAATGCTGAATATAATCTTATAAATAAGAATAGAACCTAGATACAATCTCCATTAGCTAGTGAGTGGGAGAAAACAAGTAAGCCACATTTCTCAGCAAAGCAAACATAAAAGAGTACAAACTTACAAATTAATTAGGGAACCTACTCTGTCTAGTAAACTCACCCCCAAAGAGTTGTATACCACCCCATTCCTGTGGTCAACAGTAAACCTAGGAAAGCAGGTGTAATATATAAGGGTCAAACATTGATGATCAGGGATTATTTTAAAACTGTCTCTTGACTGGCTGGAAACAGCAAATGATTAAGAAAACCTTCTGCTATTAATGATGTGTTTGCCCTGATACAATGAGATTAAGCCATGGCCGTTATCTGATGAGTCTGAGACAAGCCAAACAAATCAGCTAAAACATCTCATTGTGAAAATTAACTGTTTCAGCTCAGTGAAAAAAGCAAGGAAATGGCATCAAGAGAGACAAGTCACTTCTCAGTGTGGTTTCAGAACCTGTCACCCCTTTTTTCAGTAGAGGCTACATCCCCACGCACAGTATGCCCAAAACCTGTGGGCATCAAAACCAGCACTCTGGCAACTGGGCTACACCCCCAGCACCTGTTTGTACTTTCTCAAAAAAAAAATGTTTTATTTTCTTTCAAGGTGTGTGTGTGTGTGTGTGTGTGTGTGTGTGTGTGTGCCCTTTGAGGCCAAAGAGGGAGTCACGTCTTCTGGGAAGAGGGTAACCAGTAGTTGTGAGTCACCTGACATGTGTTCTGGGAACTGAACCCTGGTCCTCTGCAAGAGTAGCAAATGCTCTCAACCACTGAGCCTTCTTATAGCCCCTTCTTTCCCTTTAATAGTCTCCTTCATGGTGGCCCCATACACACGACACTTAAAGAAGCAGATTGTTTCCTTTATGCATATTTAAGGCATGCGTTTGAGTTCATTCCATATTTATTCACTACTTGAAGTGATTGGACTTATGCACAATTGTAACAAAAAATAGTTAACAAATCAAGAAGGAGATAGTGAAAGAAATGTAAGACCTCTGTATGGATGGAAATGAGGCTACTGAAGCAATTAATTAAAACTGTCATATACTGTCATCAAGGGAAGAATCAGCAATTAAAGCAGAGATGTTTTGTTAATTACTCAAGGTTGAAGCACAGAACTACCTGAGAGCAATGAATTCATCAAGGTGTATTGCTGCAGTAGACAGTGGGTGACTTGTGTCGTGTGACTGAAACTGTATGGAGATGATTCAAAGCAGGAGCAATAGCAGGAGACTTCTAGAAGATAGGCATGGTAAGACAACTGTGTATAGGGGTGCTTCACATCTAACGTTGATACACCAAGCTTGTAAATTCTTGAAGCAAGTAAGAACAGATAAGAAAAGAAGTCATACTGATTTTCAAAGTAAATTAAGACTCATGAGGCCAGCAAGGTGACTCAGTGTTGCGTGGTGCTATTCTTGGGAAGACTTGAACAAATAACTACTCAGCCCAGAGTGGGAACTGACCAAAGACTAAAGAAAGGATACCACCAGCGTCTGATGGGGGAGAGTCTTCTGGCTTGTGTTAATTTCATTGGTTAAATAAAGAGACTGCCTTGGCCCTTTAATAGGACATAAAATTAGGTAGGCAGAGTAAACAGAACAGAATGCTGGGAGAAAGAAGCTGAGTCAGAGAGTCGCCATGATTTTCCCACTCCAGACAGACGCAGGTTAAGATCTTCCCTGGTAAACCACCTCGTGGGCTACACAGATTATTAGAAATGGGTTAGATTAATATGTAAGAGCTAGCCAATAAGAGGCTGGAACTAATGGGCCAAGCAGTGTTTAAATGAATACAGTTTCCGTGTAATTATTCCAGGTAAAGCTAGCCGTGCAGGCGGCTGGGTGGCGGGACACAGCCCCGCTGCTCCTATTTCAACAAGAGTCCAACCTGATGTTACTTATAATAATATAGATAAGAGGTTACTTATAAGCAGAAATGACTCAAGGACAGCTGCATCACCAAAGGCCACCCCAACATGTGTAACAGCAGAAACCTGGAGTTCAATACAAGCAGCTCAACATATGAAAAATGTCTCCTCCAAGTAGCTGAAAGGTCTCTGTGGCTTCCGGGAAGGTCAGCTTGTCTAAGAGAGTCTCTTAGCTGTCCTTAATGCTTATATATGCTTGGAGGAGAGGAACCTAATGAATTTGGTAAGTTTCAGGAACTCCGTGAAGCTGCTGAGTGTAACATGGAAGCCTGCTTATCACCCAGGCTGCCCAGCTAGCTTAGCTCCAAAATAATCACATAGAAACTGTATTCATTAAAACACTGCTTGGCCCATTAGCTCAGGCTTCTTATTAACTCTTGTAACTTATATTAGCCCATTATTCTTATCTATGTTAGCCTCATGGCTCGGTACCTTTTTCAGTGGGGCAGGTCACATCTTCCTTCTCCGATGTCTGGGCAGGACTGGGGAGAAGAGCTTCCTTCTTTCCAAAATACTCCCGTTTTCATTGTCCCGCCTCTACTTCGTGTCTGGTGTCCTGCCTATACTTCCTGCCTGGCTACTGGCCAATCAGCATTTATTTAAAACATAATTGACAGAATACAGAATTGTCCCACACCAGCTGAGTTATTTACTTCCTGAGCTTGAGGAGCTTCCCTGCACAGTGGGATGTTTCACCTCAGTTTAGAACATCCAGTATCTTCAAGAGCTTCCTGCCAGAATAGAATGTTTTACCTTCCCTTAGAACAATGTTTCTCAGCCTGTGGGTCACTACCCCTTTGGGGGTCAAACAACCCTTTTACAGAGGACACCTAAGACCATCGAACAACACAGACATTTATATTACAATTCATAACAGAAGCAACATCACCATTATGAAGTAGCAACAAAACTAATTTTATGGTTGGGGTTCACCATAACATGAAGAACTGTATTAAAGGGTTGCAGCACTGGGAAGGTTGAGAACCACTGGTTTAGAACATTCCTGTGTTTAAGGGACTTCTGTCCAAGATAGAATGCTTTATGCCCAAGGAAATTGTTACAGAACACTCAGTGGGTAGAGGAACTTGTTGCCAAGTCTGACCTCATGAGCTCTATCCCCAAACCCTCATGATAGAAAGAGAAAGCTAACTCCTACAAGTTGGCTGCTGAGTGCCACATGCATGTGTGTACCTGGCACGTGTGTACTCAAATACACACATGCGTACACACACACACTAAATAAATAAATGTAAAAAATGTTTTAAAGACTCCTTGATTTGTTTATGCATTTGATTTTATGTTTATTTTAAGAAGTTATGATTTAAGTCATTACATAATATCACTGTTTTATACATTTATACATTATTTCTCTTCTAATCAGATAAATTACATACTCCTATGTATTATGTGAAAAATGTTACCCTGTGTTTGAGCCTTAATAAAATAAGGTAAAACAGTGTTCACTGACTAAACGTGTGTTTTGAAAGCATGGCGTAACTGCTTTAAAGCAATACAGTCCAGAAGCCATACTCTAAAAGATGTAAGCAAACTCTAAATGAGGTTCGTATGAAATGCCCAGTATTTTACTAGTAACACTATATATTTTATGTTTCTTTTATTCAAATTCTAGTAGCATGATTCAGTTTGAATAATGAACAAAAACAATTAGATGTACTTAGTCTCTGTTGCCGAAATCTGATAATGTACAAAG
The DNA here is from genome assembly GCF_037038515.1 of Microtus pennsylvanicus. Lineage (NCBI taxonomy): Eukaryota > Metazoa > Chordata > Mammalia > Rodentia > Cricetidae > Microtus > Microtus pennsylvanicus. The sequence continues at coordinate 10,077,218 of NC_134594.1, forward strand.
CCCACACCTACTGCTTATGAAAATGAAGCCACATTTTAGAAGTCTGACCCTATTGCTTAGATCTAGCCGAGGGAGTGTCCTTTTGTGACCAAAGTTCAGCTAGTTCCAAAACAGACCTGAGCCTTCCAAGAAGAACAGATCACAGAACTCAGTTTCCACCTGTTCAGTGAGCTGTGGGTTTGGAGGCAGGAGAAGATCACGTCCCATTCCACCTGTTTGGTGAGCTGTGGGTTTGGAGGCAGGAGAAGATCACATCCCATTCCACCTGTTTGGTGAGCTGTGGGTTTGGAGGCAGGAGAAGATCACGTCCCATTCTACCTGTTTGGTGAGCCGTGGGTTTGGAGGCAGGAGTAGCTCGCATACCATTCCACTGTGTGACATCATTCCACCGTTTTGTGAAACAGAGACAGTTCCCCTCAGCTTGACCAGAAAGTTGCACCTGAAACTAAAGAGTACACAGCCCATTTGATCTCCTAAGTTTACCAAATGGCAAACTTAGCAGTCAAGATTTCCCACCAGTAATGGAGTTTGGCTTGCCCATCACAGAAAGCAAACTGTGAGAACAAAATCTGCAATATTTTCTATTTTAAAAAATTATCATATTCATATCCTTTTTTTAATCCTCATTTTGGGTAGGAATGTGCTATACATTTTCCCCACTCCCGCTCCACCCTCCTCCCTCCCCTTGCACCCTCCCGCCTACCCTCCATGCTCCCAATTTACTCAAGAGGTCTTGTCTTTCTTCCCCTTCCTACACAGATCCATGTCTGTCTCTCTTAGGGTCCTCTGTGACGTAGGTTCTCTGGGAGTTGTGGCCTGCAGGCTGGTTGTCCTTTGCTTTATTTCCATCATCTGCTTATGAGTGAGTTCATATTATAATTGTCTTTCTGGGTCTAGGTTACCTCACTCAGGATAGCTTCTTCTAGTTCTGTCCATTTGCCTGCAAATTTCAAGATGCCATTTTTTTTATCGCTGAGTAGTATTCCATTGTGTAAATGTGCCATATTTTTCTTATCCATTCTTTGGTTGAGGGGCCTCTTGGTTGTTTCCAGGTTCTGGCTATTACAACTGATAAAAAAAAAAAAACCTTCAGAAATGTAGCAGGATACAAGATTAACTCAAAAAAAAATCAGCAACCTTCCTATATACAGATGACAAATGGACTTAGAAAGAAATCAGAGAAACATCACCCTTCACAACAGCCACAGGTGGCATAAAATACCTTAGGGTAACCCTAACAAACAAGTGGAAGACCTGCATGGCAAGAACTTTAAGTCTTTGAAGAAAGAAATTGGGGAAGACATCAGAAAATGGAAAGATCTCCCATGCTCTTGGATAGGTAGGATTAACATAGTAAAAATGCAATATTTTCTTAACCCTAGCTATCTCTGAAGCCAGCAGTTGCAATCTCTCAACACTCCCTAGTATGGGGAGCACGGAAACTGTTGGCAGGTGGGCTGCGGGACTCAGTTTTCCATGCAAGGTATTTTCAAATCAGTCAGGAATGAAATTAGTTAATTAGATGACCCTCTGAACTTGTCCTATCCAAAACTGGAAGACTATAACGAAGTTCTCTTAGAGGAGGGAGGAGTCTGAGAAGCCCTGGGTGGACGGTCAGCAGACATTTACAGCGGTGGTCTGCAGCAACCGCCCAGCACTTCCCTGTACGCCTCATTCCAAGTCCAAATCACCATTCTGTAACAAAATTCAACTAAATTTGAAGACTCTTAAGGACTCTTTTGATATCATTTTGCTAGCTGAAGGTGGTGGAAGGAGCCTTTTATGGGACATTAAATAAGAAGTAGTTATCAATTAGTTAGTTCCCTTTAGTTTATTCTGGAAAACTTTAAGACCAAATTTGAGTTCCCATTTTCCAAATTGAAAAACTTATGATTTTTCTCTGAGTCAAACAGTTGAGGACTCATAAACTTTTCTGTGCATAAATAAAACCCACTTTTGTTTTTAACCATAGTAAAAGCAACCTATGTGTATGCATTTCCAGTTACATTGGTTTCTGGAACTTTTTAAAACAAATCATAATATCAATAATACAAATTTTGGTAGGATAATTATGTTTTGTCTTTCTGCAGTTTGCTGATAAAACTATGGCAGGTACTTTTCCTTTTTTATTTTCCTTTGGTGCTCTAGTCCTTGGCCTGAGGCCATATAAATTAGATAGTTTTTTTTAAACTAAATATATTCCCATTCAAATGTACATAAAGGAAGCAAGGGTTGCACACAGATTGTTCTAATGATGGATTAAGCCCAGATGTGTTCTGTGTTTAGGCTGCTAGCACCTAGTGAACTAAGTTCCCTTTCAAGTTCCTTGAATCAGCATCAGCATGTTTGCAGAAGGCTAAGGCTGTTGTTTAGAGAAAGTCTCAGGAGGGAACAAGGGGCCAGCCGTGAACCCTCACCTGAAGTAGGCCAGTTTTATGTCTCCACTAACAATCCAGAATGGATTCGGTCCTCTTCTGTTTGAAAAGAGAGCTCCCTTTGTCTGTTCTGAGTCCCCTTATGAAATGAGGATTGCTGGAGAGATGGTTTTTAAGGTTCCCTCCACACTGCACATGCTGGGAAAATATACCATTATTTGGATGGGACATTCTGTGTGGCTGTTGCAAGCGTTTGCTGATTTAGTGAGAATTTCAAGGACAGTTACCACATTTTCTAAACAGACAAGGTTTATTACCATTTCTCAGTTTGATTTTATAAAATACGGTTTGTTAGGTTGTCTTTCCATGATCCTCAGGCTGCTAGTTTTTGGGGTTTTTTTGCAGCATTTGAAACTGGAGAACATACATTTATCTCTGCATATATGCACACATGTGGGAGTGTATGTAGGCCAGAGGACAGCTTCACATGTTGTTCCTTGGCCATTACCCACCTTGTTTTTGTCAGGGTCTCTCACTGGCCAGAAGCTCACCCAGTAGGCTAGGTTGACTGATCTGGGAGCCCTAGAGATGGCCTGGTCTCAGCCTCCCCAGTCCTGTGCAAGCATGTATCACCATATTCAGCTTTAAATGTAGGTTCAGGGTGCAATTTAGTTCTTCATGCATACCAAGCGAGAACTTGGCTCATAGTGACCATCAGCCATTTCCCTAGGCCAGGAAACAGACTTGCTGCCGGAAAATGAAGACTATGTACTAAGTAAGGGCTGTGTGAACAGGCAAACAATAGGTTTGCAGTATTGCAGACAGAGGGACTATAGATAGACTCACTGTGAAGAGAGTGCTCGTGAATTACTAAGGAACAGACCCAGAGCACAACTTAAAACCGGGAAGAGGCTGCAAAGAGGGTCTGGGAAAAATCAGAATTTCTGAGAAAAGTTGATTAGCCGGAAGAGAAAATACAAGTAACAAACAAGCATATAAAAAGATGCTCAAGTTAGCTAGCTGATGGTAGAAGAATACAGTGAAATTCACTACTTTACACCCATTGGCCCCAACTGGGTTTAAAGGCAGCAGCATTGCTGTCGAAGACTGGGGGAGCATGTGTCTCAATAGTGCAGAGGAATGTCTGGGAACAATTCTGTGGTGACCTGAGAAGGGCCCCCATAGGCTCATGTGTTTGAATACTCAGCCAGCAGCTGGTAGAACTGGAAAGGATTAGGAGGTGTGGCCTTGTTCGAGGAGGCGTGTCACTGGGTGGGCTTCGAGGTTTTAAGAAGCTGGAGCCATTCCCAGCTGCCTGTCTCTGCTTTGTGTTTGTGGGTCAGATGTAAGCTCTCAGCTACTGCTCCAGTGTGTCCTGCCTGCCGACCTTCTGCCATACTCCCCACATGAGGTCCTGGAATCTAACCCTCTGGAACCATGAGTCCCCAATTTAATGAGTTCTTTTGTAAGTTGCCTTGGTCACCGTGTTTTGTTGCTGCAATTGAAAAGTGTCTGTGGCAGACGCTACAGTGGACATATGGACACTTCTGGCCCGGGAGTCTCACATAGAAGGTCTCCTCGGCCCAAAGACCCCGGTGGGAGGAGCAGTCAGAACAGATCTGAGGACCAGGATCCGCATTAATGAACCTCTGTGACGTAGCAAACAATCCTTACAATTTCCAACACCTCTTCTTTCCCAGGTGTCTTTGGTTTGCTTCTAGTATGAACCGGCTGAACTTGTAGCTAGAAGATCACTTGTGAAGCAGCTGGCTGTCTGAACAACAAAATTCTCTAGTTGTCACTAGGGGTTGTATGTGATACTACATAGATGTTGAAAATGATACCGTGGAAGGTCAAGTGTTTGCAGGAAGGAAGAACATAAATTAAAAGGTTCTAAAATTCTAGGTGCACTCTGATTTCCTTTAAAATATTGTGTTAATATACTTTAAAAAACAGTAGAAAACTAGGGGAAAGGTATGAGTATTTATCAAGGAACGTATACAAATTGATAACAGACACAAATCGTGAACGCAAATTTCTGAAAAGTCAAGAAGATATAGATTAAAGAAGCAGGTACTGTGGCTGGGAGTGGTGACACACACTAGTAACCCCAGCGAACAGGAGGGTGAGTCAAATGCTAGCTTCTAACACAGCACGACCCTCCCTGTCCCAAAAAGAAACAAAGAGAGAGAGAGAGAGAGAGAGAGAGAGAGAGAGAGAGAGAGAGAGAAGAAGAAGAAGAAGAGGAGGAGGAGGAGGAGGAGGAGGAGGAGGAGGAGGAGGAGGAGGAGGAGGAGGAGGAGGAGGAAGAAGAAGAAGAAGAAGAAGAAGAAGAAGAAGAAGAAGAAGAAGAAGAAGAAGAAGAAGAAGAAGAAGAAGAAGAAGAAGAAGAAGAAGAAAAGAAACAGATAAGTACCTAAAGTCTGGAGAGACACATGTATCAAAATATGGAGGCTGGAGAGAGAGCTCAGCAGTTAAGAATGTGTGTTGCTATTGTAGAGGACCCAAGTTTGATTTCCAGCACCCACATCAGAAAGCTCACAATCACCTATAACTCCAGCTCCTGGAAATCCGATGCCCTCTTCTGGCCTCTTTTTTTTTAGTTTTTCGAGACAGGGTTTCTCTGTAGTTTTGGAGCCTGTCCTGGCAGCTCTTATAGACAAGGCTGGCCTAGAACTCACAGAGATCTGCCTGCCTCTGCCTCCCGAGTGCTGGGATTAAAGTCGTGCGCCACCACTGCCCGGCTCTTCTGACCTCCTTGAGCACTGCACTCAAGTGTACAACACCCACCACCACAAGCTCATAACTAAAAATAAACCATACTTAAAAATAAAAAAAAATGATCTTTACAAAATGTAAATAGTGAGCTCTTGTTGATGGTTTGAGTAATTTTTATTTTTTGCTTTTCCTATATTTTTAAAAGTAATTGTGTCACTGTTAAAATATTAGGGGGAGTCATTTACTTTAAAGTGTTTTCAAACAGATATATGATCAGCCAATGCTTATAGCAAACCTTACTTTTTGTCAATTAAGAATCAGGTCAAGAATCAAATGAAAAAAAATAATTTTTATGTTCTAATTTTTTGGATGTACCACTGTTGACTCTTCGGCTCTCTGTACATTTCCACCAGAATAGAGCACATATAATCCTATCTGAGTTCGCAGCTCTGTATGTTCCCTACTCTGTTTGCATTTTAAAAATTAAACCACTTACCCTGAGGGAACACTTGGTCTCACTTCACTCTTGCATGTGCACAGAGCTCAGGAAATGACATCATTAAAAACAAAGCCAGATGTTTAATATGCTACTGAGAGGTAAGAACAACAGTAATTAAATATCCAGGAACCAAGTCAGAGCTGAGGTTTGATTATTGCATTAAACAAATAACAAAGAAAATGTTCCTTTTGAAATCTTAAGTATCATTCATCTTCATGGAAACTGGGGGAAAAGGAAACTGTAGTGTAGGAAGAAGGAAGAAAAAGAAAGAGGAAGAGAGCCTTTGAAACATATACATAAGACCTGTACCCATTATACAGAATGGAAAAGCTGAGGAACAAAATGCGCTGTAATATGAGGGCGCACAGCTGATGAGTCTCTGAAATCACTGGAGTCACGGAGTTAACAGTCCTCAGCAGAGCCTCACTCTGCCAGATAGTGTTTTCTCCTATGTAAGAAAGGAGAAAGAACTAGGGGTGCAGTGCCAGAAATGAATAGAAATAGAGAAGAGGAAATAGGGGCCTTGTGGCCCTGTGTATCTCAAACAGCCCGGTCCTATTGGTCAAAGGGCTCAGTATTTGTGTGATAACCCTAATTGTTCAGTTGCTGCCAGGACCCATATTTGTGTCTAAAACCTGATGGTATGGAAATAGTGATTCTTACAGGGTTTAATACTCCGGTGAAATGACAGGTTGGTGGCGCCAGAGTGTGCCTGTCTAGAGTTTCAGAACAGCAAATCAGGAGACATCAGAGCACTGTATCCTGTTAAAGATGCGGAGCCTATTGGTCCCAATATAGCACACGTAACCAGACAGAAGGGCGGAAGCTGCTGGGGTGATGAACTCTGACAGGACTCCAGCATTTGGAGACACCCTCAGAAATACACTCACCATGCAGGAAAACAGGCCATCCCCCAAGTCCAAGACAAGCCCCCGACTTTCTAGGACGAAGAACAGCTGGCAGGTGGGATATGGAGCTCACACTGCTGGTCCTGAATTCTTTGAGGATATTTTGGTATTGCTGGTACAGGAACGTAGTCATTATTAGATAGGTTTGAATTATGCTCCAAGACTGAACACAGAGTAAGCTGATAAAGAAGATCCCTTCAGTACCTTCATGGCTTAGTTTCCTCATCAATAAAATAGGATTAATAGAGTATTTACTGTGAAAATTAATGAAAAAATGTAAGAAAATGTTGAGCAGTGTTCCTGGGTCAGGTAACTACTCAATAAATAAATTAATAACCCTAGCGGCCAGCAGTAACAATATCAGAATGCTGGAACATGATGAGAAGCAAAGGTTAGTGCCATTTAAAAACACTGGGAAATACAAAAGAAAGATGGCCACAGTGCTTTCTCCAGTGGAGTGATGGCCAAAAGCACCATTCTTTATAAGCACAGAATGGTGAGGCTGGAAAACTCTAGACGTGATCTCACCAGAGCCACCAGCCTCACACAGAAGGGAACGCAGGCTCCAACACTCTCGATGAGCAAAGCCGTGCACTGTTGACTTGGCAGAGCCCAGCCATCACAGAAAAACACTGGGAAGTGTAACCACATATGACTTTTATAAGACTCTGCTTTATGCAATATTTAATACCAGAGTTTAATAAGTACTACCCACATGAACGCGGGGAAATAGGTGGAAAGGAATTGGTCAGAAAGTGCTAAAATCAAAATATGATGTTATGGTATCTGACAACATATTCTTAGCTGCAGGGTGACTCTTAATTAATATGCAAATCGCCCTTCAATCACTGCAGTGGAAATGTACTGTGCGAAGAACTAGGCTTGAGTTTTTAGGTTTCGTTCTTTTGGAGGCCTGTTCTCTTTTATAAATAATATTCATGAGATGATTGTGCCAGAGTTAAATGGAAGAGCTGCCGTTCCTGGCAGCTTATTTCTATGATCTAAAAATGTAAAGTAAAACCAAGGAGAGATTAAAAAAAACAAGCTGTATCGTTCATAAAGCTATCTCTAAAGACGTAAGCTTTGTGATGAAGAACGCACAGCGCTTGGTCCGTGAATCTGAATGGCAGCGCTGGCTGTGATTCCACTGCCCTCTCAAAGGATGACCTAGAAGTCAGGTCCAACTGATGCAGACCCTCAGCCAGGGTACCTAGGGCTCTGTGGCTCTAGTGTGGCTGATGCTTCATCCAGCTGGTCCACAGGGAAGAATTCAAAACTATTGGTTAGCCATCAATGGCTAAATCAAGCTGACATCTGCTGTAGAACCCTAGCCAAGCATGCTACTGTCGTGAGGGATCTCAGTACAGTGTCACTGTGGGTAGAAGGAAGCAGACTTGTGGCTCTGGACTCTGGTTTGAATATGATATCACCTCTATGGACTCATGTGTTCAACAGTGTTTCCCAGCTGTTCTGAGGGGGGAAAACTTCTAGAAGTGGGGCCTGACTGAAGCAAATATGTCACTGTGGACCTTGGGAAGCCTCTACTTGGTCTCCATTCTCCCCGACCATCCTGTTTACTATAATGTGACCCGCTCCACGCTCCAGGCCCACCAAGACTAACAAGCTATGAACTAAATTCATCGTTCCACTTTCCGCGTTGTTTATATCAGACATTCTGCCATAGCTAAGAGAAAGCAAACACATCCTTGTAAGAGCTTCAAGGCAAAGGAGGAGAACAAGAGTTTAAATGGTGGCCACAGGCTTTCACATGAGAAACAGATCATCTTAACCCAAGGCGTGTGGGCTGCCTGTGAAGATGCTCTCCCCATCACAGTGCCTCTACAGCCATCCTGCAGGATTTCCTACAGTTATGTCTACCTCTCCACAGTGGGAACACCCCACAGCATGTTCCTGACAGGCAGCCCGGCAGGAGCATCCACTCAAGCTCCCAGGATCCTCCACTCTGATCTTCCTGGATGATTTGCCTTTCAAGATACTAATCTAAGTGGATGGTGCACTTGATCCAACCCCACGGCACAAAGGGATGAGCCCTTCAAGTATCCATCACAGATTTAGGGATTCACCACATCATCTATACTTTATTGGGCTGCCAAGACTGCAGCTGTATGTGGTGCTTATGGGACCCAGGCACGAGGAAGTCTTCACCATTACCAGACACAATAAAGCTGCCCTATATAAACCCATTGTTCTGGTAGAGCTGTTCCAGATTTTCTTGAAGATTTCTCTGAATTTAACCATTTTCTTCATTACTCAGTAATAAAATTGACCAAGTTGTAAACCACAGTTCAGCTGGGGCTGTGATTCTTTCTGTGTGTGTGTAGTTAGGGTCTCACTATGTCTCCCTGGCTAGCCTAGAATTCCCAGAGTTCCACCTGCCTCTTCCTCCTGAGTGTTGGGACTAATGGCATGGACCACCATGCCTGACTAGGGTATTTCTTCTTTAAAGTCATATTGATTCTCAAACTTGCCATAACCCAACTGAATGGAAGTCTCTGCAAGCATGTGTGAAGCTTTCCTACACACTCAAACTCTTTCTTGGGAAGCAACTTGGCTTCCATTTTCTGTTTCTTCAACTGTCCTGTTGGAGTCTGGATAAACACATATAAAACACTTTGAGTGTGCCTGCCCACGTGGGGAATACTCAGAAACCTTTATTATCATGAGCTCATGGAACTATCATGAGGATAATGAATGTAAATACTCGGTGAGTGTTAACAGATCAACAGAGGCGCTTTGCAAACACACAGGCTACCCAAACGCAACATATCTGTGATGTTTGTATTCTAAGCAGCATAGAAGTCTGAACAGCATGGAAGTTGGAAGTATATGTAGGCTGGCATGGCCACTTTGCCAAGCACAGGACTGTATACTTAAGAACCTATTTTAAATTCCCTGGATTATATTTTTGAAATACCAAGATCGCCAGTAATAATTCTGACAGTAGAGGATGGGGAATTTGGCAGTTTGCTTCCTTGCACACTAGGATCAGACTAAATCTGTCTTAGCCTGACCATATCTGGAACTTCTGAGTGCTTGACAAGGAATATAGGAATTCAATAAATGACAAGAAGGAACTGGGCAACGAGGACGAGAATGAGTCTACTTGTAAGCACACAGGACAATGCTATGAGATGCATTCTAAAATACTTACATCATCACTCTTAAAATAACTTTAAACAAGGAATTTAACCTTCCCCTCTAGTTTGATTGTCATAATAGTATATGAATTAGCAGTTATAGGGGTGGACTGGGTAGATTGTTTTGGCCTCATTTGCTTGGTCTCATTAATTCAACAGAGTTACTCAAGCTGGCATGGGGTGCTGGTCCTTATCAGTCAGATGGTTAATTTTAAAATACTTCTCTCATGGGGCTTTGTTTCAGGGCTCTGCAATGGGTACTGGTTGGACAGACAATTGGGAGCTATGGTCCCTGGTTGCAGAAGTTGCTAGAGTCAGACACTGTTCTTTCCCGAGCCCTTGGCCAAGGATTTGAGCTTACCTCTGACTCCTTGCTGATGATTTGACCCCTGTGTCTTGCTGTGTGATTTGTCTTCTGAAGCAGGTGGTGATGTGTGCACTTAGTGACCTTGAACACAGTCTTTCTTGTGTCTCTTTAGACATCCACAGTCAATTTTTTCTTTCTGCCGTGTCTGAGTAGAGTCTCACGTTTACCAACTGTTCAAGAAGTGCAATTATCAGGAAACGCTAAGTGCATCAGGTACAGGAACAGTGTTTACAGCAACCAAAAGACAACGCTCAATCATGATGTCTATTAATGATATTGTAATATATTGCAATTATTTTTTCTTTCTGAGATAAGGTCTTTCTATGTAGCTGAAGATGACTTCAAACTCATGGTCATCTGGCTTCCTCCTCCCAAGTGCAGGGATTATACTTATGAGCCTTCACACTTGGCTTATTGAATATTTTTTTATTCCATTTGGCTTTTTGCTTTAATTGACCATGGTGCTTTTTTGTTGCGGAAGGTCCTTCTGCTCCTCCAGCCAATAGCCTCTGAGATACCAGCCCATTGGGGCGTGGTCTCTCTCCCTTTAAAAAAGCGGCTACTTCCCTTCTCGCTCTCTTTGCTTCCTGCTCCGGTTCCGGCGACTAGACTTCTTCCTGATTGCACAGAGGGCTGTTGTCTGGGATGGTGATCTGTAAGTTTTTTCCCCTTTAAATAAATACCACCCTATTAATCATAATTCCAAACTGGTGTGGGATTGTTTATGACTTACGCCTTCATCTGCCCCTTAATCCCAGTGCCTAGCTTCAGCTGCAAAACCCTGCAGCTCTTAAGAGGTTCTGCCACGAAACATTTAAATGGTGTTGATAAAAGCCTACTGAATGTTTGTTTGTTTTCAGCAGTAGCAGTAAAAAACCTGTGTTGTTTTAAAATGCCGGCTTTCTGGGCCATCCTGCCAGGGCAAACTCTGACTGTTTGAGGCAGGAGGGCCCGGTACAGAGAGAGGACTTGAGTGTTGTCTGTTGCAGCTCCCTTGCTGGCAAGGACCTTGAAACGCCATAGAGTTGTGTCTATAAACATGGCTACAGCCTGTATCTCCGCAATGAGGCTGGAAAGCTAAGGAATGGACTGGATCTAGCTGGCAAGGCCACAGCTTCAATCCTACCCATATTGCTCAGTAATTTAAAGGCTCGTGTGGTCAGAAAAAGAGAGATATACAGTAAAGAGAGATTCAAAGACAAAGAAAATTTCTAAATGGTTTATAGTGTGTTAAAAATATATGCAGGCTAAAAGTTAAAGTTCTTAAAGTAAAAAAAAAAACAAAAATAAGGAAGAAAGAAAGTAGTTGGGTGTGGTAGTACACACCTTTAATCCCAACACTTGGGAGGCAGAGGGAGATTGACCTCTGTTACTTCAAGGTGTGGTAGCACTCGCCTTTAATCCGAATGCCTGGGAGGCAGAGTCAGGGGGATGTCTGAGAGTTCAAGGACAGCCTGGTCCACAGAGTTATTCCAGGTCAAAGATATACAGAGAACCTGTCTCAAAAAGTTAAAAGCAAAATTAAACGAAATAGAGGTTAAAATAAAGCTGCACAAAGAAGGAAAATACACAGAGAATCTTGATACTGTATGCTATTATGCTCTCTTTGAATTGTTTGAATGCTGAGGAAGAAGCAACAGCTGCTAAAAGATATTTGTTTATAAATGCTGCTGAACTAATCCAACATAGATATTTTGAAAATACCTTGACTTCAGAATTTGGATCTAAGGATATGATACTTTGGAAAAGAGATTCTTCTTTTGTTTTCACAGAGGATGAAACCCTGTGGATTGCTTCTATCCCAATATGGTATGATGGACCACACCCTCCTGAAAAGTTGCTGTGAACACCTTCAAAAAATAACTTCACTCAACTGCTGACTGAGATGAACCTAGCACACAGGTTATACCATAAAAGACCTAAATAACAGCGCTCCCATTCAGCAGTTTGGAGAGAAATAACTGCGCCCATGTTCCCATATATTGTTTATAAATGTTCTTTTATATTTAAAGGCGGATATGATATAGGTATGAATAATTTGCATTAGTATAGATTTTGCTTTATTGATAGAGATCTAAGGTCAATTTTGTTATATGTATATGTATTTCTAATCTTGATTAAGGTATTGTGATTGTGTAGTTCATTTTTAAAATGTAATGTATAATTAGGAAATATAGGTTGTTAATGGATAATCATCAATAATAGTCAAGCTTGTAGTCATGTTAGTTAGATTTTCTAGATATATAGAGATATATTTCAGTTAGATAGGCATTCTTCATATCTTTCAAAGGCTACAGAATATGGCATTTAATGTTTTAATAACTTAGGGTTTTTCATGACAATGAGATACTCTGCTCTTGGCAGCACCAATCTACTTCAAGAAGAAGATGGCATTGAAGAGGATCCTTATGGAGTTTGATAGCCATTTGGGCAAGAAACTGCTCTTGCCTGGACTATTGCATAAACAGGACACAAATAACCCACAGAGAGAGGACTGCTGAACTTGCCTAAAGGTGAGATGATCTTTCGGTGTTCCTGATTCATGAAAGAGTCTGCGAGACATTCTGCAGGACACAGCAGATAGTGACTGAACTGACTTTGAAATTTCCTGCTTCATGGAAATGTCTGCTGGAAACTATGGGACTGTAGGCCGAAGATGGATGCCCCAACGGTGCAGAGGAACTTTGGGTGACTGTACAGGCAGTGAGATGTCTCTGTCATTTCTAGAGTTTTGTAAGTCGCTTACTTCTCATTTACTTAGGTAATATTATATTCTTCTGGAATCTTTGATGGAGTTAAAGAATATATAGATAGTTATAGTTTTCCTTAGTTATGAAAAAAGATAAAATAGATGTAAATATTGTAATTTTTACTTGATAACTGTTTTGTTATATGTAATTTTGCTATGTTAAAGTTAAAGCCTTCCTTTTTTGTTTAAACAGAAAAGGGGGGAATGATGGAGGAAAGTCATTGGTTAAAAAATAAAGAAACTGCTTGGCCCTCATAGGTTAAAACATAGGTGGGAGGAGTACACAGAACAGAATGCTGGGAGAAAGAGGAAGTGAGCTCAGACTTAACAGCTCTGCTCTCTGGAACAGAGGCCGTGCTCCCCTCTGCCGGGCAGAAGCGATCAATGAATCTCCGACCCAGGATGGATGTAGGCTAGAATCTTCCCGGTAAGCGCACCTTGGGGTGCTACACACATTATTAGAAATGGGCTAGTCCAGGTGCGGAGTTAGCCGAGAAGAGGCTACATATAATGGGCCAAGCAGTGTTTAAGTGAATACAATTTGTGTGTTGTTATTTCGGGGCATAAGCTAGCCGGGAGCCGGACTGTGGAAAGAGGCCCGCAGCTCCTTCAACACTTTTTCATAACCAGTATAAAATTGTTAGTTAATTGACTTTCTGAACATTAATAAAGAAAAAAGTCACAGCACTTGCTACATTAAAACTCTGCTCATCCAAACTCTTGGAAATAGGAACACTGCACTTAAAAGAGTCTAGATGAGAAGATTCAGAGCAAACAAAGATAAAAACAAGGCTAGCGCCCAGACGGTGACGCAAACCAAAATTCTCCTCTTGCTACGCTCCAAAGCCTCTGTCTGTAGCTTTTTGTGTGTCCTTGATATTTTCAGCCACCCCTGAAACACACCGCTTTAGAAATCCAGTTTGTGTTAGAAGACTCAACAAAGAGGTGAACCCAAAACCAGGTAAAGCCAGGGAGCTCCCTGCAGCTACTTGACCACAGCATCTGAGTCTGGTTCAGGTGGCCTTTTGTGAGGTTGGGGTGGGGGTGGAGCTAGAATGCTTCATGTTGTTTTGGTTCAGATTCACAAGAAAGCAAGGCATCAAGGGAAATTCTGATGTGCCCATGGATGGCAGCTGAGCCATCCAGGGTCGTCTTAAAATAAAATTCTGCTGGGTTCCCTCGGGACAGCTTTCTGAGTTGACACAGCAAGGCTGCTTCTCGCCAGGTTCTATTTTTAAGTCCCAGTTCTAAAAAAAATAGTCTTTTAACTTCAAGATTGAGTTTCTAAACCATCTTTTGTGAGTCTTGCCATCTTGCCAGAAAGATCATTTGGTGGTTATACACTGTGAATTCCGCCTGTTAAGAAGAAGAAAAAGGAAGAGAAGGAAAAAAGGAAAATTGGAAGACAAGGGTAAAAGACTGGAAGGCAGGATGGAGAAGAAAGGAAGAGGCATGGCAGGTACTATTTATGGGGTATAATTAAACCAATCAAGAAGGGTTCTGGCCTGGGAAGATGGATTAGTTAGTAAAGTGCTTGCCTTGGGCACACAAGGACCAGAGTTCAATCCCCAGAAGCCAGTTGGAAGCTGAGAGACTCCTGAGGGTTTCCTGGTCAGTGGCCCAACCTACTTGGCCATTTCCAGATCAATGTGGAACTTTATCTCAAACTAAGTGGATAGTGCCTGCAAATGACACCTAAGATTTACCAGGGAGGATGGTCCCCTTGGAGCTGGAACAGAACACATCCAGACACCAAACTCTCAGCACAAAAAAGATTTATTACCCCAGAGGGACAAGTGGGGAAAGGGGTGGGCTGCAAAGGCAGCAGCAATAGCAACAAGCAAGAGAGCAAGAGAAGCAAGATAGGGTGCTTCTGTTGAGGGAGTGAGCATTTAAGGGGAAGGGGAGAAGTGTGTGCAAGGAGAGTTGGTAAGTCCTGATTGGCCATATTAGCCAAATAATGAATTTTGATATCAGACCATGCTGCTTTGTCTCAGTAATGAGTCAGTGGCCAAAGAAGGAACTAGACCTTAGGAGCTATCTGATGGGGGAGAGTCTTCTGGCTTGTGTTAATTTCATTGGTTAAATAAAGAGACTGCCTTGGCCCTTTAAGAGGACAAAAATTAGATAGGCAGAGTAAACAGAACAGAATGCTGGGAGAAAGAAGCTGAGTCAAGGAGTCGCCATGATTCTCCCACTCCAGACAGACACAGGTTAAGATCTTCCCTGGTAAGCCAGCTCGTGGGACTACACAGATTATTAGAAATGGGTTAGATTAATATATAAGAGCTAGCCAATAAGAGGCTGGAACTAATGGGCCAAGCAGTGCTTAAAAGAATACAGTTTCCGTGTAATTATTTCGGGTATAAAGCTAGCCGTGCGGGTGGCTGGGTGGCGGGACACAGCCCCGCTGCTCCTATTACAACAGCTATCTTAGGTATGTAATGGTTTTTGCCAAAGGAAAAGGAAAGAGGTAAAAGGGAAAAGTCTGTCTACAATGTTTGCCATGCTCCTGCCTGCTAGAACGCTTCAAGTCTGATCTCTAGACTCACATGTGGCATATACACCTGCACGCAACATATCATACAGCCACAGCCACCCACGAGCCTGCACACGCATGCATCACGTACACAAAGAAGATCTACTCTGATTAGTTTACGCGGATTTGCTTCCTCAGCAATTCAAGAAGACAGAGTCTGTTATTGTTCCCAAATAAGAAGCGTGGACCTGGAGAGGAAATCACTCATGCAAAATAATGCAACCAGTACATGGAAAAGCTGGCTTCGAGCCAGGCAGCCTGATCCTAGATACAGAACTCTTACCTACTTCTGTGTTTGCGAGTCAAGTATTTAAGTCTTCAAAGTACTAAAAGATTGTTGCCTCTTGCATCTTTTCTTTTCATAAATTTCAACACCATCAGCTCTGCATTATGCAGCTCGAACCTTTATTTGATGAAATTATGTTGGATGTGGCAATAAGCAGAAATGTATCCTATCCCATTTTCAAGTCAGGAAGCCTTGGAGCTTGACGTTCCTCCTCTGCCATGAATAGGCCAAATGACCCTTGGAGCTTGGTGTTCCTGGAGCATGGTCCTCCCTCCTCTGCCATGAATAGGCCAAGTGACCCTTGGAGCTTGGTGCTCCTCCTCTGCCATGAGTAGGCTAAATGACCTTTGATGTGAACCTAGAAAATCGGTTAAATTTCTGGAACTTTTTATTTCCTCATATGAAAGTCAGGAAAAGTATAAATAAAAACTAATAGTATCACAAAAATTGAACATGATAAAACCCACAGTCTTCAGGCTAGCACATAGCAAACCATCCTTTTCAGGGAACATTTACTAGAATCAAAACGTTTGACAGTTTTCTGCATTTCATTATCTTTATATGAAGTTGTATATCACTGTATGACGAGCACTCTTGAGAGGGTCCCACTGAGTGCTGCCCGTTGTCTCCACTATCTATGATGTGGTTTTCGCTGTCAACTTCACACGATCTCAATTAACCAGGAATCAAGTCTCAGGATGAATTATCGAGATCAGATTGGTCTGTGGAGGATTAGCTTGATTACATCAGCTGAGGCGAGATGATCCAGTTACTGTGAGTGGCACCATCACTCAGGCAGGAGGTCCTGGGGCAAGCTAGCTGAGAGCTAGCAGCTTTAGTTTATCCCTCCCTGCTGGGACTGTGTCACTTCAGGTTCCCAGGCCTTGTCTTCCACAGTGATGGTTTGTAACCCCGAACTGTGAGGCAAATCAGCCCTTCTCTATGAGGTTGCTTTGGTCAGGGAATTTCTTTGAAAGTTTTTTATTATTTTATTTCACTTTATGTATATAGTTTTGTATGGTGCCCTCAGAGTTCAGAAGCAGGCATTGAATCTTCCAGGCCTGAAGGTTGTGAGCTGCCATGTGGGTGCTAGAAATCAAACCTAGATCCTCTGGAAGAGCAACCAGTGCTCTTAACCGCCGAGTCATCTTTCCAGCCCTTGTCAGAGTATTTTATGACAGCAACCAGAAATGAAGCCAAGACCCTGTCCTTATTGTCAGTGTTGGGATCAGTGTGCAAAGAAAACAATGATCACCATTACTATTTCTGCCCATCCTCTGCTTCCCCCGGAGTTGAACCTGTCTTGATTGGCTGCAGCCCACCTGTCTTCTCCCTCCGCCCCACCAGATAGTCCAGAATAGTTACTAAACACCCCATTGCTAAAGGGCTCTGGACAGGTTCCGGGAAGCCTGGATCCATACTTTCACACTACAGGCTCCTTTGTAAACCTAGAACCGATTCTTCTTCCCATTGCTGAAGGGCTCTGGACAGGTCCCGGGAAGCCTGGATCCATACTTTCACACTGCAGGCTCCTTTGTAAACCTAGAACTGATTCTTCTTCCCCCCCCCCCCACCAAGGGGGACCCGAAGCCTGGTCCAGCCGCTGGTAAGTCCAACTAAGCCAGTCGGTGTTAAGGCAGGGAGGGTGAGGAGAGGCGCTGGCCAAGTCCAGCTGAGTCATCTCAGTGTCGTTATCAAGAAATTGGGCAGAAGCACCAGCAGAGCTGACACTAGGAGAATGTGGAGAGAAGATGGAGTGTTTGGTTCCCTGGGCTTTTTAAAAGTGGCTCGAATGAGGGGGGACAGCAGCCATTCAATGGGAGACTGTCCATGGGCACTCAAAGCTCCCCCGTGCCAGTATCAACAAGCAGAAGAGTTTGATCTACCTGGTCACCTCTAAGAGTGGCTGCAGGGTGAAGGTCAGCAGTATATATAGCACGCCCTTTGGCTTGTAGCCTGGAAAACTTGCATTCCTGTCACGCCCCCACCCTGCGGTTTTTCTGAAGCATCTCAGGATGTCATTCATCTATTTCTGACTTATTGACGGCCTGTTTGACCGAGGAGTTCAGGAAGACCAAAGCGGCCCGGACAGTGCACAGGCTACATTGGTGTGCTAAGAAGGAAAGGTAATAACATAACTACCCTACTATGGCTTGGCAAACATTGTTTCCCACACCACTTACAGTACGAAGGTGGTGACTTGGGACGATCTGGAACCATGTTCAACTCTAAGAGAAATCTCAGAACCCAGCCAGCTCTGGGTTCCACTGTCTACGTTGTTGTTAAACATTAAGGCTCATTTTTTTTCAACCCAAAGGATAAAGCAGTCAGGAATAGAAAATCAACAGACCTGGAATTGATTCTCTGTTCTAGTACTTTCCGGGTGGACAAATAACTTTCTTCTCTTAAAATGCGTTTCCTCTACTGGAAACAAAGAGACCAGTATTTTCTTTCATGAAATTGCCTATGAGCACCACAGGCCCTAGATCAAATACAATGTCTGTGAACTCTGCAGCTTTAGAATTCAAACACATGCTAAATAGCACAGAGCTGTTTACTAGAAAATTAATTGGATAATTTATTTATAGGGCCTATTATGAAACTTTCCACCAGAATCCAGATGAGATGAATTGACTTTGCTTAGCATTATTAGAAAGAGGGAAAGGAAATAAAATGTGTTAACTGTTAGATGCGCGTTTCCATAGGAGCGAGCAATGTCATCCATGGTTTCTTACTGCCCTCGCATGCCCAGTTGCTATTTAAATTTATTACTGACCTGTGGACTAAATGCTTATGACTTGTCTTCCAGGCCAGCAAATAAAAATTTCAGAGCTCCTAGTAAAAGGAAGAGAGAGAGTAGAGAGGGAGAGAGAGGGAGGGAGAAAGAGAGAGAGAGAGAAAGAGAGAGAGGGACAGAGAAGGAGAGAGAAAGAGAGAGAGAGAGAGAGAGAAAGAGAGAGAGAGAGAGAGAGAGAAGAAAGGGAAGGAAGGAAGGAGGGAAGGGAGGGAGGGAGGGAGGGAGAAAGAGAGAGAGAGAGAAAGAGAGAGAGAGAAAGAGAGAGAGAGGAAGAAGAAAGGGAAGGAAGAAGGGAGGGAGGGAGGGAGGGAGGGAGGGAAGGAGGGAGGGAGGGAGAAGAGGAAGAAGGGAAAAACAAAAGGGAGGAAGAAAAAGTAGCTTGCAAGTCAGCTTTGGTATCACCTAAGAGAAAGGCTGTTCTTTCCCTATTGTATTGGTGGCTTCAAACATTTGTCTCGGTGCTCTGTAAACTCAAAACTAGCTGCAGCCCCCTCAAAATGGCTTATTTGTATTACACACATTGTCCTATACTCGATTAGGAAAAAAAACTTAGAATAGAATTTAACCATTTATTAAAATCACTGAAAAAGAGCAATGACAATAATATATTTATTGTTTTGAGGAATAAAAAGAAAATACTCGGCTGGCAAAGGAAGTTCAGCGAGAGGGAGAGGCATGACTTGGTTTGTGCTGCTGTAAATTCCTTTCAGAAGGAGCTTGAGTGGGGGAAGGAGCCTCCTATCTGCTTCTGCAGCTGAACTCTTGCTGTACGCCTTTCTCCTTTGAAATATAAGAGAATTCATCTTTACACAGTGTATGTTGAGAAAGGCGTGTGCCTCAGTGGCTTTCACAGTGACGGTGGATGCTCTTGGCTAGCACAGTAACGGTGGATGCTCTTGGCTAGCACAGTAACGGTGGATGCTCTTGGCTAGCACAGTGAAGTAGGATGAATCCCTTTTTGTCCACTAAATAGACAGTTAGTGGGACGGTGCCATCTGAAGCTGTACCAGCGAACTCCACGCCATTCTCAGTTTAAAACTCTTTTGTTGCCTCATATTTCGAATGGCTCTTAGCTTATCACTCCGAAGACATGCATGGTATTGGTCATTTGGGAGTGTTAGTGCACTGGCTCATACCATCTATGTGGTACTTTACTATACAACACCAAAACACACTTCATTAAGATTGCCACTGGGTTCATCAGAAACGGCGTTAGCTATTGCAAAGCTGGGAGTATAAAAATGGAAAATGCACGTTTTTCAAAAACTCCAGATTTTTATTGAAATCTTGAATTTTGGCTTTGAAATAAGTGAGTCTTTTCATCTATTTTCAAGGGGGGAAAAGTCAGATTCCTAAGTAAAAGTGGATGGCTCAGGCACACTTGCGCACTCTGCCCCAAGTCTTTGGTTTGTGTTTAGGTGCCAGCAGATCAGCCAGCCCCTTTAGAGACCAATGTAAAGTGAAAAGCAAGAGCCCTCAGGGCTGCGCATGGAAACTCATCCCACTCCACGGACCTCCTGAGAGGCTCTCAGGGACTCCAGGGCTTTGCAGATGGCCCTTAGCTGCACTACAGTCTCCAGGGTTAACAGGAGTCTTAATCCTGATGGCTGGGCTCTTAAACTTGCTAAATGGAAGCCACTAATGCCGGGTGAGATAGACAGGTGTGCTGGGCATGGGTGAATAGTAACATGGAAATTGTTCACAGTTATTGCCTAGTCAAAAGGATGGTTGGTTTTTGTGTTCGTCACTCTGCTGCCTCTGAGATAAACACCATGGACAAGGCGCCTTACAGAAGACAGGATTGATGCTTTTCACTTACGGTTCCAGAGGATTAGAGCTCATGATGGCAGGGACAGCCTAGCAGCAGGCAGCAGGTGTCAAAGCTGGATCACCTAACCTCCCCAAAGAGTGCCATCATCTGGGGACCAAGTAATCAGATACCCGAGACAGTGGGAAACATTTCTCATCCAAACCACGACAGTTCTACTGTAATATCATTTATGTTACAGAATACACAGGTATGTACATATCAGTAGCTCTATGAGGGAGAGAGAGAGAGGAGTAAGAGAGCCCTACGGTCTTACCTGTGTACCTCAGGCTGGGCAGCGACTTATGAGCCTTCTCCCTCAGCCTCCCAAGTGCTAGGAATACAGTTGGGTACCACAATGCCTGGCTTGCATTGTAGGTGCTTAGTAAACACTTTCAATAAAATGAACAGCTTTAAAACCAAAGGACAGCATTACCTCATAACTCTAGCTTTTCTTAATGTTCCTTCTTTCTCCATATATAATATATATTATTGTTATAATACTGTATACATATAATATCATGTCTGTGTATAGATATCATAATTTGAAAGCGTCTCTATCCAACCTTTCTGTAGTAGTATTCAGGAACAAGAGGCATGGTGGGTGAACTGGCTCAACAGGAAAGACACTTGCCCTGCAAGCCTGCCAACCCTGGAATCCACAGTGCAAGGGGAGAACTGACTCTCAAAAGTTGTCTTCTGACCTAGACACACACACCTCGGTGCAAACATACCTGCACAGATGCACACGAATAATAAATAAATTTTAATATAAAAAAAACGGAAGAAGAAACCTTAAGCAAAGCTAGAGTGGTGGCCAACCTTTGTTGTAAAGCAGTTGGTTTATTGACACCATTTCCTGAGCACCCACCTGTAGTCTTAGCACTGGGCAGGCTGAAGAAGAAGGATCACAAGCTGCTGTGCAGCCTGACATACATAGATAAGATCCTAGCTCAAAACAAAGCAAAAACCTGCTTTAAAAGCCCATTAAAACAAAAGGAACATCCACAGTGGTAGAGGCTCAGGCTCAGTTTATTTTTCTTTCCAATCAGAAGTTGTCACTTTGTCATGGCTAAACATTTTCCCACTGGGGTAGGGTGCAACCGTGGTGATTCCTATTGCAGACTCACTCAGTTCACCCTGAAGGCCCCACGCTCCCCTACTCAGGACCGCTGTACAAGATAGCAGGAGTTTTCAGACTTGGTGGCAAACAGGATCTGCCTCTAAAATGGCATCCATGGTGATCACGTGCCAGTTGTTCTGTGTCTTAGTCCTAAATCAGTACGTTGCTCTGGGGAATTAATCAGAGACTGGACGCTCCCAGGTGGCATTCCTGCTGCTCTCGGGTGAGCACCAGCTACTGCTTATAACTCATGCGTGGTCGGACTGTATTTGAGAATAATCCAAATACATCCCACTCCTCCCCTGCAGCTCCTCCTCTCTTCTGTCCCATACCTATTCCACTTCCAATTTTATGTGCTTTCATTTGGTGGCAGCACCGCCAAATACCAAGTTCCTTTAGTGCTGTCTGTACGCGTACAGCTGTGGGATGTCTTCGAGTGTGGCTACCCTGTCAGGGCTCACATCCCTCCAGCAGCCGCTAGCAATGGTCAATAGTTCCTCACATAGAGGTAGGGCTTTATGAACCTTTCCCCCATCCGTGCCAGCTTGATCTTGTGCAGGTCCTGATGTGGTCACTGTCACCGCGAGTTCCCGTGTGTAACTGTGTCATCAGGTTCATCAATGACTGTTTCACTGTAGGCATCCACTTCCCCCGGCATTGACCCTCTGCCCTCCCATCTTCTACAGTGTGTCTCCTGAAGGTTGTGGAAGCCTTCTTGAGGGGAGCAGCTAAGAAATGGAATTGGATTCCTAAAGCGTACCTTAAATAGAAAGATGCCAAGATTGAAACTGTGGCTGGAGGAATCACAGAGGGTGTAGTAATATTTTGTTTGTGCTTTAACAAATAAAGCTTGCCTGGAGATCAGAGTGTGGAACCAGCCATAGCGTCAACTATCGAGGCGAGGCAGTGGTGGCACCTATCTTTATTCCCAGCACTCTGGAATCAGGGACAGATGGATCTCTGTGAGTTCAAGGCCACTCTGGGCTACAGGAGATTAAATCAGTCTAAAAGAGAAACAGAGCCAAGCGGTGGTGTCTCACACCTTTAACCCCAGCACTAGGGAGGTGGAGATGGGAAGGGATCTGCCTGGGTGGACAGAGGAATATATAAAGCAAGAGGAGACAGCAGCTCGGGATTCAGTCTAAGGCTTCATAGAGTCAGGCTACCAAGTCAGTGTGAAGATTTCATGGAGGTAAGACCTAGTGACTGACTGACTGCTTCTCTGATCTGTCAGCTTTCGGGCCCTAATATCAGACTCTTGGTTTTTACTATTAAGGCCAATTAGAATTCCTTCAGTATCTGGTGCCCACAGCAGCATCAGGAAAGACTGACTAGCCCTTCATAGAAGTGTCCCTTGCCAAGGACTAAGAACAAGCATGCGGAGCTGAGTATCCTTCAGGGTTTTGAGATGGCAACATGGAATTAGCTATACCAAAATTGGTATACCAAAAGTGTCTCCCAAGAAGCAAGAACCACCCAGCCAATGCCGTGAAAGAGGCTGAAAGACACAGTCAAGGAAGGGGCCCCAACCAACGCCTTGCAAGAAGATAAATAGTGTGGCCAAACAGGATCACATTTGGGGTTTCTCTCATTAAACAGTTTGATCCTCTGGCAACTTGAGTGCAGGTGAAACACAATGCACTGTGAACAACTGGTTCTTGCTGTTTCAAGGCTGAGCTCTGGGGGTGAGGCTCACCTCCTTTAAAACACGTTTGCGAATACGCTGAAAAAAATACGCTACCATTCAGTATTCATTCCCACCCACCCCACCCATTGTTCCCACCCCTGCCAGCAGAGGTTCAGTTCTGGATTTGCCTAAGGAATTCTTGTTGCTGTTGCTCCCCCAAGTCACCCCCACAATAAATCCTTTCATACACTCTACAGCACAGTTTCACATTGTGTTTCTGCAAACAGACTCACTCTGTTCCATCAGCTAGAAGCAACAGGGAAAGTTGAACTATTGCTCACGGAGTGCAGAAGTGTCTGTCACTACTTGCAGACATTCCTGTCTGTCAAAGTGCTTTCCCTCGGGTTCTTTGTTCTGTTAACTTTTTCCCTGAAATAATTATATATGACTATAACAAGTGAATTTCTAGGTTTATCCTCAACCCACTTACTTAAAGTTTGAACCTGAGTAAAGGAAATGAAGACATTTTATGCCTTATAAAGCCAGCTGTGAAAAGGGATCCCCGAAGTGACGAATTAAGCGCGTGCTTATGCAGTTGGTTTGTTGTAATCTACCCCTGACAAGCCACATCTTCACAGGCTGTTGGCAGCCACATGCTGACCCTCAGTAGCTCCCTGCTTCTCTCCGGCCCCAACCTCCTTTTCTCCAGCCCACTCCCCACTCTTAGCAAGAGCAGACTGTGCAGAACACTAATCTGATCATGTTGCTCTCGGCCTCACCAAAGCTAACATCCCCACTTACAAAAGAATCTACATGAAACAACCTCAGGGTGAGTCTACTGTGGCTTTGCCTAAGTAAACACATCAGTGCCTGACTGGCAGTGTGGTGTGTTCTGTCCTGCAGCCTCTAATGATGACTTTCGTTCCTCAAGTTTGCAATCCCTAAACATCAAATCCCCCTTTGGGGTCATTTTCCAGCAAGTTGCTTAAGTTATTCCAACGTTACCTTTCAGTAGAAGCTGCCTTGCGTTCACTCACCAGCTACTGCTATTGTTCCGTACCTTCATAATAACATGCATGATTTGGGTTTGGCTGAATGTCCTCTAGGTTCTGCTGCTTTTTATTTCATCCCTGATTTTCCCATACGCTGTGAATAGACAAGCTACCTGTGGCCTCACATCTTTTTAAGTTGGAGTATCTTGTGGCATGGAAGAGCTCACCAATAGCCGCCTAGAAGTACTCACCCATAAAGACAAATAGGAAGTCTAGACAAGCCCACCCTTTAGGAAGGACTGACTTGTGTGTATCAAGGCCATCGCGAGCTTCTAAGCATTATAGAAGAGGCATAAAGAAAAGGAATCAGCTGCAAGCTGGTGAACGTGGCAGTGGCAGAGAGTGGTAGCTGGGCAGGACGCCTGGGTATCAAAGTCAGGGGAGGATTCCGAGGGAGGGGACAGGCTGACCTCCAGGAAATGGTTCCATCCAAGAGCAGAAAAGTATTATGCCAAACTGTCACAGCTGAGTACCAAGTATATGAAAATGAGAAAAAAAAACAACACAAGTCCTTTAAGTCCATTTGGGCCACAATAGAAATGCTGATTGCAGCTCTATCCATCATCACGCCACCTCTGCCCAAAGGTGCACAACACACTTGAAGACGGCCCCTGTCAGAAACAACATTTCGTAACATTCTTATCAAGCCTGCGTCGACATGTCAAAACCTGGGCTGGATGTGTGAAGGTATAAAAATAAAGAAATAATATGGCTGGGAAAAAGAATATTTTTTTTCTTTTCATTAAAGCAAAAATACTGCAGTCCTATTCCACAAGGTGTTTGGTGCGTAACGTGCTGATCCGTTGTTACAAATGGCAGCGGCAGCAGGTGCAGGAGGCCAGGTGCTCCAGGGAGAAAAGAAAGGACTAGATGGAGAGGCCTGGGGTCAGCGCACCTGTGTTTGAGGAAGTGCCGCATGGCTTCAGGCCCACCACGCAGAGCCGGTACATAGGAGAATAAATATTGTCACTGGGGCTGTTGGTGCAGGACGTCATCACTGTGCCTTAGTTGTAGCTGCAGTGGTTTTTATTCTCATATTTCAAACAACCAACGGGGAGGGCTTTCTCTTCTCTTAATTGTGACGGCTGTGGGGCTGAACCGGGAGGAAAGGGGTGGTGTTGGAGAGTAAGATTCAGTTACCGTTGGGGATCCAGAATGCCATGCCCACTCTCCTACTCCTTCCCGTCTTCCACAAAGGACCATGTATGTTAGGTGTGGAAATGAAGAACTTTGTTTCTTCTTCCCTCAGAAATAGCATCAAAGGCCATATCATGCCAGATTCACAGATGGTAATATTTAATTTTTAATCATTCATGTCTTTAGAAGGTCATAACGTTTTCATTTATACCCATTGTAGTTGGAATTTCTAAGGAGCATGTGTGTGGAGAAGACAACCTTCCAGATGAGAGAAAAGTTGACCTAGAATGTTCTGTAAAAGGCACTTTAGTCTTGCTTGCTGTTTCCTTGAGTGTGTTTTTGTTTGCTTTGTGGGGTGAGGGAGAGTTAAGAAATGGCTTCTTTATTGTCTTTAAAGCCATGTAGCATTTGGCTGACTCTTACAGAATTGAAATTTCAATTTGAAGTTTCATTTGCTGCCTACTTGACCTCATTGGGACACCCGAGTGCTGTTCCTTAAAGCCAGTGTAGTCTCTGGGAAGCTCTGCCCAGGGGAGCAGTCCTGAGGCACATACTTCCATGTATTCCAGAGCACAATGAAGCCATTTGCTGGTGTCGTATGCGGGGAGACACTAAGATGAAAGGGTATAAAATGAGGTCAGTAATTAGCATCCATTTGCACTGTCTATCAAAACATACATTTGTCTCAGAGAGCAGACTTGTTTGATCACTTGCTCTTGCCTGGGAACTATAAAAATCCCAGCCCTTTGATCAAAAATCCTCCTCTCTAATCCTAGGCATGGGACCCATCTCCAGCACTCGATGCTAGGAGTACAGCAAGCTATCTGATTTTCAAGTCAATACAATGACTTGCTAGAGAGAAGAAAATCCTGAGTGTTTAGTTCACCCTTTACTGAAAAAAAAAAATAGCTTTGCACTGCAGAATTTTAAAAAACAAACCTTGAAGCCAGGCGGTGGTGGCCCACGCCTTTAATCCCAGCACTCGGGAGGCAGAGGCAGGCGGATCTCTGTGAGTTCGAGACCAGCCTGGTCTACAAGAACTAGTTCCAGGACAGGCTCCAAAACCACAGAGAAATCCTGTCTCGAAAAACCAACCCCCCCCAAAAAAAACAAACCTTGAAAGAATGTGTAGACAAGGGATAGCATGTATTGTTCTTCAAAATAAGCACTGCAGACACTGGGACTGACACAGGAGGACGCAAGGAGCAGGAAAGGCTAGTAGTAGAATCTAGACCATTTACTGACATACTGGCTGTCTGAGAGCCACTAGAAAAGCCAGGGCCAGTGGTGGTGCGTGTCTTTATCCCCAGCACCCTGGGCAAGGAGGCAGGAAGATCTCCAGGACTTGGAGGCCATCCTGTTCCACATATCAAGTTCTAGATGAGCAAGGGCTACACAGTGGGACTATAAAAATAAAAGAAAATGATGAAAAGCCAGCATAAAGAGCAGTCTGCCTGACCACCGTAAAAACTCCTGGCTTCATGGCCATGACCTCACCCAGCTAACGACTGTTTCCCCTGGTAGACTTGGCCTTAAAATAGGAAAGACTACTAAATATTTGGGCTTGTGCATGATTTTCTGCATAAGTACTTTAAAGTGTCATAAGATAGTTGATGTCTTTGTCTTCTCTTCTTACTTCATAATATACCTTCAGAAGTGAATCTGTGGGCCATGTGTCCTGCTTGTGCAAGTCAGGCCCAGAAATAAAATAAAACAGTGAGCCCTGTGGATGCTCTGTTTTACCACAGCGTGAGTGCACAGGCACACACACGCGCACACACAGGTACGCACACACATATACTCTCTCTCTCTCACACACACACACACACATACGTGCACACACATACACACACTTTCTCTCACACACACATACACCACACACTTTCTCTCACACACACATACACACACACTTTCACACGCACATACACACTTTCTCTCACGCACACATACACACACACATACTCTCTCACACACACACACATACACACACACTTTCTCTCTCACACACACATAGGCACACACACATAAACTCTATCTCACACACACACACACTCACACACACACACTCTCTCACACACACATTCACACACATACTCTCTCACACACACACACATACTCTCTCTCTCTCACACACACACACTCACACACACATACACACTTTACTCCCACATTTAACCCTTACTCTCAGGCTCTGCAACAATGATATTTTCCCTTCCTGAATGTGAATGAAAAAAAAAATCAGGGGTTTGACAGCCATTATTCCGTGTCTATTTAAGAAGCCTGCCCACTCAGGACTTCGACCTAGGAAGAGTTGACAGGTATCAACCTTTCCATTTGATAAAGGCTGTCCCTCCTGTTTCCTGTTTTCTCTTTTCATCATTTCTTTGGCTGTCTCAGCAATGTCCTCTGTGGCTATGCTGACACCATGGACCTTAGAGGAAGGACATAGGACCAAAATACTGTCACACCGTGGAAGGCATGCTCAATACAATGGAGACCTAGCGTGTTTATGCCACCATCCTGTCCCACTCACCACCAGAGCCCAAGACCACTCAGACAAAGGGCAGAGAGTCTGTTCCGGCACTCTTCTGTGATGTCTGTAGCCTTCCCAACAATTGCTTGGCTCTCTTAAGCAATCAAATTTTGTTTCCTTTTTGGAATTATGAAATTCATTTTTATTTCAGAAAATACTCTCACGTTTAAAGGAAAAGCTGCGGGCCATTATTAATTCTTTCTCTCAGAGAAAAATAACTTTTAGCGTTTTGTATAGAATCCCCCAGATTCTTTTTCCTCAAAGATTTCACACATACTTATAAAAGAGAAGTTGCTTTGTCTAAACAATCTTTCCTCTTGTTTTCTGCCCTTCCCTGTCCGCCCCCACCCCGTTTCCCTCTGGCATCTGTATTTTCAATTTTTCAACGGTTTTCTTGTTTTTCTTGAGTTGTAAACATGTTCAGGACTTTGGTAAAAAGAAAGAGAGAGAGAGAGAGAGAGAGGGGGGGGGGGGGAGGGAGGGAGGGAGGGAGGGAGGGAGGGAGGGAGGGAGGGAGGGAGGGAGGAAGAGACAGACAGACAGACAGGCTGGGGGCCCTTGAGTCTCCCCATAACCTTTCCTCACGTCTTTATCTTCAGCCCGTCTTCCCGCTCCTCCTCTCAGCGTCCTCTCCCCATCTTCACTCCCCACAAGCAATATACCTCACCCGTCTTTGCATCTGGCTTCCCTCTTTGCTTCTCTTCCTACTCATTGGTAACTTCTGCCACCTCCCTCTAGGGAAGGCTGCAGTTCACACTGTCACCTCCTCTGTCACCTCTGTAGCACTTCCACACTCTCCTCTTACTCTCCCTCTCTCCCCTGAACGTTCCCTCTTCTTTTGCTTATTTTTAAAGCAGAGCTGTTCTTTAGTCTTCTGAGTTGAGTCCTCGTTTCTTCTGCCTCTCGAGCTCATCCGCCGCTGCCATTTTCTTATTCACCTACCAGTATGTGTAGCCCTATCTCTTTCCTTAGAAACGGATGCACATGTCCCAAAGGTCAACTAGATGTTTCTACTTGGCAGGACTTTTCTGAGACACCACAAGCCCGTCGGCGACCTTGTGTGTGCATTGCCTTCCTTACCCTTTCTGGTTGCTAATCTGTTTAGTAATCCCCCTGATGGTGGATGCAGAAGGACAAAGAGACTCCATGAGTGAGAGTGGACCACTCCTTCTAGTTTAACAGTGAAGAGAGCAGAGAAACGGGGATGTGAGGAAATCGCCTTCTAAGTTTGGGAAAACCTAAGCAATTTGGTGGGCAGTAGGAAGAATTGTGGTAGAGAAGAGATTAAAGACAGGGGACCCTGGAGGGTAGGGTAGAGAAGAGATTAAAGACAGGGGACACTGGAGGGTAGGAACTGACCCCAGACAACTCTGAGACCGAGAGCTAAAATGGCAATGGGAAAATCTTAGCTCCCTGCCACTATTGTTAATTCACTGTGTGACTTTTGTTTTAATGCATTCTTGCCTATTAAATATCGTGAAGCAGTAGCTAAATAATGATAAACCATTGTTGAAGTACCTATGTGAAATATTTAAGCTTTACATTCGGGTTGACATCTAAGGTTAAACAAAGACTACAACTGGGGACAATTTATCCTGTTAGATGCCAAGCATTCCTTTTCCTTTCAAAACTTCCTATGGAGTTCCATTCCTCATGAGTATGAGGAGTACTTTAAATTCAGTCCACAAACAGCTAATACTTTTCAATCGAAACTCCTTTTTAAATTTCTTTTAGTAGTACTGGAGGTTGAACCCAGGGCCTCATGTGCTCTCAGTAAGTGTTCTACCACCAAGCTGTATTCCCAACCCACAGACATTATTATTATTTTTATTACTATTATTATTATTATTATTATTAGTTCATATTCTGAAACAAGTTGCTTCATTTGTGGACTTGATGACCTCAGATTCTATTGATATTTGCTATAGATTTTCCCAGTCTTTTTCCTCTGGAATAATTTCCACAATAGCATCGTCTTACAACTTCGCAAGTGTTGTGATTTACTTAATTCAAATGAAGACATCCATTTTTCAGTTCCACTTCCGTGGAAAGAAGGAGGAGGGACAGAGAGGCAGTGGGTAAAGGTGAGGAGAGGGTGGAAGTCTGAGTAGGGCCAAGTTGAGTTGTCAGTTAAGTCTGTAGTTCCTCTAGAAACCACAGATATGACCCGGTTGGATGGTATTCCGGAGACTGCCAGCAGGAACAAAGAACCAGGCAATCTTGTTTCGAGCTAGTCTGATTGAATTCAGAATGATGCCACTCGGAACGGTGGGGAAAGATAAGGGACACTGTGTTTGGGGTTTCAGACATGACCCTCGGCCCGGGCTCAAGGCTTCTCATAGGCAGGGAGACTATCATGCCGCCTCTCATTTCTCCGCCTCGAGTCCTTTCACCCTTTTAGCTCCCTGGCACTAACAGTTCTTCCTCAGATGTCCTTATTAAGAGTGTACAAAAGTGACCTCAAGCAATCAGCCTGAGGAGGCCGGGCCTTGAGGGCCTCCTTTCTCTACCTCACTTGAAACCCTCAGCTTCAGCATCTTGCCAGAGCTGTGGGTGGAGCACAGGACGCGATCACCCTGTGGCTTCTCCTCCCCCATAAGCCCCGCCCCTTCACACTTGGACAGAGGGCAGATTAGCTTTCTTCCTCCTCCTAGTTCTCTCCTCTGGCTGATGTGCAAGATCTTGCAGAAGCCAGGGACTTGCTTCTGGGCTTGGCAAAGTGCATAGGAAGAAGCCGGGACTTCCCGGCTGGGAGGAGGGGGGAAGCTGAAGATCCCCGGCTTTGGCTCAGCTAAGCAAAGTGGGCAGCTCAGTGCTTGAAAGAGGATTGTGCTCGCACTAGAGATCAGTAAGTGGGCGGCTGTGTGAGTGCCCCAGGGTCATGGGATAGACTTGAGGATGAGGCTCGATTCTAGGGGAGAGCTGTCTCTGTGCGTGTCGCGTGGAGTCTAGCTAGAGGCTTAAGCCCAAGAATCAGAACTCCCAGTGCCTCCTCCCAGTCCTGGAAAATGACAACTTCTACTGAGAGAAATTTGCACAGACTCTCCTTTCCTGACCGCTCTTCCCAGGAAAATGTGCTACTAAATCAGACAGAGCTGGGATTAGGTGGGGAAAGTGAAATGTAGCATTAGCAGAAACTGCAGTCTCGAGTTACGTTCTGTGTGTGCTGGCGTTCTTTTATCTAGTAACAGAAATTGTCAGCGAAGTCTGAGGTGGGGGGCTTAAGTGGGGAAGTTGAGACTTTCTGTGACCAAGAGGCTGAGGAGTCCCTATGTAAGGGATTAAATGCAATATTTATCTAATAAATAATAGGTGGGTTTTTAAAAAAAATCACTAAAGGGGAGCAGCAGCCAGGAAGCATAAAAGTGCATGATAATAATTAGGAAAAGAAAATTTCACATCCATAGCTTTTTGTAGCCAAAAATTTCAGGATGTTTACAAAGTCATAACAGTGATGCAGGAATACTTCAATTATCATTGTACATTATTAATACTGTTGCCGGGCAAGATCTGTGGTTCTCTGGTCAGCAAGTTCTGGCAATGAAGCCACTGCCGCTGGTGCAAAGAATTCTGGGATATCTGACAGTGAAATGGATGGAAGGACTCACATTCCATCTCTACTTAATGCCCTTTTGTCCAGAAACCGGGTCATGCAGATGAGCTACTTGGTACGTATACAGATCAATATGGGGAAAAGCGTTTCTGAGGGCTGCAGAGCAGAGAGTGTCTCAGCTGAGCTGAGAGGACCCAGAAGCCAGGAGACAGGAAGTCAGCTTGGCTCAAATCAAACTTCTTCGCGTTGTTTTCCTTCCACCCTGGAAGGGAACCTCAGATAAAGACAAGAGTAATATGTAGGAGAATCACTGGGGCCATCTGTTCTGTCCTGAGTGTCAAAGTTTATTCATGTGTGAATGAAGCTGGGGGTTTTTATTTATGCATCCCCAAACTTGAAGTCTCTGATCTCTGTATTACAATAAATGGCATAAAATAAGAGATATATTTATGGGGAGGGAGAATTATTTTGAGATATAACATATATTTTGAAATATAGCATTTTCAAATATGAATTCAAAGAGGAGAGAAAGACTATGTTCTGCAGCATAAAGAAGTCTCGTGACATGGCCACTGATAGGCAATACCTGTGCTAATATGACACCAGAGACTGAAGTTTAGAAATCTAATTGCTTAATTCTAGTTTGTGTGGCTAACATCCAAAGCAAGGTGGGTTTTGTCTGGTTGTTTTTGTTTTGGTTTCTATTTGGACAACAGAAAAGTCCATGATGACCTTTGTCTTTATCTGTCGTTGGTATGAAAGAGTTCCATTATACTTCTGATAGTCCCCCTGGGGAGAAAAAGATAAATATGTTACCATTTTTCTGCAACGTAACTGTGAGATGATTGTTATGGTTGGACTCCTTTTCCAACCTTAGAATTTGTATTTATGAATTTTGCTATGGAGAAGAGGAGTAGAAAGTGGTCATTAGGACTAATCATAACAATAAAATAATAAAATGGCAGTAAATCGTACTTATAGATATGCTTTACTCTTCCAGCTTCATAAACCACTGAATTTTGAAGCATATTATTTGTTAAAATTACTTTTTATTTTCAACATTAGTATTCATGTGATTTATTGAAATATTAAAAACCTGAGAGTTTGTTGGCTGCATTATATAATACTTCTCTTATTCTTAAAATATATAAGGCATTAAAATATAACATGTGATGGTTGACATTTTAAGAATAGTATAATTCTAAATGAAGTTTCTGTTCTTGAGAAAAATCTGCTAAGAGTCTTCAAAGAACTGCTGGTTTATCTCAGAGTATTAGAGAATCTTTGCTGAAACTATAGAATAAGACAGAATATTGTGGAGGGACTGAGGGCATAGTCCTTGGATGTAAGAGGATAAGCAAAGTCAGTGTAGAGGTATAAGTTGGTGGTTTGCTGTACATGAGGGACTGATGCCAAGAATGATGCATTGTGATTAGTGAAAGAGTTAAGTAGTTTTGTCTTTATGAATTATTAAGTAGGAATTAAGATATTTAATGAAAAGAAACTAAAGTATATTTAAAATTGTTCTTTCACAAGAAAAGTAAAGAACAAGGCTATGGAAAGCTAAGCAGTGATGAAGACCTCGAAATAATTGTTGATCAGAAGCAGGTAAGTGAACACTCCATATGTTTCCTGTTGCCATTAGACTTTGACCTGGTAGCCTTTGGGTTGAGAGCCCTTCCCAACAGCTGCTTTAGCTTGTCTAACTAGAGCTGTTATTAATAGAGATTTGAGTAGCATCAATGCATCCCTCATCTCTGCTCCACTGATTTCTGTGTGCTGTGAAGTTGAACAATAAGGCATGAAGCAAGGCCGAAAGGAGAGAACTCTGCAGACTCAATACAGTGAGTCAGAGTAACATAATTTGATTGAGAAAAAAAAGATTTAAGTAAGATCTAGGAAGCATATTTTCTTAAAAATGAGAAACAATACCATTGATGTGTCTTGTAAAACAAGGTATGATCGAGGGGGTTAATAAAAGATGTGAAATTTGAGATGTTTAAACTTAGATCTTCCCCAGTTTGGTTTCTGTTTGTCTGCAGTGTCAAGGTGATTTGAAATGAAAAGAGATTGCTGTATGGTCAGTAATGCTGCCCAGAATTTGAGAACCCTCTAGCTTGGATGTTATATTGGCCCATAAGGTGCAATGAAAATGGCTTAACAGAGCATAAACAATGACACAGCAGGGAGTGGACAGTGTCCAGCCAGAACACTGGCTTGGCATTGGCCCTTGACATCTTTGTTAATCATCAAGGAGACAAGATAACTGCCAGTGTATTTAAAATACATGTGGCGTTGTCTCTGAGGGCAGTGTCAACAGTAGTAATTAAAAAGTCTGAGCTAATGAGGATATTAGAAAGTAGCCATTGACTAACAAAATGGCTATTGGATTTGGACAACTTTCTCGTCACGTAGTTGGTTCTATGTGGTGGTGATGACACTAAGGGAGCCTGTGTGTGTGTGTGTGTGTGTGTGTGTGTGTGTGTGTGTGTGTGTGTCTCACATGGGGAATGGCTACCAAAAGGTTGCAGTGGAAAGTCATTCATTTAAGTCCTGCTTGTTAGAATGGTTGGGGAAACTGAAGGGATCTCCTGGAAGATCTTGGCTAAGCAAAACATTTCCATGAGAGTTCATGGTCTGTGGGCACAGCAGGACTTGTCTCGTCACCTCTGTGCTTCCCCCCCTGTTGTGACTGCTGCCCCCGAACACAGCAATGTAGGGGTGTGAGGGTCTGGCCAGCGCTCTGCTATTCAGTACCAGGTTGTCAATTTAACTAATAAGGTACATGGAGCCCCAGTTTGCGCCTCTGGTCTTTTAATTATGCTAGATTAATTACTTGAGACATGCACTCTAGACCTCCCGTGGACTGTGATTCTGGTTAAGGATTGGACCTACCTGACAGACTAGTAAAGGATGCGTGAGTGGACCATAAGAAACACACACACTCACACATACACACAGACACACACACCTCTATCAAAATGAAGTTAGTTTTTATTTCTTGTTTAGTCATGAATCCTTACTCTTATACTTCATTTTTATCTTCTTCCTCCTCAAAGCTTTTAGCTTCTTCCCTTTAAGCTTCATGTTTTAACATATTGTTGTCATTCAGAAAACTCCAGAATTATTTGTCTTTGTATTTTTGATGAGGAGTTCACGGAGGAGAGACTTCATTTTCCCATGCTGACTTTCAACAAATTTATACTGTTGGGACCACATACTTCCAGGGCAGTCACCAAGTCGGTACCACCTGGAGTGACCCAGGACTGCTGAGTCATTCCTGCTAAAACTTGTTTCAAAACATGACAGATTTGAACAGGTCGGCTTAGGCACTGACTACTGGCAGGGAAGAGTCTGCCCTCACTCTGGAGGATTTGAGTTTTGAGTTTTGAGTGAATCCTTGGTTGAAGCAATGGCAGTGTTCACACCCCCAACTAAAATAGCAAGGAAAACACGTTATAAAAATTCTTTATAAGACTCCAGGAAAGTTATTTCTAAGATTAAGAGACAAGCAAGCATGTTTGTGGGTACATGCATGTATCAAATACATTTTTGCTCCAGAAATGGAATTGTTCATTCCATATACATAATGGAATTACACAGATATGTGTAATAATATTTAAACTTTGTGTCCCTATGTACTATTTCGCCAGTAATCCTTATGGCAATCTGTATCTTCAAAAAGCATTTGTTTGTCAATCTTCGTATAACTCCAAGTAGCTTTCCTAGTGACTGCTGTCAAAAGAAAATCTAAAAGAAATAAATAACGTAATCGAGGTTCTGGGATGGGCAGAAGTTGGTGATCTCAGGAAATCTGTCACTTAACTGCTGTCCCTCCGCAAGTGCTGTGCAAGCTGCACGCCAGTTTGTCAGTCAGGTGATTGGCAAGGCTAGTGCTTCCTCGGAGAGACCAGCCTTGCTTATGTAAGCACATTAAGAGCAGAAGCAGTGTGCGGGATATGGGCTTGCCACCACAGGCTGCTGCTCTCCAAAGGGCAGAAGATGTTGCTGTGTCATTTTGATGTGGAAAAACAGAGTAAATTTTGGAAATGCGTAAGACTTTTGCTTTTGATGGGCAAGAATGTACTTCGCCCTTTGTGAAAATTTCTTAGCAAATGTGATTCATAATTCATATTTTAAAAGTCACAGAGGATTCTTAAACTAGTACCCTAAGTTAATAGGCAATATATGTTCATATATATGTATGCACACTTTCACATACTTAATTTAAATATGAGCATATTGCATGGGAATTGGAGTCCATATTTGCACTTGATATTCCCAAAGGTTTTATGCTTTAAACAGAAAAGTAATGAAAATGAATGTATTGCAGTAAAATCTTAATGGCCTTAAATTTCAAGTATTTGCCATAAACATAGCAGAACTTTACTTAATGAATGCTATATAAAATAACTTCTAAAAGAGAAATCATATATGTGTATGTGCATGCGTATCAGTTTTATCAACAAAATATTCTTTCTTTATTGGAGAAGACAAGGGTCTTGATTGTTAATTAGTCTCAAGTAAACACAAATTATTTCCTGAAGTTGCTGCTATTTCTGGAGTGAGACTGGATGAAATGGAAAGGAAGGTATCTTGAATTTACAGTCTTAACCACCTTGACTAAATAATGAATTTGCTCTATTTTAAATTACTATTTCAATTGGATTCGGCTTAACTCAAGGTTTCCTGTATGTTGGGCTGCAGAGCTGGTGTCTAAGATATTTTCAGATTCCAAGCAGACTTGAAGTAACAAAAACACACACGATAAGTCCAAAAGCTTGAGGGTTTATGAAGGATACAGAGCTATAGGTTTGAGCATTGTAAAAATGCACGTATAGAATGCTTGGGTCTGTTTGATTCTGGGGACCCGAGGGGAGTTGGTCCCGTGTGTTTCTAGGCGCACTAAGTAAGGAGATGCCAAGAACCAGCCAATTGTGAGGGAGCACACGCATTAGGTCAGGGCATCAGTCCTCGGCAGCCTTGGCTGTGCCTGGGGAGCTTCCTGGGCTCACCCCACTCATTGCTAACTTTGTGATGTGAGGTCAGGCCTGACTGTTACATTCCTAACTCCTCCACCACTGCTCTGGTTTCAGCCCACACTCTAGGACACAGAATCCAAGAAAATAGCTATTGCAGTTCTGAAAGTGGAAAAAGATATGGAGAGGTCAATAAATCTGATGTTCTTCAAGTGGTTATTACCTGGAAACCTAAAAGCTAGAATGCATAGACACTCGATACAGTGGTGCCTCAAAGGGCCAAGCCTGCAGTTGGGTTGAGTTAGCCCTGTGGTGGCCCTTTTGGTCCTGAGCCCCAGAAATCACATTTCTTGTTTGTAAACTAGTGCCCCATTTGTCCTATCTAATGGTTTATTGGAGCCAAAATCTGTTAAAGACTCCGAAAGGCATAGATTGTGTGTGCTATGTGGAGGACCTAGTTAGTCACGTACTCACACCCTCCCCACCCCCACACAATTTAGCAAGGCTGAACCTTGAGACCTACGGTGATGAATGGACTTTCCCAGAGTCCCTAGTTTGGTACCAAGAAAACTGATAGCCATGGACCCCTGATGTGGTCTAAGCTCTGTGCCCTCTGCACCATTACTTATTGCCCTATAAATTGGTATAAATTGATTCTGTCTTCTTGGTCTACTTACATAAAATCACTACCTGGAAACTGTCACAGTTGACCATGGTCTGTTACTGCTCACTCACTGAGATGATACACTTCCCACAAATACTTGTTAACTCTCT
The DNA here is from genome assembly GCF_037038515.1 of Microtus pennsylvanicus. Lineage (NCBI taxonomy): Eukaryota > Metazoa > Chordata > Mammalia > Rodentia > Cricetidae > Microtus > Microtus pennsylvanicus. The sequence goes on from NC_134594.1 coordinate 10,114,199, forward strand.
ACATCCCTCTTGGCCTCTAGGCATTACAGAAAAAAAAAAGATTCTACCAAGGAAATAAGCAAATAAAAGATGGGGGATGGGGGGACAGATGGGAACTGCAGGGTGGTTGTTGAAGCCATGTGCCTTCTTCCCTCGCCCACCACAATACTCAAGGGAGGGCTCCAAGCACACGAGAAACAAGACAGCGCACATTTTACCTAACCTGAAACCTTTCTGAGTCTCATTAAAACTTGTGAGAGGATCCTGAGCAGGAAGCAATGCACATCAGGACTCTTTTCCTAAAGAAGAGGAGGAAACAAAGTAGAACCGTCCCTTGCATCTCCCACAGCCACAAGCCTTTTAGTAGGGTTGCAATCTGCTCTGTCCTAGTGGTTCCATGGGAATGAGTTGCAGAAGGGAGATGAAGGCCAGTGTCAAATAAAAATGAAAGAGCGCGACCCAGCTTCCTCCTGGCACTAAGAGATAACCTGTCCTGCCACCTGCTGACTCAAGCCTTGAACTCATAAACAGTACAGCGATGATGGAGGGTGTGCCACTCAGCGCCATTGGGTCAGTACTTTCTTGGCCATCTCAGTATGGTCGCTTAGTTTATATATAATTCATACCCCATTTGCTTCTGAGGATTCCAAAGTATCAGAGCCTGTCTCTTGGTATCACATGGAATAGTTTCTCTGGTGCCTTCTCAGAATTCTGCACATGGCCATCAAGAACATAGGACCCCTCTTCCTTCACCTGTTCACCCTGGAGAGCCTGGAAGCAAGGGACTCCCTGACACTTAGAGAATTCAGCACCCTATGCAGCTGTGATACCCTGATTAAGATAGCAATAGGCATAAGCTCATTAGCAATTTCCTCACAGGAGACTGATCAATGAGAAGTGGCTACAGGAAAAGAAGCAGATTATTTGCCATATCTGTGAATGAGCATAAACAAAGACTCATTTCTGTAGACCAATCAATCCATCATTTCAGAAAAGCTATTTATCATCAACAAATATTGTAAAGGAGAAGCACTGCTTCCCATGAGGTTAAACATAAAACTTGTGAAATGAAGATAGGGTGACCCTGTATATTGTTCCCAAATAGTCTCACATGTATCAGGGACTACAAAGTTAACTCCAAGGATTTGTTAGTGCAGGGGAAAGAGCCATCGTAATGCATAATGTCTTCCTCTGTGCTTCCCTGACAAACTCACATCATTAAACTCTGGCTTAAGAGCCTGCATTTCAACTCCTTCTACTATTTAGCAGTCCCTGACTCTAGGGCAAACTGAGGGGGAAAATACAAGATCTTCATCTCAGAGTCTTTTCACAGATTCCTGCACTGTGAGGTTAGTGGGTCACAGAAAACCTAGCAGGTCAGTCTTCCTAGGGTGACTCCAAGGCAGGCTTGAGTCCCTGGCCAGACTCCCTCGCCCTGGTTTTGCTTTGGCTTTGTTCTCCTGAGAAGAGGAGTTTGGAGTGAGCAGCTAGGCTCTCTGCGTCTTCAGATTGTCATCTGTGCCATGCTTCTCGCCATCTGCATTGGCGTCTGTTCCAAGGCTCACAAGGGGACACCTCCTTGAAAAGCCATGTGTCCTCTGGTCAGAGCCAGGCCTAGAATCTGGGGCCCCTGATGTTCAGTCTGATGCTTTTCACAAAACTTTGCTTCCTAGAGGGAGGGTTGTAAATGGGTGTGTGTCAGAAGACCTTGAGTTTGGTTTTTTCAGCAAGTGTGTTCCCGAGTGTTCTTCACAACCTTCTGTAGATAGGTGCTCTAGTCCAGGGCATGTCATGAGCCAGACGATTTTGTAGAGTTGTTGAGAGAATTACACAAGTCCCTCAGTACAGGGGCTTAGTCACATGCATGGAAGGTGATGAGGGTTTCATTCACAAATGGCAGGCACTGAGCCAAGCAGTGGTAGGAACTGGGGAGGGTAGACTTAACTATAATGATTCTAAGCAATAGTATTTTTACTGGGGTCATAGATATGGGTGCCTTGTGTATAGAAATTGGGGACACGGGCTCTGGCACAGGGAATGCGGAGTGTGGAGAGCAGAGAGAAGGGACCACTCGGCACAAGTTGGCCATTCTGGAGAAGGGTGGCACATACCAGTTCCACATGCTGGAAATAAGGTTATGAGCACAACATAGTACCTGGTCAAAAAGCATAATCAAGCTGCCGCTGTTGAAATGGCTATCGTCAACGCTAAGATTTTAAATGGTAGGAATCAAACGAAGCAAACCGGTTCTGTGCATAGCCCTGGGGGACCCAGCTTGTGACTCACTGTGCTGTGGGACTCAGATCAAGGGCAAGTAACAGGTGAGCAAAGGACAGGGTCTCGCTTTGCTTGTCTCCTCCATTCCCTTTTTGACATGTCCCCTGGCGGCAGGGGACATTAGCTACTGATCTGGCTAATGGAGGATATTAAAGTCAGTTTCCAGGGCATCTCAAGTCCTTCTGGAAGCTCAAGATTCTTACCAGGGAACCTAGCAACAGGAATTCCCACTCAGTGAAGCGGGTAGGTGGCATTTTCACTAACAGAAGATGTGGCCCGTGACAGAACAGAAACAACCCAGTCAGGACTGTCTTACATCCATCTCTTCGCCAGTCTGTCACTTCAGTGAGCAACAAGGTCCCAGCACTGCTCAGCACGCCTCTCCTCTCCCAGTTCACCTTCCCCAATGTCTCAGACAATGATGCAATGCGCCAAGGCAGCTCCAGTCAGCAAGAGGAGATCCTGAGTTTCCGCCCCCAATTCAGTGCCACATATAATTATACAACTACAAACCTGTTACTTTCGGTTTAAAAAAAAGAGAGAGAGAAGAAAAGAAAGAAAGAAAAAACCTTGGACCTTCATGTTTAAAAAAAATGTATAAATGTTAAATTATTTTCAAATACCCCATGGTTTTCTTTCCTTCTTTTTAATGTGATGGGGGAAGTGGTGCTGATGCGGATATAAGGAAATGCAGAATTGAGATGGCGTAAGTTGACAAAATGAGCGCCAAAAATTATGTGATCTGTGAAAGTAGCACGCAGAGGCGGCGGGGCGTAAAGGCAGCCTGGGCCACATGGTGAACACCGTGTGGAGAACCCCACTGAGCTACCGCATACAAAGTCTGGGGCTCTTGCTTCTCATTTTCTTTTTGTTCTTTCATTTATTTTACATACATATTTTACATACATACCATAGTTTCCCCTCCTTCCTCTCCTCCTGCCTCCCATCTACCCCTTCCCTTCCTATGCTCCCCACATCCACTCCTTCTAAAAGCTAGAACGGCCTGGACAGATTGCTGTAGACTCTAAGAGTCCACGGGGGCCATCCCAGCAAAACTTGCAATCATCATAGATGGAGAAAATAAGACATTCCATGATAATATGAACAATATCAGCCTGCAAAATCCATTCCTACAGCTGGGCGGTGGTGGCGCACGCCTTTAATCCCAGCACTCGGGAGGCAGAGGCAGGCGGATCTCTGGGAGTTCGAGGCCAGCCTGGTCTACAAGAGCTAGTTCCAGGACAGGAACCAAAAGCTACAGAGAAACCCTGTCTCGAAAAATCAAAAAAAAAAAAAATCCATTCCTACAGAAGATATAAGAAGGAAAACTCCAGCCCAAGGAGATTAACTGCACCCATGAAAACAAATGAAATAAATACTCTCACCCCAACAAAACCAAAAGAAAGGAAGACACACCCACACCCACACACATATATACCACCAACAACAATCTAACATAAAAGCAGGAATTATCAACCGTTGGTCATTGATACCTATCATAGTTAGGGTTTCTATTGCCGTGAAGAGACACCATGACTACGACAATGCCTTTTTATTTTATTTTTTAGTTTATTTTATCTAATTAATATTTTTTCTTTTATTACATAGAAACCACAGTTTCCCATCCCTCCTCTTCTCCCAGTCCCCTCATTCTCATCTGCCCCCTTCTCCATCCCCTCCTTTTCCATCTCCATTCAGAGAGGGGCAGGCCTCCCATGGGCATGACAAAGCATGGCACATCAAGTTGAGGCAGGATCAAGCTCCTCCCCCTGCATCGCAGCTGGCAGAGGTAATCCAGCATGGGGAACAGGATCCCAAATGCCAGCTACGTGCCAGGAACAGGCCCTGATCTTGGTAGGTTCACCTGATCTACGCGAGAACACTGGGCATCTTGGTTAGAAAGAATGTCAGGACATTATCTAACCTGGGGTTTAGATAAACATTAGCTTCTATGGAAACCATTTTCTCCCAGTCCTAGAGCCAGGAGGCCTGTGTCTGTTTACCTGAACTGCCCTTGTCAGGGAAGTCAGGCAGGTAGGGAGAAGCTTTGCATGAAGAAAGGCCAGGGAGTACGCTTGTGTTGATTTTAATGCTTTTGAAACAGGTGAGTCCCAGGGCAAGGGAGGAAGCATTTAGGTGGGCTCATCAGGATGCCTTGTGCTCCCTCCCGCCCTGACCATGTTCTGTCTGCTTTAGTTTCTCACCCACGCAACCTAACGGTCACATCTCCTCTCTTCTGTTTAGCACTAGCCTCCGGCTGTAGCCGCTAGAATGCATCTCCTCCTCCAACGCTGCTATACCAGCTTTGACAGAAACGCAGCTCTTGCAAACCTGCTTTTCAGAATGCTCCATTTCCTCCTTCCCTTTCCTCACAACACCCCCACTGTCCTGTCATCTCCGTTTTCAGTCATTCGTTTGGCACATGGCCTACCGCTAACCAGGCTTGCGCTTCTCGGCTACCTTGTGATTGGGACGTTCACATTCAATACACAAATGGCCATTCAATACAATTGCTATGTGCTCCTCATCAAAGTACGTTTTGACCAAGTGATCTCATTCCCGAAGCACATGAATGAATGGCTTGTTAAGGGGATGGTGGGAGAGGGTGTCATCGTAGCTTTGCGCCATGTGATCCTGATGGAAGAAAACGCTCATTCATTTTCTACAACAAAATTATCTCATGTGTATAATTAGAGACTCATTAATGACTTTTTGTTGTAGAATCCTAATCACAGAAGCCTTTATTGTTTTTTTTTCAGTCGAAGATGTGCTTTATCCCTTCCCAGCGCCTGCCCTTAAGGTTTGGAGATGTTCTTGAAAGTGAACCAATGAGTCACGATGCACCCCTGATAGATTCCGTTAGTTAGATATGCAGGTAACATGGGATGAAAGAAACCCAGCTCTGCACTGAGTGAGACATTTTCAAACGTTTAAGGTACAGAGTTAACAGCTTAGAAATATCTCCTACTCTGTCTCAAGGCGTTCGAGTTAGCAGCCACAGTGTTTGGATGTTTCTGAACAACAGTAACTTTTCCCTGTGAATCCCAGCATAGCTTAGCTTAGAGAACCAATGTTTCCACAGTCCCCAAGAGGAATACCAACAGCTGGCCAGCACAATGGCTCAGTACCAGGCACCAACCCTGGCCACCTCACTTGGATTCCTAGACTCACAAAGGAGTGACCTAACTTCCGAATGTTGTCCTCTGACTGGCACTCCTAGGTAGTGGCATTTCAAACGTAGTTTAATGAATAAAGACTGCCTGGAGATCTGAGAGTAAAACAGTCCCACTGGTCAGCCTTACAGACCAGATTATGGTAACACACACCTTTAATCCCGGTAGCCACAATGGCACACACCTTTAATCCCAGTAGCCACCCTGGTTGCCATAGAAATCAGGGGGTGCATGCCTTTAATCCCAGTGGTACATGCTTTTAATGACAGTGGTGCATGCCTTTGGTCCTAGCCCTAGAGAGGACTATAATGTGGGGCAAGACAGCTCTCAGACAGTCTCATTCTGAGATTCCTGGAGACAGGATTGCCGTTTTTGGACTGAGGTTGAGGCAAGAGCCAGTGGCTGGCTGTTTTGCTTTTCGGATCTTCAGGTTGAACCCCGATTTCTGACCCTGAGCTTTTATTAATCATGCATCACCCATATGCTATGGCATGCAGGCACTCGTACATACACGCGTATACTCATGTATGTGCACACACACACACAAATGGAATTTTAAAATTAAAAAGAAATACTAAGTTCTCAGCAGGGCCTGCAGACCGCTGCTATCCAGACCCTGCCCTGCCCTGAGGTCCATGTCTGGACAGGTTGAAGGGACAGTGCTCTCCCTGCTGCCATGCCTCTGTCCTGGTTGTGCTTCTGCCTGGAACTAATACAGCATACCTCGTCTGTTGTGTAGAGCCATCTAGAGACCCCTGTTCTTTCCTTTGAGTATTTACTAGGTGCTTTGACACAGAGACGACCTTGCCAACAAAGCCGTTTGTCCTCTGTCCATAGTCAGTCTTGACCTTGACAGCATATGCTGCCCGTGTGAATATACAAGGGGCACTCAGAACGCAGCTGAGCACCCAGAACACTTAGTGTGTGATGGCTCCTCTCCCTAGCACGAGACTTGAGTTTCCCTGAGCTCCGGGTTCCCAGGAGAGGACATGAGCATGGAACATAGTTCCTAACAATATTTCTGATCCTTTGTCTCCACAAAGGGTGGTTCACAGCCCCAACAGCTGCGTCATCGGAAGGCTGCTTGAAATCAGCACTCTGGGCCTCAGCATCGAGGGTGGGCGCTGGAGCCATTTTAGGGAGTCCTCGATGGAAATGATCCACATCCCTGACTCTTGAGAACTGCTGCAAAAATTCCAATTTTGATGTCAGGGAAGATTACTTATTATTGTGGCAAGCAAGAGAAACCTTCCTTGTAGGGCTACAAAAGGGAGTTGAGACCAGCTAAGTGTCTCAAATCCTTTATTGGAATGGCCTAGCTTGCCACATTCTCCTCATCCCTTGAAGTGGAACCATGCAGTGATGAACCCTGAAACTCTGCCCTAGAATAACCTCTGTGCCCGCCACACTTGAAAATCTCCACAGCTGGCATTGCCTGTCACCTAAGCATTTGACAAGCCACCCTCTACACTGGCTATGCTCTGAGAATGTTGCTCAACTCACTGTCCTCCGGGGCCAACCTTCTTCTCAGGCTGAGGTCCCTGCTGAGCTCTTTAGTCAAACAGGGTTTTCCCAAGCCCTTAGCAGATCTCCAGAACCCCTGTGTGCCCACCCATAAGACTTCTGAGGATTGATATTCTAGACAGTGTCTGCTTTCACCAGCTGCTTGTACTTCATCTTGCGATCTTCCCAAAGTGTGCCTTCCCTCTCCAGCCTCCTCCAGCCTTCTTATCTGTTGGCTCAAGAAGGCTGGTGGTGGTCCTTGAACTCCCTTTTCTCTGGCTGTGTTATGCTTGTCAGTTCCCAGTACTTTCAGATAGGAGAAATGGTGTCAGACTGGAGAGATCACCCTCACAAGCCTTTCAGCCTGAGTTCAATCCCCAGAACTAATGCACAAATACCAACGCCCCAAACTTATTTTTCTACTGCTAAGAAGGAAGGAATGAGAGGATCCCTGGGACTCACCTGTCAGCCAGCAGAGCTTTCTTCCTGCTTGGTGAGTTCTAGGTGAGTAAGAAACACACATGTGTATACACGCATACACACATGCACACACATACACAAGATAAAGCATTGCCCTTGGAGTTAATACCATGCATGATTTTCCCAGGTATTCTAGGTAAAAGGGTATGTCTAGGCAGAAAACCTCACCTCTCAGGGGGTGTTCTGAACACCTTGCCATTAGCCTCTTAGCTATCTTCCGTGCATTTCCTTCCTTTCTTGCTTCTGTTAGCTGGTCCTGGCTCATATCAACTCTTCTCCTCCTGTGCTGACTATGCAGTGGCATCCAGGTCTCCTGCTCCATCTGTCAGAGATGCTGTTCACTCTGTGGGGGACTTTTTTCACTCCATTCCATCCTTTTCGTCCTAATTTGTAGGGAACCCTCTCCCCAAGAACCCAACCTCCCCTCCTTTGCTGAGGATTCTTTCTGGTTCCACCCAACACCCAGGAAGCTAGGAAGCCTTAGGAAACCATACAGCTGCCTTGCTTCTGAAAACAAAACAAAATGGAATCTTTGATGTTAAATTGATCGCGGATTTTTTTGAGCAGTATAAACCTCTCTGGCTACATCTGCATATGAATAGATGGGAGGGCTTTGGCAGTGGAATCTTCAATGGAATTAGGTCTGCATAGGATTGAAGCTCTTTGTTTTCTCTGGCTTTGTTTCATCCATCATTGTGAGCACCTGCCGTGAACCACACGGTGTAAACCCCATTCCTGCTCCTACCGCATATATGTTCATATATGTAATTAATGCCTAACAAAGGGTTTTTAGCTGGCTCCATTTTTTTTATCTTTGCCTCATTTGAATTTGGGGCTACACCCTTCAGGCTGATCAGGAAGCTCAACAGAAATCAGGGGTACAAGTCCTTCCCTGCTCTCTCGCTGTGTGTACTTCTGAACTCCTGGTACCCGTTTCCTGGGGTATCTGTAGATCCCATATTCATCACCATGAATTTCAGGAAGTCAGGAAGAGAGGCAGGGAAGGCAGGCAGCCTGTCCCCCTTGAGGTCCATGGTGTCCTTTTGTTTCTATTCCCTTGCCCAGAATCTAGTCAAATGGGGGGGATAATGGAACAGAATCTACATAGCACGTTACTAAGGAAAAATTGTTGTCCAAACTGAGCAAGACTCAGGAACCTTAGCCCCGGCTGTCAATCTCAAAACTGCTAACGCTAGCTTCTCTAATGAAACCCATTGTTTTGTATAGTTTATACACACTAATACAAATGTCTGAAATATGCCACTGGCTTCCAAGTCAGTAGTAAAGGAAAGTAAGCATAACGCACATGTTTTTCAGGATTTCCTTAACAATGTGATCATACAGAGCCCAAGATGGGGACAGGAGAAATGTCTTCAGGGAACATCCAAATTGTGTTCTTCTGCTTTGGCATTTAACTGAAAAAGGGAGCACCCTCACTGTGTATCCTCTTAAGTTAAAAAGATGCCATCAGTCTGGTCCTCCTGGCATCGACTCTCTGCAAGCCTTTTCTTGGGTTGTTTGGAGTCAGCACTAGCTAGCTTCCCTCTGACCTTCCCCCTCCCACCTTCCTCTTAGCCAGAGTCCTTTAAGTGTGTTCCCTATACAGCAGGTCCCCTGCCTCTGTCGACTTGGTACTTACCCAGCAGGCACAGCCACCTTGTCAGGCTCTTTCTTTTGTCTGTTTGGTAATTTCAGCCGGACTGAAAGGACCTCACCAGCGCAGCTCTTTCCCTCCTTCTGCATCTGCCCCACGGTGCAGCCCTTCAATAGGTGATGTTGGCTTCTTTAAAGCATCTGAAAAAGAAAAGGAAGTTTTGTTTTTATACAGGTGCGCTAATGATCTAGCATGTTTGACTGATGCATGCGGGGACCCATCCCCCATGGAGCAAAGGAAACTGCTGAAAGTCAGGAAGTCAGGGCTGCGGTACCATGTCACTGGCAATGGGTAGCCTGGCGTCATACCATCTCAGCCACAGATAGCTCCGTAGTACCATTTACAACAGACTCTGCAAAGCCTGGGGGTGGTAATGGGGAAGAGACTGGCCAATGGTAGGTGAGTTGTAAGGCTCTCCACCAAGATGAGGGCAGTTTAAAGCCGGCTGAAGGTGAGCCCAGTTGTGTAGGCTGATCCCATATCACCAGCGCTTCTAAGCAGAAACTGCTTGTTTGTTCTGTTCTCCAGCCTCTAGGAAAGTTCAATAAATGCTTGTTCTACCTCTCCATGCTCACACGATGAAGAAAGATGGAGAGGGCTTCTGGTCCCCCTTGTCTTTAAGAGTTTCTATCTGGCTCTGAAGCAACTTCTTTGCTTACGCTTAGGAACAAAGCTGACTGCTCCCAACTCTGTGTGTCAACCCAGCATTAGCTCAGGTGACTTGGGGACAAGTCCACTCCGCTGTGCTATATGAAGGGAACATTCGGGGCTGGAGCATAGCACAGTGGCAGATTCCTTGTCTCATGTGCCAGAAGCCCTGGTTTCAACCCCAACTCCCCAGTCTTAAAAAGTGAATGCTTGATGGCTTCTATAACATTTGGTTTGTCTTTTATTCAAGTTTTTCTAAGGAAATAATGTCTAGAGTATAGTTTCTATGAAATACTACATGTTGCAGAAGGCTGTGCTGGCAGTAACAGGAAAAATATGCTCACAACACATGACGTAGAAAACAAAGGCGTGACAGAAATTTGGAAAGATCAACTGTTTTTAAAACATGCACGAAAACAAAAAGTTTGCCTGTGTGGTTCCTATATTTTATAGAGACTTAAAATCATGACATGAACGTTAGAGCGAAGCTGTCTAGGAAAACAAAGGAGACGGAGGGAAGGGGACTTGGAAACGGAGTGCAAGGGCGGAGTCATCCAACGGCAGTGTGTACTGGTGTGAAAATACTCTCACCTGATGCGACAGTGAGTGCAATAGGCATATACAGGGAAGTCAAACAAGCGACTCTAGAATCCCACGGAAACAACAGCAGAGGACTCTAAGAAAACTTGTAAAATAGTAACAGTTTCTATCCGGGTGCTAGGGTAGGGAATGGTTTATAAACCATTTTTCTGTACTCTTCCATTTATCAAATGTCCCCCAAACCAGTTATTAAACATAAAATATGACAGCACTGTGTCGGTGGAGGGGAGGACACTTTGCAGTGATGTAGCCACTGGCTGGTAAGCACCTATAAATAACCCCTCATCCACACTTCTTTAGTAACCCTAATGAAACTCACGGGGTCACAAACAACAACCACAACGCATGAGAAGAGAAGGTAGAAGGGAAGAGGTGCTCAGAGGGAGTGGGAGGGGGCAGAGAGGGTAGTGACCTGACTGGGACCAAAATATGCAACATACATGTATGGGAAGGCTACAAGGAAACCTATTATTACAATTAGTATATACTAACAGAATAATAGTACAACATTAAAAGTTCTTTTCTTAAAAAAACTAAAACTCAATGAGGAAAGTGTTTACAGTCTGACAAGAAAAGATACTGTTCCAAGCTTCAGGACAGAAAGAGCTGTGGGATTCATCTAAACAGAGGGACTCCATGGAAAATGACCAGGGAAGCCAGGCACAGGATTTGCTTGCTGCTGATGTGGCTTTAATTAATATTATTAAAGTTTCTTCCCCTGCACAGAGATGCTCTGATTGCTGGAGTTTAAATACACCATCAGCAGAATTGCCTCGAGAAACTTACGTAATCATGTTAGAACTGCATTTTAACAGCGCACATTAATAGCTCTGGAGGCTTCAGATTAATAAGCAAGTGTGCTGTTCCACGGAGAGGAAATGTGAGGTCGGCATTCTTTTTGTTTATCTGGTGCTTTGCCGTTTCCAGTGGCCAGCGAGGACTGCAGACTGGGGTGATGTGAGAAAATACACAGAGCACCCACTGGCTCTGGGAACAGCCGTGTGGTTTACGGTTTTACAGGGGACAGGCAGATCCTGTAGGGAGAAATACTGCCGAGCCCTGGCTTGACCTCTGCTCCCCCACATGTTACGGTGTTTCTCCCGCTCTACATTCTGATTTGTCTGCTCATTCATCTTGTGTGGTCAGATGACAACCGTCGGCACTCATGTCCAAATCTCATATCCTGCCTCAGACTTTTTCCCTTTCTGAACCACAGTTGAACAGATAGAGAGGGAAGGCAAGCCCTCACCCCAGTCCAGGGGGCGGGGGTGGGTTACACAGAGCCATACCGAGGCTGCAAGCGTACAGGAAGGAAGATGCTGCCCCTACGCTCCGCTGCCAGGTTTTGTTGCTCTTTTGTGACAGGTGACCACTTTATAAATTTAGGGAGTTTACAAATTTTATAAAATTTGTCTTTAAAAAAAGCACAAATGTTTACAGAGCCTTATGTCCCAGATGCAAAGACCACCAGAACACTGGCTCTGAAGGCAAAATCAAGGGATTTTAATCCTAGAACTCAACATGCTTTGGTTTTCCTGCGTGTCAGTGCATGAAGTTAATGAGACAGACAGAGAATTCGATTAATAGCAATTCCCAAGGTTAGATCCGGTCTTGGTTCTCACCACACTCCCACCCAACACACACACACATTTGTAAGCAAGATTTGATTATAACGTTTAGAATATGATTATTGTTTGAAAGTAAGAATGCTGCTTAGCTTGAGTCTGTAATGATGTGTGCCCTTTGTTCTGCAAAGTCCACCCCCTGGAGGCGACAAGTCGGTTATCCTGGCGCTGCTTATTCACTGACTCTGTACTTGTGATTAGGAACAAGTTCCTTAACCTTCCTCAACTCGTGTCTTAGCTGGAAGGAACCAAACAGTGACTTACAGCTACTTCTATAGTTAATGTGGAGACTTTATATAATATTGTGTATGTTCATAATGCATATGCAATTAATGCTAATTATAATATATAAACTAAATACAATTACTGTTCAATTATCGGGAACTATAATCATCACTATCATTGTCATCACCACCATCACCACCACCACCATCACCATCACCACCACCACTACCACCATCACCACCACCATCACCACCACCATCACCACCATATCCCCATCACCTTCATTACCACCACCATCACCACCATCATCACCACTGCCACCATTATCCCTATCACCATCATCATTACTATCATTATCACCACTACCACCATCATCACCACCACCACCATCACCACCACCATCACCTCCACCATCATCACCACCATATCCCCATCACCTTCATTACCACCACCATCACCACCATCACCACCACCATCACCACCATCATCAACACCACTATCATCAACAACAGCACCGGTATCACTGTGCTTTCACATGACTTTTGCTCTGGGTGACTCTTCTGCTGTGTTGTTTAATGCTCAGAAATTTCAACCCACCTTCTAACAGATGAATATTCATCCCATGAAACCAAAAGGTCTCTACAGGTAGTCAGATAAGTACACTTTCTCAGTTCTTCTCCATAAGAGATTTATCTCATCCATCCTGTTGGGTAATGTGTGAGATCTTCCATGAATTAAAAATCACCTAAGTGGGTGTGTGAGTGGAGAGATTTCTGTTTCTACTATCCAGAGAAGCCCCATGCAGTCAGGTGGCTCACTACAGACCCATTGTCATTGGCATCCATCTACGGGATTAATGAAGCATAAAAATACTGTTCGTTAACTAATTTCTTTTTGCCAGTGTAAACACTGTTTATCGCACCTGCCTTGCTTCTGTGCAAGGTGGCTCCTGATGTCCAGGAGAGCCCGGGCCAGGAGTTCCTCCATCACAGACAGAGAGATTTCCTGTCATGCAAGTATGTGGGGTAACAGCTCACATTCCCCTTCAGATACACCCCCGGGTTATTCTGGATGCCTGAGAGTTCTGATGTATCTGTCTGACGTTAAGATCAGCTCTAGCTTGCCTAACCCTGAGCTTCTGCCCTCTAAGAAGTCTCAGAAGCCTGTTATTCTCCTTGGGCCGGGCACCCATGCTCAATAATTCAGTTACGTCACCCACTTCTTTTGCTCTTGTTCCCATCCCGCCCCCTTCTGTCAGAACTTTCCATGGCACAGCTTTCCCGCCTCTTAAGGTTTCCCTCAGTCTTCACTTTTGACCTTTAAGAAACAAAGAATTTCAGTTGGGACCAAAGTGGGGCTAGCTGTAACCAAGAGAGTTCAGAATCCTTAAGTCCATGAACCTGTTCTCTTGTCTAATTCTGAGCTCTTGCTTTCGTTTCCTCTGTTTGGAAGATAGGTGGGTGCAGCTTGGTCTACCATGGAGGAAGTTGTAGTTCATGGAAGTTCTTCCCCTACTCTGCGTCACACAGCCAGTCGGTACAGCCTGGATTTTTAATCCAGTCTCTCCCTTTTTTTAATCTTCAACATGTGCTGTCCTATTCATCACAGATCTCAAGATCAGAGCCTTGGATGAGGCTGGGGATGACAGAGGGGCCCAAATGGCAGAGTGAGGCAGGTGGGGATGTCAAGTGGGAAGACAGGGACAACGGGGAATACATTTCTCGTCTGTATGCTACCTTTGCCTTGAGAGCCAAAAGCTTTCAGTTTTCTTTAGGGTTGGTTTTGGTTTCGTTTGGATTGGATTTTCACCAACAATGAAAACTATGTGCGTGTATTTTATCCTGAAACTCAAGAGGAGGCGGAAAATATGTGGTCTGACCTTGGGTGGTGTGGTAGAGACTAAAAGGTGAAAGAAAGCAGTGCCGTGTGTCAGAGATTTTCCTGTCAGTGCTGCCTGATTGAGGTCCCAGCTGTCCTGCTGTAGTGATGATGGGATTCGGGGCATGGGGCTGAATACATGCCTGTGACATACAGGAGGCTAAGGGGAGATGTACCATGCCCTCTACTGGCTCAGCTGGAGCTGTCCAGATACAGACTCCCCTGGAAACTGTGGTTCTATAGGGAGCCTGACAGCATGCTTAGGACCGCCATACATACCATTTCCCTAACCCTTATCACAGCCTCGAGAGAGGGTACCATTGCCTCAGCTGAAAGGAGATTTAGATGAATGCAGTTGTTCATACCAGCGTGTGATGTGAAATGACACCAGAAAGACTTCCACCAGGAATTACAACCCATGTTGTTAATACCTGTGCGTAAGGTCTTCCCTCATTGGGGTGCCAGCTCAGACACCTGAGTCTGGAAGCTTGTCCCAGCCCCGGAGTTCCAATGCTGCAGCTTTGGGCTTTAAAAGGATGCCAAAGCAAGTGAGCTGGGAGTCCTCATTCTACTGCTCTTCCTACGTGCTGGAGATGTGATGTGAAAAGTAAAGCTGGACCACAAGAGAAGCAAAGCAAACTGATTTCCAACTGTCCTGTCCGCAGCAGACGGCAGCTGGAGGTGCTCTCGGTGCAACCGTTCCACAGGTTTTCTGACTTCAGATATGGTGGGGAGCTTTGTGATATAGCAAGATTCAAAAAAAAATAAAAATAAAAACCCAAGAATATGAAAAGGCAATCTTGTAATGTGAAGAGGACATGGGGATGAATTAAGAGTCCTGATTCTGCAATCTAGGGAGATAGCTCAGCCAGTAAAATGCCTGCCAGGCAAGTGTGAAGATCCGAATGTGATCCTTAGCACCCACTTAAAATGGGTACAGCAGCATGCACCAGTAATCTTGGCACTAAGAAAGTGAAGACTGGAGGATGCCTGGGCCTTGCTAGCAACCCCTTCTTCCCAAATGGTGAGCTCCAGATTCGGGGAAAGACTGTCTCAAATGTTAAAATGTGGGAAATTAAAAGACTAGGAAGACCCTAATGTAGACCTCTGGCTCCACACCACACACACAAACACACACACACACACACACACACACACACACACACACACACACACACACGGCCCTGCCTGGGACACACTTCAGTGTATCAATGTTTCTGTTCTTTCCTTGGATGCGCTGCTCAGAGTACTTATAAGCGGGCATACATTGAACTCCTCTGGGATTTACAAACGTAGTGGCAAGCACGTGTGACTGTCATTTGGAGAGCACATTTGGCTTGTGAAGTAACAGTGAGTGGACTGAATGGGAAGGGGGCTGGCGTTCCCTAAGTTCTGGGTCAGATGCCATGCTAGATTTTCCCATGATTTTCATTTACTTCTCACGACATTTAGGTAAGAGAGCCATCTGCATCCCCATTTTACAAAGTATGAACTAGTAAGATCTAGAAGGAAACTGCCAAAGTTCAAGGCTAGACCCAAATTCATTGCGTTGTTTGACATCCATGAGTTTTGTTACTTTCTGAAGCTTGGTGATTTTGTTTTTGTTTTTTGCTGCTGTTGTTGTTTGGGGTTGTTGTTGTTGTTCCTGCTGTTGTTTGGTTTTTCAAGACAAGGTTTCTCTTTAGCTTTGGAGCCTGTCCTGGAACTAGCTCTTGTAAACCAAGCTGACCATGAACTCTCAGAGATCTGCCTGCCTCTGCCTCCTGAGTGCTGGGATTAAAGGCTTGTGTCACCACCGCCTTGCCTGAAGGTTTCTTTAGAAGAAGGTTGCATGGACTGCCGAGAAAATGTATATTCTGTGCTGTTTGGTATCGAGTTATCTGTTGGGACCATCTGCTCTCTGATGTTCTTCACTTAGACGTTTCTCTGTGTTGGTTGAGAAGACCCACTGGTGAAACTGGGTTACTTATTAATACTGTGTCAAGATGGATCTGTGGCTTTACAAGTAGTTATGTCTGTCTTTAGTAACCGGGTGTTTCCATTTCCCATGCTTAGAATTACAGCGTCCTCCTGATGTTCTCTTAGTCAGTATGACGTTACCTTTATCTCTTCTAGAAGGACATAGGTTGCTTGTAGGTGGTACCTGCTTGCCTCTTGGCTCATTTTCTTTGAATACCTGTCTCCATCCTTCCACCCTGAGTAACCTCTGTCATGGATGGTAAGGTACATTTCTAGAGGCAGCACAGAGATGGCTCCTGGTGTTTAATCCATTCTGCTGGTCTGTCTTTTAATTGGAGACTTGAAACCACTAATCTCCAGAGTGTTTATTTAATGGTGTTTATTAATTCCCGCTTACCTGGGTCTTGGTAGTGAGGACCACAGGACCTTGTGATTCTTCTTCAATGCATTCTCCTCTTCCGGATGGGGTTGAATTTAAGCTTCCCATGTGTTGTAAAGCTCTGGTGGCAGCCGACTCCCATCATGTGAGCTGATAACTGTTTCTGCGACAGAAAAGCCTGTGGACACCGTTCGAAATTTTCTCATTATACTCTTGCTGTGCCTTAAAGCAGTGGTTCTCAACCTGTAGATTGTGACCCCTTCCGGGGTCAAATGACACAGGTCAGATGCCCTGCATATTAGATATTTATATTATGATTCATAACAGGAGCAAAATTACAGTTACAGAATAGCAACAAAATAATTTTATGGTTGGGGACCGCATGAGGAGCTGTATTAAAGGGTCGCAGCATTAGGAAGGTTGAGAACCACTGTCTGGAGGCTTGGAATGGCTCTTGACAGAAGGACACTCTGCTCACCCTGGCAGCACATCTAGGGAAGGCATACGGGTGCCACTTACCTGTCCCCACCCTATTCATCCACAGTGGCTCCCACTGTGGTCTACATAGAACAACTTGACAGATGTTTGCAATGATTCCATTTTTTTGACAGGCTATTTCTCCTGGCAAGTTTGTTGATATGTTCCTGTTCAAGTGTCTTTTGACCTAAATATTTGAGTTTTATCAGGAGGCTTTATCTGGTTCCCTTTCCCTCTGTTTGCTAGGGAAACCTAGTGCTCACCACAAGAAGGGGAAGGTAGAAGTAGTGTTGGTAGATGGAAGCATTGTTGGTGAGAATTATGTGTGACAGAGGCCTTGTCTGCCTAAGGGTCCGAGACTTGTTTTTCTTTCTCATGCATAATGACAGCAGTGGGCACAGGTGTCACCGGCTTAGCATCTCCTCCTCAGTCTCATTGTGATTCTCCACCATGGGGTAGAGCTTGCTTGCAGAATCCAGACCACATCCAGCTCCCAGAGAACCAGCCCCAGTGAGCAAGAACTGTTTCCACACCTAAGCCCTACAGCAGAGCACTGAACGAGCTGAACAAAATTGTTTGTTCTCCTCACAATAATGTATTGCAGGCTAATTATTAAACATTTTAATACTCTGAATAAATGAATTAAAAGTTTTCATCTTCATGCACCCAGTTCATTAGATAATTTCATTTTAGGAAATGGGAAAGTAGGTGTGATTCATTGTGCAGCGCGTGAACAGTTTGCTAATCGATGCAAGGTGTGAGCGTTTTCTTAGGTATCTCTGTCCTGGAAACACGGCTTGTTTTCCCAGACCCAGTGTGATAGCTGGGCGCTCGGGGAGAGTTCTCACATGGGTCAGCGGATGACTATGCTAGCCTAGAGCGCTCATTTAAAGTCTAGAACGGCCTTCATGTTCCATAAGTAGAAACCCAAGCATGGTTCTAAAAGACCCGTAAAAAGTAGTTGGCTCTCCTGTGGTACCCAGAGTGTCTGGGTCTGTGACACTGACTGACCGTCACAGGATCGCCCCAGAGGCCAGTGATATTGCCATTTGCATTGACTAGAGGAGAAAACTGAGATTCAGAGGATATTTGGGAATTGCTGAAGGTCACACAGATCACAGGTAGCAGAATCAGAAGCCATGTCTCCTGGAGACGCGATATTTTTCATCAGATCAGCTCTGATCGCTGTAAGCCGCCTCTTTGAGATGTCCTAACTCATGTTACCGTACACATCATGCCCTGTGTCCTTGTTCCTGCCGAGGGTCAGCTGCCCTGGATGGACTACAGATAGATGTGAGAATGGGGAGACCTGGTGAAGAAGTGTGCCCCGTCACCACCCTCTGATGTGTGTGCCCAGGGTCCTTTGTCTCATGTGCCTGCGCAGAGAAAGACTCTGGGAACAAAGTGTGAAGCAGGTGAAACCCAAAAGATGAGAAAAATTAGTCTCTGTCCTTCACAAGAGGACCCCTGCCCAGGTGCCTGGAGGGGGGGGGAGGTGCTTGGACAAGTGCAAAGAGGGAGCAGGCAGAGGCTCAGCCCCTCCAGGCCACCTTTGTGAATGCTGTCACGAGGTTGTTGCTCTGGCAACCACACAGCTTCCCTCTCCAGGGGCCACTGAATGGTTAGGAACAGCAAAGCTCAGCCTGCAGGTGCACACTTTCTGAAACAACTGGAAACAGACAGAGAAGCCCCATGGAAAGAAGCTGTCCTGGGAAAGGAGGCCCGTTTGCGTGGAGGTGGAGAAATAGATGCTGTGTCTATTTTCAGTCACGTCGCCACTTTCTGGAAGGTTCCAGACACAAGTAGGAGTCGTGATAACAACAGCATTCATCTCTGTGAGGAAAGCAGAGTGGCCCGGAGTTCCGACCTTCCTCGCCCTGACAGTGTCCCTGTGGGAATAGCTATATGGAAAATTTGTTATTTTCAAAGGGAGAGAGTTCTCATTCCTTTTGAACTACCCCGACCCCCATCGTCCCCACAAGATTAATTACTGTTACTACTGCAAGCCCGTGCTTGACAGAGCTATGGACTGGTTCCATCCAGGCCACGCTACTCACTCACAGTTACTTTCAGAGAAACAATTCTTCAAGCCACTAGGACTTCAGTAGAATAAGGGAAATGGGGTTCCATGGGTGTGGCTTCTCTGTCACATCTAGAAGACACTATCCAGCGACAGGTCCCCTGCTCTTGCCATCTTTCAGCCTCCATTTCCTAGCTGTCTCTTGACCCTTAGGTATAGGGGTTATGATATGAATGTACCAGTTGGAGCAGCTGGCACCCCGTGATCAATTATTCGCTGCATTTTCTCAAGTTATGGGGCTCTCTATTGGTTGCTGTCTACTGGGGGATGCTTCTTTGATGAGGGGCAGGAGATACACCTACCTGGGGGTATACTCCTAAGTATTTAGAAGACAGTTAGAATTTATATCGGTTTCTCAAAATGGACTTTTCTTCTAGGTTCCATGATCTCTCCAGCTATGTACAGTTTAGACTGCGTTGTATGAACAAAACCTGTAAAGTGGCAAATACCAGGTGACATGGGTAGGGTGGCTTTCACAAGGCCCACCCCTAGATGAAATACTACGGTCAATTAATTACTACTGAGAGATGGAGAGTCAGTGAGCTCTCTCTCTCTCTCTCTCTCTCTCTCTCTCTCTCTCTCTCTCTCTCTCTCTCTCGGAATTGAGCTCCTGATATGTTTTCCAAGAAGTCAGCCCCGAATAAATGTGCATGTAAGCAACACTAAATGGGCTCAGTGTGTGTGTGTGTGTGTGTGTGTGTAGCAACAGTTACAGAAGAAGAGGTCATGAATTTGAGAGGGACTGAGGGAACATGGGAGAAGTTAGAGAGGGAGAGAGAAATGATGTAAAAACTCATGAATTAAATTCTCAAGAAAATTAAATTAATTTTAAATGAGGAAAATGGTACCAATAGGGCAGTTATGAGCATTTTGTGAAGTAGCATGTGTTGAGGGCCTACCACAGCAGTGCTCTGAAATAAGCCTAACAGGAAATCAATATTACATGGCTTTCATCGCGAGAGATGCTCAAACACATTAAATTCATAGGGAATTTGGAGCCGTATGCGGGGGGCGGGCAATGGAAAGGTCTTGTTTAGTGAGAATAGCGTTCTAGTGTGGAATAGATGTAAAAATTGAACCTTCTCACAGTGAGTGACTGTGTTTTAATAGCACTGAGTAGTCATGTATCATGGCTAAGAAGACATATATTCTGTATATTTGTAGTAAATAGATGCATAAATATCATAGCAGTTGGCGTACAGTTAGTAACACATCATAATCCCATGTCCCACCCTTTGCATAGTTTCATCATTTACCATTTTCATCGTGTCTCATCTACTTTCCTGGTCACTACCAGTATATACCAATCTTCCTGAAAGTGTAGGAGCTCCTCCTTGCATCCAGCCTATGATATTGCTAAGTGCACGTTCCTTTCCCTTTCTTGAAGCAGAAACCTGTGATCATGCTCTCTGGAGCACATTTCCTTTGGAATGCTGAAGGCCATGTTTAAGACTGAAATAATGACCCAATACTAATGCACAAACGCATTGTGCAACACATTAATCTCTTGAGGAAGAAAAATATCTCTAAATTCAGTCTCTGAGGATGGAATCCACACTGTTCCTTAGGTGTCTTAGCTTTCTCTACAAATGCAGAAAGAAAACAGAGCACAGACTATTATTGTTAAACAGGGTATCAGATGCCTTGTAGAGTAATCTGTGCCTGGTTTCTAACCAGAGGCCCATATGGTCCAGCCAGTGTGCAGTATTATTCCATAGGAACAGCAGCCAGGTGCCATAGCTCTGAAGAACGCCACTGATGACAATGAAGCTCCTGAAGGTGGGGACTGGGGGATCCTGTACCTCAGCCTTCACACAGAAAACATTCCATAGGTCTCTTCCTTACTGCTACTGTTCACCACTCAATGGCCTGGTCAAATTGACCTTTCCACCTAGTGTTCCTTCCTTGTCCACCTCAAGCTCACCCATGCCTCGCTGTCCAGCCTACCACACCTGTTTCCTAAGTCCAAGACCTTTGTGTATAACTGCTCCCTCTCCACACAATCTCAGAGAAATATAATCAAGCCCTCTGAACTGACTGGTACTCAACAAACACTGGGCATTCCATCCTTTCCCCAGGAATCCCCATGGAAACCATTGCACCTTGTAGGATGCTATGAGGCCCCCAGGGCCATGTGCTTCTGGCTCATGCTCATGAAGAGCTGTTTGGCAGTTTCATTTTATTTTACATCTGTCCTCATAGGATAGTAAGTAAACAACAAAAAAAATACATGAACTTGTTTTTTTCTATAATTCAGTGCTTAACCTAGTCAGTTCATGGGGCACACTCCACAGATGTTGTCATGCTCTTTTGGGGCCACCCTGAGATGCAACTACCCAGCCCTGTTAGGTCACTTTGCATGGGTCAAGGGTGACTTGTGGTACACCTGTCATCTCCCTATGGCTGGTGAACATGTGAGCTGTGATTCTGGGCTGTGAGTAAAGGAGGCCACTAAGGACTGTGGAGTGACCTTCGTGTCCCTGCATAAATAAGAAACTTTAAGTGGAAGCTAAAGTTGAGCAACTTCCCTGATCCTAACAGCTTATGCATTTTAGCATCACACAGAGACATGTGTGCATCAGAAGCCAAAGGCCAGCTTCGCTGCCTTCAGGCGTCCTTTGAAGATTTAAACATAGTCTACCACTTCTCTTCCAAACACTCTGAATATCTTGCTATATCAAGACATTGAGGAGTCTCATGAGCACAGATTACACCTACTTCTGTATTTCCAACCAGTTAGGAACCCTGATTCTAGGCAGGTTCTCAGAAAATATAGGTAATCCTGGAAGTATATGATTCCTTTATCAGCATTTTTGGGGAGATGTTTAATTCTGTATTGCAATGCTGTGCACACCCGGTGTGTTCTGCAATCATCTTCATTCTAAAAGATTCCTCATCAGTGAAAAATTCTCAACCTGGAACTTGAACCCCCATGATAATGTTGTGCGAAAGTCAAATTCTTGGGGAAAGTCAGATAATATTACTTCCTTTGGGCACAGGACTTACCAAAGGGACAGAAATGGCACCCAGTCAAAAGAAGTTATTAGTTTTGGCAACGCAAAGCTGATTTTACCCAGTTCCTGATCCATTCAAACCACCCTGTTGGGACTCTGAGTTGATGACCTTGGGTAAGGCACCTGTTATTTATAGAGTTGCGCATCTCTCAACCTTCATCTGAAAAGCTTCTTTTGCAGAAGTTAGTGATGGACGCAGAGGTCCACACCTGTCAAGGTGCAGAGACTAAGAGACCACAGAATGTTCTGCCCTTAATAAGAAATCTGTGCCACACCCTTCCTTCCATGATTCAGGAATCATTTTGGAGGAGGGGCACCAGGGAAGTTGATCAAAATACATTATGTACAGATATGGTATTAAGTTCTCAGGCAATGAAAAGAAAAAGCAAAGAAAACACTTCCAACAATTGCTTCTTCAGAATGTAACCTCCAATGCTGAAACAGGTGACTGACAGTAAACAACAAAGATACTAAGCCTGAAGCTTAAGGGCTTAAGACAGACAAGAACTGGTACTATTAGAAGTGGCCATTGTAGATATGAAAACGAAGAATGTCTCAGAGTCAAATTCTGAGATGTAGATGGTAACCTCTCTCAAGAACTCTTACATATAGTGTAACCAGGCCTCCTAGGAAGGTCCAATTCCTTGGGCTCTTGGCTTCCTTAGCAAACTGAAACCCTCTGAAAAAGTTAACTCCCTCCTTGAAGCAATTCTACATCGAAAATTATTCACTTTTCTTCGTTTTGTTTCTTTTTGATGTTTCCCCCATAGTATCTTATTTTGTACAGATAAATTTATGAACTTGTCATGCAAGCTCAAATCCATGCAGATAGTTTTGTTAGAAATGATAGCTCTCTGTTGCAGACTTGGAATATAAGATTTGAATAGATTTCAATTTTGGACATATTGCTTTCATGGTCTGTGAGACCATGAAAATGTTAAGTTGGGTGAAAGTTTCTAGAGAGAGATGCTACCCTGGGGAGGAATCATCGAACTAGAACAGCTGAAGAACCCAGAGTCGGGATGCTCCCTGTCTCAATTACTCCACTGGCTCCATTTCTCCAATCTCCCACCCAGACAGAATGAAGGTACAACAGATTTCTTGTGAGACCAAAGCTGATTTTAACTGTTTATGCTCTTTAGAGACTTTAATCTCCACGATGTGGAAAAACAAGAAAAATATATCTCGATACACAATCTTTTTGCACAAATACTTGTCAAATGAAATGTAATTTCAATACAGCACTTTGCTAAATTTTTCAAAGTCAATACAGTTTATAGAACTTGGACTGCCTTTCTTTGTATGTGGACTAAATTAGAAAAAAAAATGTAGTAAGATTTGCTGAAGATAACTGTGATGTTTATATTGTGATGACCTGAAACTGAGCAGTCTTGTATACCAATAGAAAGCAATAATACAAACAGAAAATGAAAGAAAGAAATGATATCTTTCTTGCCTACCAAGTGTTGAGGGATGATTAGAAGTTTTTAGTCATTGGGCTGAGTCTCTGTGCAAGGGGCTCCTGTTCAGTCTCCAGACCCACAGGATTTGAAGGTCCTTTATGCAAATGCTGATTGAGAGGGATTTGCAGGTTAAATGACATCTGAACCCTTGTGCTTCCAAATTAGGAATGGCCAGCACACCTGATTTGAGATCTGATTTTAGGATGTGTTGGACGTGCAGATGCACAGGAGGTGGGGATGCAGATGCACAGGTGGTAGAGTACAGAGGCACAGGTGGTGAAGTGCAGATGCACAGGTGGTGGGTGGTGGAGATGCAGATGCACAGGTGGTGGGTGGTGGAGATGCAGATGCACAGGTGGTGGTGTGCAGATACACAGGTGGTGGAGTGCAGATGCACAGATGGTGGATGGTGGAGGGCAGATGCACAGGTGGTGGGATGCAGATACACAGGTGGTGGAGTGCAGATGCACAGATGGTGGGTGGTGGAGGGCAGATGCACAGGTGGTGGGTGATGGAGTGCAGATGCACAGATGGTGGATGGTGGAGGGCAGATGCACAGGTGGTGGGTGGTGGAGATGCAGATGCGCAGGTGGTGGTGTGCAGATACACAGGTGGTGGAGTGCAGATGCACAGATGGTGGATGCTGGAGGGCAGATGCACAGGTGGTGGGATGCAGATACACAGGTGGTGGAGTGCAGATGCACAGATGGTGGGTGGTGGAGGGCAGATGCACAGGTGGTGGGTGATGGAGTGCAGATGCACAGATGGTGGATGGTGGAGGGCAGATGCACAGTGGTGGAGATGCAGATGCACAGATGGTGGATGGTGGAGATGCAGATGCACAGGTGGTGGGTGGTGGAGTGCAGATGCACAGGTGGTGGGTGGTAGGGTGCAGATGCACAGGTGGTGGGTGGTGGAGGTGCAGATGCACAAATGGTGGGATGCAGATGCATAGGTGGTGGGTGGTGGAGGGCAGATGCACAGGTGGTGGAGTGCAGATGCACAGATGGTGGGATGCAGATGCACAGATGGTGGAGTGCAGATGCACAGGTGGTGGAGATGCAGATGCACAGGTGGTGGAGTGCAGATACACAGGTGGTAGGATACAGATGCACAAGTGGTGGAGTGCAGATGCACAGGTGATAGAGTGCAGATGCACAGGTGGTGGAGGGCAGATGCACAGATGGTGGGATGCAGATACACAGGTAGTGGCGTGCAGATGCACAGATAGTGGGATGCAGATGCACAGGTGGTGGAGTGCAGATGCACAGATGGTGGGATGCAGATGCGCAGATGGTGGGTGGTGAAGTGCAGATGCACAGGTGGTGGGATGCAGATGCACAGGTGGTGGAGTGCAGATGCACAGGTGGTGGAGTGCAGATGCACAGATGGTGGAGTGCAGATGCACAGGTGGTGGAGTGCAGATACACAGATGGTGGGATGCAGATGCACAGGTGGTGGGATGCAGATGCACAGGTGGTGAAGTGCAGATGCACAGGTGGTGGAGGGCAGATGCACAGATGGTGGGATGCAGATGCACAGGTGGTGGGATGCAGATGCACAGGTGGTGGAGTGCAGATGCACAGGTGGTGGGATGCAGATGCACAGGTGGTGAAGTGCAGATGCACAGATGGTGGAGTGCAGATGCACAGATGGTGGAGTGCAGATGCACAGATGGTGGATGCTGGAGGGCAGATGCACAGGTGGTGGGATGCAGATACACAGGTGGTGGAGTGCAGATGCACAGATGGTGGGTGGTGGAGGGCAGATGCACAGGTGGTGGGTGATGGAGTGCAGATGCACAGATGGTGGATGGTGGAGGGCAGATGCACAGTGGTGGAGATGCAGATGCACAGATGGTGGATGGTGGAGATGCAGATGCACAGGTGGTGGGTGGTGGAGTGCAGATGCACAGGTGGTGGGTGGTAGGGTGCAGATGCACAGGTGGTGGGTGGTGGAGGTGCAGATGCACAAATGGTGGGATGCAGATGCATAGGTGGTGGGTGGTGGAGGGCAGATGCACAGGTGGTGGAGTGCAGATGCACAGATGGTGGGATGCAGATGCACAGATGGTGGAGTGCAGATGCACAGGTGGTGGAGATGCAGATGCACAGGTGGTGGAGTGCAGATACACAGGTGGTAGGATACAGATGCACAAGTGGTGGAGTGCAGATGCACAGGTGATAGAGTGCAGATGCACAGGTGGTGGAGGGCAGATGCACAGATGGTGGGATGCAGATACACAGGTAGTGGCGTGCAGATGCACAGATAGTGGGATGCAGATGCACAGGTGGTGGAGTGCAGATGCACAGATGGTGGGATGCAGATGCGCAGATGGTGGGTGGTGAAGTGCAGATGCACAGGTGGTGGGATGCAGATGCACAGGTGGTGGAGTGCAGATGCACAGGTGGTGGAGTGCAGATGCACAGATGGTGGAGTGCAGATGCACAGGTGGTGGAGTGCAGATACACAGATGGTGGGATGCAGATGCACAGGTGGTGGGATGCAGATGCACAGGTGGTGAAGTGCAGATGCACAGGTGGTGGAGGGCAGATGCACAGATGGTGGGATGCAGATGCACAGGTGGTGGGATGCAGATGCACAGGTGGTGGAGTGCAGATGCACAGGTGGTGGGATGCAGATGCACAGGTGGTGAAGTGCAGATGCACAGATGGTGGAGTGCAGATGCACAGATGGTGGAGTGCAGATGCACAGGTGGTGGAGTGCAGATACACAGATGGTGGGATGCAGATGCACAGGTGGTGGAGTGCAGATGCACAGGTGGTGGGATGCAGATGCACAGGTGGTGAAGTGCAGATGCACAGATGGTGGAGTGCAGATGCACAGATGGTGGAGTGCAGATGCACAGGTGGTGGAGTGCAGATACACAGATGGTGGGATGCAGATGCACAGGTGGTGGGATGCAGATGCACAGGTGGTGAAGTGCAGATGCACAGGTGGTGGAGGGCAGATGCACAGATGGTGGGATGCAGATGCACAGGTGGTGGGATGCAGATGCACAGGTGGTGGAGTGCAGATGCACAGGTGGTGGAGTGCAGATGCACAGATGGTGGATGGAAGAAGTTAGAAAGGTGGTGGGGATGGTAGAACTGATGGTCGTTGTAGAAGTAGAGGTGAAGATTGTGCTTCTACTCTACCTGGGACACTGTCCAAAGAACTAAGATATGCTAGCACTGATAGGTATAATTCCACTTTCTAGAGAATCGACATCCAGAGCCTGTCTCAAACTAGAGATCCCTCTCTTCTTACCTGCTTCCTATTCTAAGTTCATAAAACTGGATGATTGCTGGGCAGCTTTAAGAAAGCAGAAGCCCTCAAACTCAGGTACCAGGTCCTTAGAACTAGGGTCTACTGAGACATAAGGGGACAGCCTACACTCAGCTTCCCCGACTGACTCCTTGCCCTGGCCTCTTTCTCCTGCTGATGATGCAGCATCTGTGTTTCAGCACATTGCTTTTGATGAGTCTCCCCGCTTTGCTTGGATGTCATCAGTATGCCCCTGTGTCAGAGACAATATAATAAGCCTGTTGCAGTATAGTCTTCTCCATCACACAAGACTGCTTGAAGTTCCTCCAGAACATAATCTGCCTTTGTACATCTGTTTATATTTTCTTTAACACCATCATATTTATATTTCCTACAGTACCGTGTGTGTGTGTGTGTGTGTGTGTGTGTGTGTGTAAGGCTAAATGAGCACATATTCACCAATGATACACCAATGATTCCTTTTTAGTACAATGTAATTCACCAGACCCACTCAGGCCGGTGGTACCTTTGCGTGTCTGGCTTGCCATGGGTAACTCATACTATGCTGCCAGGTGCCCAGGGTAGCCTCCTACTTTCATTTCCCGAAAGTCCAGCCTTGTCTCCAAGCTGGACAGTGCTAATTAACATATCAAAGAGGCTCCAAGGCAACCCCAGAGGAAGTCGGATACTGCAAGCCCAGCACATCCTAGCTCTTCTTAGTCATGCTCAGTGTCTGGGCTGTGAAGGAGGCGAGTGACAACCGCTTCCTTCTCCTCTCAAGAACTCCCACGCACCAGTGACCAGCCCTGCTAGGAAGTCTAATCAGGATCTCTGCTTCCTTTGCAAAGAGAAGATCTTTTTAAACATTAAAAGGAAGTAGACTATTTAAAGAGGAGGGGACCATTCGTTCCAAAAACAATGTTAAAAGCCAAAAGATTTTTGATTCAGTAAAACGACAGCATTTCCTAAATGCTAGGGACTGATTTATTTTCCTTATCAGCTTTTGAGAATACAAGAGGTAGATTCCATCTTACAAAGACTAAAGCTTCTTCCTTGTCGTCCCCTTCGACCCGCTGAAAGCATCAGATAGATAGATCACACCCAAAGAGCATTAGTGTCTTTCAACGTCAGGAGATGGCAAAGTGGGACTGGAAAGATGGCTCAGGGGCTCAGAGCTGTGGCTCTTGTGGAGAGCCTGAGCTAGATTCCCAGCACCCACGGGAGGAAGCTCACAGCTAGGTACCTGCATCTCCAGCTCCGGTGGGTCAGCGCCCTGTTCTGTCTCTGCAGGTAGCTGCATGCGCGCTATTGTGGGAGTCTGGTTTCAGAACTCTGGACAGTACCAACAATGCGTATTTTCCCCAGCTGCCAACAGCAGCACTCCACTCCTGTCTTTTCCCTCCTGCTTTCTCTCCCTCTCTCTCACAGAAAACCAAACAATAGAAAGCGAATTTGCCATCTAGCTACCAGATTAGTTTTACTTCATACAAACATTGATAAGTAGGAAAATGAATCAGTGAGTTATTTTTTAATATACACACTTCCTGCTATTAAAATGTTATCATGATAGAAAATAAGCAACAACAAACACAGAGTTAAAAACAAAAAAAAATCAGAAATGATGTGTAAGGCTTCCCCCAAATAGCCAGATGCTACTATCTGCTGTGCTTACTCCAAGTCTTTTTTTCCACGTATATATGACTTTCCTCATTTGAACCTGTCTGCACCTATATACGTCAGCATATACACCTGGACACAGACACTTTTTTTTTACATATAATGTGACATTTCTCACATTAATATAAACTCCTCAAAAATATAATCTCAGGGCCACAGTCATGTATTTCATATTCTAAGTTAGGGCTGGGGTGAATCTTCTCACCACAGTAGCTCCCGAAGCTCCCCCACTTCCTAGAACATACTCACAGAGACATTTATGAGCTCACTTTCTTTTTGAGGACTGATTCCTGGCCAGGTTTCTTCTGCCAAAACTTAGCCCTTTGCCAGCCAAAATGCTTTATAAGTTGACATTTGACCATTTGTAATGGAAAAGGCACATAAACACGGTGACTAATTTATCAGATTGCACTAGTGGAAGAAAAACAAACCATGTTAGCAAATAGTGCATTTATTTAATCAATTGCTGCTGCAGAGGGCAATCAGTTTCGGAGGTGGTGGCTGATGGATAATTAGAGTATTAGCATTGAGCTCTTTGTGTACTCAGCAAAAACCCCGCCAAACCATAGCAGCGTGAGGTGGATGGGAGACTGATGATGCTTTCTGCTTAAATGCTTTTTCTTTGTTTATGCTGTAGCGATACCGTTTACTTGAGATTCTATGGTCTATCGGTGGGGAGAATACAGACTTCGAAGACGGCATAACTAAATGCATATTGTTAGACTTCCTCCATTCAGTAATTTTATTTTCACGACACACGTTCCTTAACCTCTGAGGTTCAGAAGCCTCATCCACTGATCAAAAGACCCATTTCTGTCGTGTCGTTTGTATTAGGATTGATTGACATGATATGTGATGGGGGTTTCCTCTGCAGGGTGCATAATGCACGCCTCGTGGATGCCAGTTCTCTCTACTGCTTCTTTTCCCAGCAGACATTTGGCTTAACCCCTGGTTCAGCCTAGGCAGCCTTTCCAGTCCCTTCCCTCTCTCTCTCCCTCCCTTCCTCTCCCACGTGTGTGTGTGTGTGTGTGTGTGTGTGTGTGTGTGTGTGTGTGTATGTATGTTTCTGTTAGATCGTGTATGTCCACTTGTAGAGCAATGTATTATATGTCAATGCAAACTTTCCTTGTAGAAAATCCACGCAGAGCATCCTGCAGAGTCAGAGCTCTGTGTGTGTGCATCTGTGTGTGCATATGTGTGTGTGTGCGTGTGTGCGTGTGCACGTGTGTGTGTGCGTGTGTGTGTGCATGCATGTGTGTGCATGCGTGTGTGTGAGTGTGCATATGTGTGTGTGTATGTGCATATGTATGTGTGTGTATGCATGTGTACCCAGATCAATCTACAGACGGTGCAGTCTACATTCGAAAGCAAGCTGACACTGCATTCTGCTGTGCTCCTTAGAGCCAGGCCAGACTGAGCAGCTCCATCTGGCTGACCCCAGGAGGATAGCCCATTTGTCTTTTAGGCCCCATCAGGTCCTTCTGTGTTCTGGGACAATGTTCCCAGATAGAGATGTGTTCTTCTCCCATCAAGCATGTCAGGGTGAGCTCCAGTCCCACATGTTAGAAGATAGAAACAGACGGCAAGGTAACTGAAGGTGGCTGAATGAACAGTAGATCCATACCGTCCAGCAGCAAACCAAGAGGCTGACCTAAGTCCTGCTCAGTCAGAATCTATGGGGTGTGGGTCCCTAGCTGGCCCTGATGCTCAGTATAAAGCAGAACTTCACTCATCACTAGAGGTTCCCCAGTTCCCTAACATTTTCTTCTGATGCCAGAGGGCTCCTTGCTTCCTGGTGTACTTGGGCACAGGTAAGGGAAGAACGCTGATCTTCAATGTGATTAAACAGAACTGTGGGCATGGGTGTGGCTCTGCCATGGAGTGCCTTCCTGGCTAGTCCACAGCCTTGGGCTCCAGCACCAGTAGCGCTTGGACACAGTGAGATGCCCATCGGTCATCCAGCACTCAGGGAGAGAGGCAGGGGAGTTAAACCTTAAAGGTCAGTCTTACCTCCTGAACCAATGTTAGGGCAACCTGAGCTACATGAGACCCTGTCACAATTAATTAATTAGCTAATTGCTTCTGTTTGTATTTTTACTGATGCTTCTAGCTTCAACCATGGGTGTAGTTTCCACTCTCAGTTAAAAACTCACTTGAAGTTCTTGCTTTTTAGTAATGTGTTTTTTTCCACTGGCATTGAAATTACAGTTCTCAATAAAAGGAGAGCTGTGTCGGGCTGCATGACCTCTTCACACTTAATCTGGGGCACGCTTCCTGAAGAGCCAGCTTCAGCTGTGCAGTGGGTGACAGCCCACCTGCACACAGGTTACACAGCAGGGATCACAGTCATGTCTGTGAGTGGCTTTCAATGTCCTGTAACACGAGACTGCATACACTGACAGGAAGACTACTCAAGGCACAGCATCACTGTTACCTTAGCAACAACACAACGTGTGTAATTAATGTCTGCCACCATGAATTATTACATATCATGTACAGAAAGACCAATGTTTCATGACACCACTTGTATGTGGACCCCTGAAAACTTGTTACTGGGTTGGGTAGCAAACACCTTTAATCCCAGCATTCGGGAGGCAGGGGAAGGTAAATTTAAAGCCAGGCTTGTTTATATAGCAAGTTCCAGACCAGTCAGGGCTGGAACCTCAAAGAGAATTTGGTCTCATATAAGACAACAAAATGATGCTTAGCAAGGCCTACAGAGGGTGGGAAATATTAACCGATAGAAAATTTTACCCAGATAGAAGGAATTGGCTCAAGAGCTCCGTTGTGAAACTTGGTGGATCTGATCAGTAGCAGTGCATCATGCTCCTCACGTAGCTGAGAAGAGATCTTAAGGTCTCACACAAATACCTGATGTGACACACTAATGTGATTTAAGGTTTTAAGAGTCTGTGCTCATGAATTATTTCATCAAAAACATGATTTTTAAAAGTTATGACTTTAAAAGGAATTTAACCTTCATTTATCAAATTTGGAATGTAATACTCAAAGCAAATGATACTGGAGGCTTTTGTGATATCCCTGGAAAATGTCCCTGGGGCTTTTGAAATGCCTGACACTCATTCTTCAAGAGCATAAAGCAGAATCTAGACCATCAAGTATCAGTCACCGTCACTGTGTTTAAAATGAAAAAAAGACCTGGTTTGTTATTATCAACTATATCTTTACAGGCCTCCGCTTCCACCTGCAAAACATTAAAGGGGGGCTGGGAAGATGGCTCAGTGGGTAAAGCACTTTCTATGCTTATGTGAGGACCTAAGCCAAAATCCCCAGAATCCATGAAAACCCAGACATATGAGCACATACATCCACAATCCCAGAACTTCTGGGGTGAGATGGGAATCTCCAGCTGGGGACATGGGACATCCATCCACAATCCCAGCACTTCTGGGGCAAAATGGGACTCTCCAGAAGTTCAAAGGCCATGTGGCCTGATGTCCTGTCTGCAGCAGTGAACAAGAGACACCCCTCTCAGACAAAATGGAAGGCAAGCACCAACACCCTGTGGCATGCTTGCACCCGCATTCACACACGAGCATACACACACACCGCACACTTTTTATGCATGGGCACACATCATACACGTAAAAATTTAAGTGAAAAAGATGAGGGGAAAGTGAGGAGTGATAAACACCTCTTCCCTGAGATGCCTGAAACCCTGCATGAGAATGATCTTCATCCTAG
Organism: Microtus pennsylvanicus; assembly: GCF_037038515.1. NCBI lineage: Eukaryota > Metazoa > Chordata > Mammalia > Rodentia > Cricetidae > Microtus > Microtus pennsylvanicus. The sequence goes on from NC_134594.1 coordinate 10,146,262, forward strand.
CGACAGAATGATCTTCATCCTAGCGACAATGGCCTTGTCATCTCTTGTTGGCAGATATCATCTGGCATCTTAGTCCCACTTAGGCATGTCGTCTACTCTTGTTTCATGGGCATTTCATAACCTAGAGAAGGTACAGAAAACAGGCTTTTTGTATCTCTTTGAATGTGTTTTTCCACCCATTCCTTTCTTAAGCATTTGTTAGTGGTTGCCTCTGGAACACAAGGCAAGACAGAACTCCCTTCCTGGAGGAGTGCAGTGTATAATAAATAAGCAGGCAGGCAGATCTGCAGGGAGATTGCAAGTCAGCCTGATAATACTGATTCTTTCTCAAAATTCTCATCCGTGTAAGATGGCATTTACCCCCTCCTCATTTTATAGCAAAGAGGAGATGCGGAAAGGCTTGAACGGGTATAAATTGTCTATCCAAAAGTAATCTGAAGAACACATAGGACAGGGAAGGATAGAGAGACAGGCAACAAAGTGGCATCCAAGACCCTGGTCACCACAGACTGCAGTGTAGCCCAGGGTTTTAGGAGGGGACAGAGATGGGTGATAGCTGCATTCCAGGAGGGTAGCACTGGCAGCTGGGAAGTGATCCCATGCACGAAAAGAACTCTACTATAGGGCTGGAGTTGCGCTGAACTTGACGCTGCTAGACAGGAAGTTAGAAACTGCCCAGAGAGAGAAGTTTGCACAGGAAACTGATATCACAAAGCCCAGATTGGAGAACTCACTACGTATGATCTAGTCCAGAGAGTCCTGGACTCAAATGTGCTCAAAATTCACCAAAACAGCTAAAGGCTCCCATTGTCCAGGCCCATCCATAACATCAGATTCAACTGTGTGTTAATCAGCATTTCCACCAAAGTCCAGGAAAAGCCAATGCTTCCTGTCCTGGGACCTAAAGTTGAGGCCCAGAGACAGCACCAGTGGAGCACGTGGTGCACAGCATCCAGAGCACAGATCTGCTTTTGAAATGGGGCCTCCGGAAGAAGATGACAACTGAACCCGGTCAGCCCCAAGGTTGTCCTGATCGGAGGAGCAGAACAACGGATAGGGCCTGCATGACGGCTTTGTGCAGGGTACTGGGACAGAATGAGGAGGTAGGAGGGGGCAGGCAGAGATGACAATCGGCTTAGCAGAGGATGTCAGAGGCTCAGGGCTGTCTGAAGGCTCAGTGTGAGGGGCTGGTAGAGGCAGACATGGGTCCTTAACAGGAACTGGTCTTAATATCCACCCACAACCATCTTTTCTCCAAACCAATAGTTGTTGCTAGCCAAGAGTGGGTCTGTTGTTTGGGTCTGTTGAAATGGAGGGTCCTACACCGAAATTATACTCCACACCGTGAGGTACAACCCCCACGAGAGTCCTAACTTAAGATCTTGATGGCGATTTCATCAGGTATGCCTTAATCAAATAGGAACTATAGAAAAGCAAGGTGCAGAGTAAAAACTAAGTAGATTGTGTTGTGCCTTAGTTCTTTGGCAAAGCAGAAATCTGGGGAAGAATTAATGCACAAGGTTTTCATGTTTCATTTTGAGTGCTTTGGGGATTTTTTCATCTCAATTGTTCCATCCTTGAAACTGGCCCAGAACTGACTTTCATCTGCTGCCCCCTGCTGTCAGCAAGAAAAGCAGCTAGACTTTAAGATTTGGGTTTCTAATTATACCATTTAGGATTATCCCTTGTTTCCAGTAATCCTTGGAACTGCCCTTCTCCATTAGAAGACTGTGGGGCTTGCTGGAGTAAGTGGTTACAGCCATCTCAGCCTGACCCCTTTGGCATGACCTGCTTTTTTTCTGCATGGAAACTTACCAGGCTTAGAAAAGAGGGCTGTCCTTACCGCTCGACTCTTCTTTGGATACACCAATGGCAGGGACAGCTGCTGCTGTGGTCAGTCATGAGGCAAAGGAGAAAGCAGTAGAAGGAAATGATATGAAGAGCCTTAGCGGCGGCTTGGTGATTTTACCCAAGTGAATTTGCTTTTAATTCCCTTAGATGGAAACTGGGCTTTATGCTCTGATGTGGCTGTTAAGCGCCACACTGTGAAATGACATGAGCACCAGCCAGCTAGCCCTTTGCCCTCAGCTCGTCTCTGTCACATCCAAAGGGACAGGTGGGCACTGAGGAGCATCACTAAGAATCACCGCCACAGGATGGTGAACCACTGGTTGGGAATGAAGAAATGTGCTTTAAATTCAGTCTAGAGCCTGCTGGGGAGTTGGGTCTGACTCAGAGGCACACTGTTTAAATGTCATGTCTTTGATAGACAGCTCTTCCATGTTCAAAGCTCAAGATTCCTGGAGTGTATCCCTGTGGGCCCTGGCCCCAGCCACTCTCCACCTCCAGCATTTATAGACAGACCTTCCCCCTCCTAGACCAAGGACTTTCGGACAGATGGTCAGAAAGGGAGTCATGGGGCCAGAGACATGACTTAGTGTGCAAAGCACTGGGCAAGCATGAAGACCCAAGTTTAAATGCCAAACACCTACTTAAAAAGCCAGGCATGTCTGCGCACGACTGTAATCCAAACATTGAGGGTTTAGAAACAGGCGGATCCCAGGAGCTGGATAGCCAGCCAGCCTAGATGAAACATGAGCTTTGGGCTCAATGAGAGACCTTGTTACAAGGTAGTAAAGCAAAGAATAATAGAGGAAGACATCCAGGTCCTGCCCTGCCCCCGACATGAACATCCAGATGCATGCACTGCACACAACATCAAACACCCTGCACACACCAAGTGTAGGTACTGCCAGTACAGCGCAAAGCCATTGGGAATAACTTTTCTTGTTAGAGCCTCGGTTTAATTAACCAAATATTAGTGGCTATCTCTTTGTGATAAAGTAAGCTTGGGAAACACAGGAATGTTTAAGCACATCAAATGCTCGAAGCCCAGGCTCCTTCAAGTTCCTGCAGTCTAACTTTACTGACTTAAGACCAGAGCGAACTGTGACCTAAGAAGACATGGAGGCAGCCTGGGTGCAGGTGAAGAGAAAAGACGACATGAGGCAGAGTCATGTGCTCGTGAGCCTTCTCTGACAGGCAGGAAAGAGAGGCTGTCACATTCCTTTTCCTTTTATTTTCAATTAATGTCTTTGGTTGGAGTGCCAAATAACACAAAGAGAAAACAACCTCCAACATAATCCCTCAAAAACCTCGTGCTGGTGACATTTTCTCTAATAATTTTATCTTTCGACATGTTTCATGGTAATTCATTGTATGAGTTGTAAGAAGTCTAACCACAATGTGAAGGTAATCACGTAATTGGAAAGCTGAAATGCTAACACGGCGATTGTACAATTCTTGGTTGGTGGTTGGGTTTTATAGGGTTCATTCATTTGTTTGTTTTGCTAAAAATCAAGATTATTTCCTTACACTTGAGAATAGTAACCTTAGTCTGCCTCTTGGAAAATAGTTATCCTATGAAATAGCTTGTTTATTTCAGCAATAATTCTTTGTTTTTCAGAATTTATGTTTTGCATTTATTAATTTCATGAATTCCATTTGATTTTTTTATTTTGTTTGTTTGTTTATGTTTTTATTTTAATTTATTTATTTATCAAAGATTTCTGTCTCTTCCCCGCCACCGCCTCTCATTTCCCTCCTCCGCCCCCAATTAAGTCCCCCCCCTCCTCAGCCCAAAGAGCAATCAGGGTTCCCTGCCCTGTGGGAAGTCCAAGGAACCCCCACCTCCATCCAGGTCTAGCAAGTTGAGCATCCAAACTGCCTAGGCTCCCACAAAGCCAGTGCGTGCAGTAGGATCAGAAACCCATTGCCATTGTTCTTGAGTTCTCAGTAGTCCTCATTGTCTGCTATGTTCAGAGAGTCCGGTTTTATCCCATCCTTTTTCAGATCCAGGCCAGCTGGCCTTGGTGAGTTCCCGATAGAACGTCCCCATTGTCTCAGTGTGTGGGTGCACCCCTTGCGGTCCTGAGTTCCTTGCTCGTGCTCTCTCTCCTTCTGCTTCTGATTTGGACCTTGAGATTTCTGTCCGGTGCTCCAGTGTGGGTCTCTGTCTCTGTCTCCTTTCATCGCCTGCTGAAACGATAAATACGGAAACCAATCGACATCATCATCATAAGACAGCAGATAACTAAAAGAATGGCCTGGCAGCTGAGCATTGGAGACAGATGATAAAATTGAGAGATAGCCTGGGGGTGCATTAAAAGTGAAAAGCAAAATGTGGGGTAACTGCCACCACACATTCGGGGGGCAGCGCCTGACATTGTTGACTGGTTACGTTGTGTTCTGTAATCCCAAGTGTTACAGGCCACACCAACATAACCACAGTCTCCACAATCTGTTTTGCTAGCTTCAAGGCTGGGGGGAGGGGTCACAAAGAAATCACATTCTCAGGTCTGGAGGAGGGAGGCTTGGGTGGATGCTTGATCCACAATGCAGAAGCAACGTGATTCCGTTCCCCTCTCCCAAGCCTTTACCCAACGCACTTCTCCGAAATGCTTTCTTCCTTCGGAATGATTTCTGGGCTAATATATGAAGAGAGCACATACTGCTGGAAGGAAACTAGACTTTAATGAGGCAAAAAAAAAAAAAAATAAAAATAAAAACATCCTGTGAGTCTAATCCAGCTGTGTGGATATTTCTTATCAAAGGTGTGGGAGTTGGACTGGAAGGGGTGGGGCTGGGATTCGAGTGTGAATGAATGTCTAGAGACACAGACGGTGGCAGGCTATCTCCGGAACTCCGGTGCCTGGGTGTCATTGTCATGCTCCAGATGACACTGCAGCAGCCTTCCCCACCCCTGGAGGCCATGGAGGACACTGGCGAAGTGATAATACTTGGTGGGTTACAAGTACTGACAGAATGGTTACAAAGATGGAAGGGAAAGATACTTTTAAAGTCTGCACGGACTCCATGCAGATAGTTGAACAGAGAGACACGCTTGTAATTTAGCTGCAATACATCAGCTTCAAAAAGATGTTTTCTGCCTGTGGCTACTGCTCACTTCATGAAGTCCTTCAGTCTCTGAGATGCTGAAGCCCACGTTTGATTGGCGTGGTGATGCTTCTTGCATTGTACTCTGGCATGATGCCGCTGGGTAATGTGGGAAGAACAGGGAAAGGCCGAGAAGTTGAGAAGATGGCTAAAATGATTGCCACAGGAGCGTGGGATCTGAGTCCGAGCCTCAGTACCATGCGAATAGCAGATCCCAGCAGTGCATATCTGTAATCTCAATGCTGAGGAGGTGTAGATAGGAGAGAAACAGAGAGGCAAGAGAGAACATCTTACTAGGACATGGAAACATAAAATCCCCCTCACTCCAGACTCTATTTGAAGCCTCTTGCCAGCTGAGAGGGAAGAATTTCAACACAGCTAGTATTTCCTGGGGTCTATTCCCAGCACTACACATACCAAATACTCAGCACTCAGGAGATAGGGGAAAGACGATTAAAAGTTCAAGGCCAACCTTGGCTATATAGCAAGTTCAAAACCAACCTGGGACACGTTATTGGAAAGAGTCTGACTTAAGCTCACATCAGAAAACAAAATACACACACACACACACACACACACACACACACACGGCTAGAGGATTTTGTTGTTGTTGTTTGAATAGACTTTTTCCTCATACAATATATCCTGGTTGTAGTTTTGCCTCCCTCCACAGCTCCTAGTTCCTCCCTACCTCCCCTTCTGATTCAATCCCTTGCTATCTCTTATTAGAAAGAACAGGCATCTGAGTGATTAAAAATAAACATGACAAAATAAAATATGATGATGAAGCAAAAACTTGTGTGCTGAAGTTGGACATGGTGAACCAGCAGGAGGAAAAGAGCACCAAGAGCAGGCACAAGAGTCAGAGACCACTCGTTCTCACAGTCAGGAGTCCCAAAGAAACACTAAGCTAATAGCTGCAGCATAGAACAGGATCTGGTGCAGACCCAGGTAGGCCTTGTGCTTGCTGAAATCAGCTGAATCACCGTGTTCTGCTTGTCTCCTCTCTCTCTCTGGCTCTTACAATCTTTCCACCTCCTCTTCCACAGAATTCCTGAGTTCTGAAGAGGGATTTGATGGAGACATCCCATTTAAGCTCTCTCCCCACGTACTGTCTGGCTGTGGGTCTCTGCATCTGTTCCCATCTGCCTCTGGGGGAAGCCTCTCTGATTGTGACTGGATAAGGCACTGATCTATGAGTGTAGCAGAATACCATTAGGAATCATTTTGCTGATTTTTTTTAGACCAGTAATGTTTAGTTTTACACTAGGTCTTTAGGCTATCTAATCTCTTGTTCTTGGTTACCCAAGCAGTGTATGGGTACAGGATCCTTCTTGTGGGATGAACCTTTGGTTTTATTAAAGGACCAACCTGACTAAATCAACAAGAAATTGAGAAAGGAGGTCAGGGAAGCTTGTGAGTTTTCCTTTAACACTGAAAAGATTAGGAAAGAAGCTCTTTCACAGCAGAGCAGAAAGAAGAAGCTACAGACACCTTTGAACCACACAGACGGATCTTTCACAGTTTCTAAAAGACGCATGTCATGAAGATCCCCACAGAGAGCTACTGACAGTGGGAACGGGCAAGCACTGTCTCCAACTCTTTTCCCTGCATTCGGCACCCTTTTCCTCCCACTGGGTTTTCTTTTCCAACCTTAATATGAGGGGAGGTGCCGAGTCTTCTTGCACCTTGCTATGCCATGTTTGGTTGATATTCCTAGGGAGGCCTGCTCTTTTCTGAAGGGAAATGGAGGAGGCGTGGATCTGGGGCAGAGGAGAAATAGGGGGAACAGACGGGAAAGAGAGAGGGGAGAAGAAATTATGGCTGGAATGTAATATATGAGAGAAGAATAAAGAAAAAAGAAAAATATTAAAATGAAAATAGGATTTCCACAGATGCCATGGAGGTTCTGTACAGAACACAGCCTCATATTTCCTTTCTCCTGACTATTCTGGCTTGCCTCTGGGCAGTAAATCTAAAAGGGAACGAGGAGAGGTACTTCCTTGTTCTTTATGATGGACGTTTTGTCAAGTGAATCTCCAGGGAGCCAAGAAAAGAAAGCGTTTCTGGAATTGAACTATTTTCAGAGAGTTATTTAATTTTTAGGGATTTTCGTGTTTTTAAATTTCAAAGGTTAAAAAAAAAGTGCATTCATTACAAAACCACAGTATTCACATTCCTTGATCATGGCAGACCCGCTCCCCGCCCAGCAGCTGCCATTTCTATCTGCCAATGAATCACTCAGAAGAAGCATACATTCATCTAAACGCTGACCCAGCAAACAGTAGCAGCCATGAAGCCTGGAGCCCAAGTCCTATCCAGTGTGACTCAAGGGCGCCTGTGACGGATCTGTGTAATGTTTGCCGAAATGAGAGACTCAAGGAGCTATTCTGCCTGGGGAAGGTTCTCACAAGCGTCGGAACTACTTGTAGTTGGTTCATAATAGCTTTTCAAGCTTGCAGAAAGAGGCAGCTTTCCGTGGCTGTAGGACAATCTCCAAAGTCAGAGTTAAGTCTAGACCCAAATCCAGGCCCTGTTCCTTCACTCCAGTGTTGTCAAAGTATTACTGAAGTGTCATAAGGATCCTGTTGGCTCTCCCATATGACAGGCCGGGCAGTGTTTTATTATCTCACTCACTTTACGTCATCTGTTCTACTGGCCTATGCCAAAAGCAAGCTTCACAGGACATAGGCATGCAAAACCACTAGCGTGTGTAATGAAGCCTGTTTTTGTTTGGAAGATGAACTTCCAGGTCCGTAGCTTCAAGCTCTCTTGTGTTTTCATTGCACTGTGTTAGCAACCATGTAAGTGGTAGGAATTGAACCTGAGTCCTTTAGAAGAGCACATACAAGTACATGTATATGCACAAGCAGGCATTGTAATTATGCCATTTAAAATGGCATGAGGGTGTGGGAGAGATGGCTCCAAGTTAAGAGCGCTGGCTGCTCTTTCCCAGGACCCAGGTTCAATTCACACCCCTCAGATGCTGGCTCACAACTATCTTAGCTACAGGGAATCTAAGACTGACTTCTGGCCCTGAAGGATACCAGGCACACATGTGGAACATAGATATACATACAGACACACATGAGATAAAACATCCATACCCATTTTCAAAAGCCAATATAATTGGCAATAGAGATGGTTAGAAGGCTTAGTCAATAAAGCACTTGCCCGACAAACGTAAAAGACTCCACAGAACCCATTCTTTAAAGAGACGTTGCTAGGGATACTGTGTGCCTATAATCTCAGCAGTGGAGTAGAGACGGGGGAATACTGGCACTTGCTAGACAGCCAACCTGGCCTACAATGAGAGAAACCATCTCAAAATGCAAGATGGATAGATAGTGCCTGAGGAACGACAACTGAAGTTGTCTCTATGTGCTCACACAAACATGAACACCTACGTGCGCGTGTGTGCATGCACACACCCACGCACACTCACACACACACACACACACACACAAAAATGGTGCCATCTTTTGTCTTGCTAAAGAGAAGGGTCAGATGAGGAAGAAAAGGTTTCCCACATATCCACAACATTCAGTCCCTGCCTGGGCTTCATCATCACAATACTGTGGAATGGACAGCAGGAGAACAGATGAGCTAGTGAAAGCCTAGAAAGGTGGCCCTCACTAAGTGGAAGTGCAGGGATTAAACTTGGACTTTTTGCCTCTTGATGGGGTGTAGAGAGGGAGTTCTACTAATGGATTACTTCTATGGCATTTTAAAACACCATGATTTTCACATAACTGTCCAGGGCAAAGAGGCCATAAGCTTAAGGCCAGATACAGGGCACAGATCTCGGCTGTCCCTCCATCCAGACGTGGGCCTATATGACAAAGGGGCTTATCCAAACAGGCAGCCAGGAGCCCATAGGCTTTTGTCCAAGGAGGAAGTGGTCCTAAATGTCCAATGGGACCTACCAGTATAGCAAAGGGCCTTACTAGAAGTGTGGACACAGTTATTGACAGGAAGCATGGACTGAATCTATGGATCCAGTATTGACAGATTCTGCTTCTAATCCGTCACAGCACTGCAAAAAGCCAACAAAACACAGTAGCTAGAAACACAGACTCTGGGCTTGTGGCTTTGGTCTGATGTGGGAATTCTTCCTGCTTCGCCTATCATTCTTGGTTTCTTCATAGTCTGTACAATGGGTGTGATAACATTATGCATTCAGAGAGCTCTGATGACCTGGTGCTGTGCAATAGATAGATGTGTGTGTGTGTGTGTGTGTGTGTGTGTGTGTGTGTGTGTGTGTGTGTAGGCAGGGAGATGACTCCATGAGTGAAATGCTTTCTCCACAAGTGCGAGGACCTGAGTTCCGATCCCCAGAACCCACGTAAAAAAGCTGGACCAGGCAATCTGCATCTGTATTGAAGCAAGGATGTGGAGACAGGAGAACAATGGTGGTCACTGGACATCTAGCCTAGACTATTAAGCAAATCCCAGGCCCCACTGGAAGGCCTCTTCTCAAGGAAAGGGAAAACTGTAGAGAAATTATTAATGAAGATACCCAACACTGACCTCCGCCCTCCACGCACTCATGCGCACATGTGCGTGCACACACACTGAAACTAGTGTTTGTAACAGTGCATGGTACATTTAAAATGCTCAGTCAGTGATTGCAGTCAGCCCCTGTGGCCTGGTTCCCTGTCTCCTCGAGCTCAAAACATTCAAGAACAGATCTCACACATCCTGCATGGCTCTTCCTTTACATCATAGCTCCTTAAAGAGCGCGACACAGCAGCTTCTGACACAGTGCTCACGTCATTTCAGGTGCTTAATCTAGAGGTGGTTTGGGCTGTGTGGAATGATGTGGATCACGTGTCCCTTCACCTAAGGAACCTGAGCATCTTCAGGCTTGGTACCGAAGGCAGGTCCTGGAGCTAGTGCCTACCCTTGGACCCGGAAGGCTAACTATATTACATCTGCCACCATTACCACCGTAATAGCTAGTGGCCTGTCTTTGGGAAAGTTTTCTATTTGGGCTTCCCATGTTTCTTTTATGAGGGGAAGACATTATTGCCATGAACCTAAGGATCTATTGATGAGACTCATAGAGATGTGGGCATGCCATTTCAGGGTTCTGTCCACTGCTCACTAACTCTTCTCCATGCTAAGATTCTCTTCACCTAACCTTAGAGAAGCTGTTCCACATTAAATAAGGGAACATTTTCCTCCTGGAGGTTTCAGCTGACAGACAGCACCTAATAACAGCCACCTTCTCTGGGGCCGGCTCCATCTGCACTGCTTCATGTCTCCTTCATACAGATATTGCTCAGGAAATGTGTTTCCCTGGGAGGATCAGAAAGGGCTCTCCACCTTCCCCCGGGCAGAACACATAATCACTGCATTCTCATAGAAAACATCTCTGCAATTTTTAGCTTTTCCAATAATCTTCCAAAATTGGTGGCTTTTGTGCGTGTCTCTCCACCAAGTTAATTCGTGTGGGTCTCGATACCAATGAACTTGAATACACAGGTCCTTCCTTAAGGTATTTTTTATTAAAGTTATAGTCTCTTCTTTGTGGTTTTATTTAGCCTCTAAGCCGGCTGGGTGACTTCAAACCTTCGGATCAATATAAGATTGACAACAAGCTCTCAGGCACTGTGAGATGCTGAGATGCAACTCCCCACCCACCCGGCACCACTCAACAAAACAGAACGCCGGAGGTATTGACATCTCTGGCTCTGAGGTCCTATCTCTGCGCTCTCTCTCTTTCTCTCCCTTTCTCCCTCTCTCTCTCTCCATTTTTCAATATTTAATTTTTATTAATTCTTTGAGAATTTTACACACACACACAATGTACTTGCATCATATTTACCCTACTCATGCCGGATATACACCCACCTCCCCACTCCTTCCCAACCTCCTGTTGTTTTTGTTTTTTAATAACCCACTGATTCTAGTTTGTGCTTCCCATCCACTGAAGCATGAGTCACTGGCCAGTGCCCACACCCTTAAAAGAAAGCTCTGATTCTCCCACACCCAGAAGTCATCGACTTAAGAGCTCCATTGCTGGAATGTGGATTGGTTTGATCTGGTGCGTATCTTTTGTGGGCAGCCAGAGCTTCTGTGAGTTCATGAGTGTGATGGTCTTATCATGTCCAAAGATGCTATTTCAGTCCTGCCTTACTTATGGCTCTAAAAATCTTTCTGCCCCCTCTTCTGCAATGTTCCCTGAGCCTTGAAGGGGGAAGAGGATGATACAGATGTTTTATTTGTAGCTGGACACTCCATAAACAATTGCTCTCTGCATTTTGAGCAGGTGTGAGGATCTTTATTAACCACTTCCCACTCTATTAAGAAACTTCTTTGATGAGGTTGGAGGGCAATAGTAACCTACAATTATTAGAGGGCAGTTTGATGCTGTGTCAATTTAACAAAACAATTGTAAAATTTTTACCCTGGGACCTATGCTCTCCTCAACCATAAATTCTTGTCTGGATTTACAGAACCAGCCATGTGTTCCCTCCTGTGTGGTGGACCTCAAATCCAGCCTGAAAGGAGTTGTTCACTCCGTATCCATGCCGGTGTAGTACCCTTGGGCACGTCACATTTGTTATTGTAGCTCACAAAGCTCATATCTGGGTACAGCTGTAAAATAGAAATGCCTTTCCCCCCCCCCCAGCAGCCCTTTCTGGTACTATGGCAGGTGGCCAGCAGCCTCATTAGCCCTTTCTGGTACTGTAACAGGTAGCCATCAGGGAGGAAGCTTTCTTGTCAGTACCATTTGACAGTTCCATGTCCAGAGACAATGTGTGTAGTGTTTTCAGAAGTAGGGTCCTACCATTAGATTGGTAGACACCCAGAAGCAATAGCAATAGCCTGCACCATATTGGGATTTTCAGGATACTCTGACCAATAATTGGAAGGGATGCCTTTGTGGATTTTTTAAAAAGTCATTCAACAAATAGTTGAGCAATAAAATACCTACTCTGTGCCAGCTACTTTTCTGGGATTTTCTTTGGAGGCAATAAGCCAATATAGAATGAAGACCCCTGTCTTCTTCATTTTCCACACACCTGCCAATCTGAACCAGGTGCGTGGGTGGCTCTTCTCTCTCCAGTATAAACAGAAAAGTAAAAAAGTCTGTGTCTTGCAACAGATCATTGAATCCTCAGCAGAAGCAAGTGGCGATGGAAGAAGAGTGGACTGCTACACATGAAACAACTATTTTAATTTTGTAGAGCATGTTTAGCCAATCTTAATCATTTTTCCATGTTGCCACTTCCTCCTTCCTTTATAGTCCTACTCTACTTATCCCAAGGGAAATGGAAGCCCCTTCTTTCCTACAGTTTTATGTTGAAAATATTTTTAAAAAATATTAAAATAGCTCATTATTATGCCTTGAAAACTTATAAGACTTGTTCTTCAACACTGGGTGGACTCGGACTCTTATCCAGGAGTTGTTATTATCTTGGTCTTTGACAGAAAGTATTTGGGAAAGAGATCATTATCTTGCCACAGCCTAGGTTCAGAAGAAACATCATGAAGTTTGAGGCAGGTGGAGCAACAGAAACAGAGCATCTATCCATCCATCCATTCATTCCACTAAGCCTTATCAAATACCTGTATAACTCAAAAGTCCTATGTAACACAATCAGAACGAGACTCAGTGCTAACCTCAAAAAGGTCGTAGTCCAGAGCTTAGGGAAGGTGCCAGTGAGCTCAGGCAGGAAGAGCCAGTGGGGTTGGGAATGATGATGCAGCAATGAAAAGGAACTGCAAGTGAAGGAGGGAGAGAAGGGAGGGAGAGAGAGAGCACACGCGCGGCTTTAGGCCACTGGGGAGCTGCAGGGAGAGAGGAGGAGGATACTGCAGAGCTCACCTATAAAGAAGCTGTACTCTTCTCATGGTGATCTCTCTACAAATGAAAAGAAAGACTAGGTCTTCACAGAAGTGAAACTGGAAACAGTTAACAAGAGCCTGCAACCTCAGAAGAGACACAACTATATGAATCTATTCCAACAATTTCAAATTCTTTCCCAAACCATCATTTTCTTTGTTTACTGTGGCATAACTTTTGTCTTATAGTCACATCCAAATTCAAAATACCCATTTCCATCCTCATTTCAAGTGTCTCTAAAAAGTGAGATTTTTTTCTACAATGAGAAAAAATGTAAACAAGTTCGTGTTCATTACGTTTCTGTTGCTGTGTGAACTACCACAATCAAAAGCAACCCAAAGAAGAGAGAGGTTGAACTGACTTAGGATTCCAGACTGGGAAGTTCATTCATGGAGAGGAAGGTGGGATGGCGTGGCAGCAGGCAGGAAAAGCATGGTGGGAGGAGCAGGAAGATGGCTGATCACATTCTCACCCACACACAGGAAGTCTAGAGAACAGAAAGTAGGTGGAGCTATAAACCCCAAAGCCCACCCCCAGAGACATACTTCTCCCAGCAAGGCTACACTTGATAAATATTCCATAACTTTGCCAAACACATCACCAACTGGGCACCGAGTGTTCAAATGCATGGGCCCATGGGGAACATTGTTCATTCAGATGACCACAAACATCATTTTCATGTTTTAGGCACAATGCCAAACACTAGGCCTATTGAACAAATTATTTTTAAAGCTCTAGAATAAGTTTGACAACAAAAAAAAGTGTTGTGAAGTTTCTAAACTGTGAAATGTTTCATATAGAGAGATCAACAACAGTGTAAGCCAAGTTTTTCACTGAAACTAAAGGAAAACTCTTAATTTATAATGACAGTCTAAAAGACATCTATTAAAAATGAGAAAAGATCAGAAGACAAAGTTAACAAATTTAATCAGAAGGCAAAGTTAACTGTTATTGAATAAGTTAATGATAAAGCACATAAATTCAACCTAAAGCTGCTGAGGTAGCCTAAGGGAAAACATGGGAAGCAGACCTTAGAGCAGTGGTTCTCAACCTTCCTAATGCTGTGACCCCTTAATACAGTTTCTCCTGCTGTGGTGACACCCAACCATAAAATTATTTTCATTGCTAATTCATAACTGTAATTTTGCTACTGTTATGAATCGAAATGTAAATATCTGATGTTCAGGATATCTAATATGCAGTTCCTGTGAAAGAGTCACTTGACCCTGGAAGGAGTCAAGACCCACACAGATTGAGACCCACTGCTTTAGAGGGACTGCCCTGGGAAACCCTCAATAGCCAAAGTTTGGAGAAAGCATCTTATGCTGAGAAATGGAAAGGGCAGAAAGGGCATCTTAGAGGTTTAGGGTGTGGCTCAAATAGAAAGCTTTAAATAACAAGTATTGGAGTATCTGGATTCACTGAGATGGGGGGGGCTGGAGTGTCCTGATTCACTGAGGTCCCATCCACTCGAGCCTGCAGAAAGGAAGACATGTCTGGGTAGTGGCAGATCTCCCCAGCAAACACTGAGCCATCCATATCATTAGCACAACCCCGAGCCTTGTCTTTCCCTGGAAGAATGGAGTGACTTTTAGCCCTAGGTTCCGCAGAACATTTGTCCTCTCTGGGTGACCTCTCAGATGGTTAGTGAATCTTTCTTGACTCTGGACCACAACGGGAATTTTTTTTCTTCAAAATAAGAGATTTCCCAGAAAGAAAGAAAAAAAAGAATAATTTATAGGGTGTTTTTTTAATTTGGGGATATTTTATTTGTTTTTTCTTACTGTTCTTGAGGAAGTTATAAATGACTAGAAAAAGCTACTGCAATGTGGTTCAGGTAAGAGGGAGGAAGTCAGAGCAAATGGAAGCTTTTAGACACACGAATGTCAGTTGAATGAAATTATTATGAGCTTTCTAATTCAGTGTTTATAGGAATAGCTTAAGTGGAGACTCTCAGACACTTCTGTTTTCCGAGGACCTTTCAAAACTGTAATAAAAATAGCATATGTTTGTTAAATTGAATCCCTGATTATTGCTGTTGTAATGAGCCAATCAAACCACATAAATAAATCCAGCTTTATTCTGAGCAAAACATTCCTGGGTGGCCCCAGGGAAAGTTGAGGAGACCACAAGGGGAATCCACAAGGTGGGGGGCTTCTCAGAGGCAGAGTCTGGACTGAGACAACTCCAGGGGAGAGGGCTTGAGGTGAAGCTTCCACCCAAACATTCCAGACTCTTTGGGTATATAAATGCCAGGGCCTGGAGTGAAGCGTCTACCCGAACAGTGTCAGTGAGATGGCACACAAGCTGGCGACTTGAGTTTGAGCTTAAGATCCCATGGAGTGGAAAGAAAGAACAATCTCTTCAATCCTCTCCACATCTGCTCTGTCATGAACATGCCTATGTATATGTGTGTAGATAGATAGATGATGATAGATAGATGAATAGATAGATGATTGATAGATATACAATAAATAAGTAACTGTAATGATAAGGTATCATATACTAATGTGGGAATAACCAGAATTCAAAGCCAGAGGGATGATTTTCTATATCTGTAATATCTATCAGTACCAATCTCCATTTATATAATAAAATATTAGGGCCATGAAGTTCTTTTTATCTGGAACCTACGAGACCATAATCCATGCTTTCGCAAGTTGAATGGAATTCAATTCAAAGCTGTTTTAAATGTTTATATATATGAGGGTTAGAAAGAGGCCGGCAGGGAATTCACTTATATCTGGTTGAGGAAAACTTCATAAGCAACTTAAAGACCTTGTCAGATTTCTCCTCCACACTGGGACACAGCCTGTGAATGGCTTTCCAGCATGGGAGATACATGTGGGCATGCTTCATATGCAGGAGAGTAAAAGTAACTCGATACAACCAAGAACAAAATGGCCGAGCAACTGCTCTAACCTGTCAGAATCAGATTCAAGATGAAGAGCTAGGAGATGGCTCCAGGAATAGTCTTGGCCTTGCAAGCACAAAGGCCTGAGTTTGATCTCCAGAACCTACCTTACAAAAACTGGCCATGGTGGTACAGTCTTGTAAGCCCAGCCATGGGGAGGCAGAGACAGAAGATCCCTAGGCTACTGGCCACCCAGTCTAGCCTACTTGGTGAGTTTCAGGCCAGTGACAGGCCCTGTTATCAAGGGTTGACAGCACCTGAAGAATGACAATCAAGGTGGTCCTCTGGCCTTCACGTATATACACATACATGCAAATCTACGCACATGTATAACCACATATACGTGAACACACACACACAAGAAGCAAGATATGGAAGAGATGCCAATATATCAGTCAAACAGTAAACCTTTTGTAATTGTTGAAAATGTCTCCAGCATCTCAAAGTCTTCTCTGTTGAAATCTTTCTTAGGATTGTCAAGTTGAAAGCCACCATTACGGCGATCACATAGGCTTGATCAAGTAGATTTGTTCATATGGTACTGTGGTCGTCAACCCCAAGGCACAGGAAATGGCCCGTGAATTCAGTGCAGTCTAACAGGCTTTGAAGGTCTACAGCTGTAGCTGTAACAGCCACATCAGACTCTCCTGGGTTCCTGTTGTCAGGGAAAGCCCATTCCCTTCCCACTTCATTACAGCACGGCTTTATCAGATTACTATTTCGGAGCAATAAATTGTTCCTTCAGATACTATAGGCTCCCCAATGCATATGGCTATAATTGAATCAGCTAATGGTATTGTGCTGATTTAAGGCATTATCGGTGCATATCAAAGGTCACCCTCACATAGATTATCCACTGCACTCTCACAAAAATGCTACAGAGGCCATGAGGCCGCTTTCTACTTCATTCTTACTCGGCAGCTTAAAGAAAACCAATATTCTTTGCCCAGGGTCAAACAGGAAGGAAAGTACAGACCTCAGTCTCTAACTCCACACTCCATGCTCTGTCAGCTATACTACACTCAGCCTCAGCATCCACGCACACAGCTGGGATGGGGCACACCATAGGATCTTAGAGCTGATACTCAAATATGATGATACCTGGGAAAGACAGAATGGGTCCCTTCTAGTCTCAGAACACAAGTATAAGCTACAGACCAGGGGTCTTGGGTTCAGTCACAATCTCAACCCTGAATGTAGCCGCCCTTCTGGGTCTTTTCGTAGTCCAGCCTTCCAGATGCCAATAAATGTGGGTCAGGAGAAAGTGGAGCAGTGTTTTGTGGCTTTGCTCTTATGAACAAAGTGTGTGTGTGTGTGTGTGTGTGTGTGTGTGTGTGTGTGTGTGTGTGTGTGTACGTGCATGCGCATGTATGTGTGGTATGGTGTATGTGGTGTGTGTGGTGTGATGTGTATGTGGTGTGATGTGTGGTGTGTGTATGTGATGTGATGTGTGTGATGTGTGTGTGGTGTGTGGTATGTGTATGGTGTGTGTGGTATGTGTGTGGGGTGTGTGTTTGTGTGTAGGCTGGAGACTGATATCAAGTGTCTTCCTCTGTCACTTCCCACCTTATTTCTTGAGGCAGGGTCTCTTACTGAACAGGGAGCTTGCTGATTCTTGAGAAATTCAGGATCCTATTTTACCTGCCTATTGATAATACTTATAGCAAGCCTTATATTTGGAACTAAATAAAATAGTGGTTATGTGCATACCAACAGAAAGCCGATGTTTATGGTGATTATAGAAAAGGAGTTGGTTTTATTTTCAACACCAGGGTATCCTAGGAGTTGTAGCATGTAAATCCCATCTGGACACCATTGAAGCTGATATCATATGTAAGTCACAGTAGGCAAAGTTGACTCTGTCAGCCAGGGACAAGCTACAACTTAGATTGAATTATTTAGATTGGTATTCACTCTATGAATTAATACAACCATTGCACATTATTATATATTTTCAGGCTGGCGGAGCCCATTGGCTCAGCCGTTCATAGTTCAGCAGTTATTATGTATCTTCTGTTTTCGTGTGACTATGTCATATTTTTGAAGCATATAGTCTTTACTTCCACAAGGGAAAGTGGAAGGTTAGCAAGGATATTAATAAAAGGCAAAGGTGGGGCTGCAACTCCGTCTTGTCTCTAACTGTACTGAGGCCAAGAGGCCCAATGCCCTCCTTTATTCTCTCCCCCTGGCATCTGCAGCTGGTCATCCTCTTGGCCACACCTAGCTGGATGGGCTGTGACCCCTCCATTTGCAGCTCCTCACAAGATTGAAGAGACTGCTTGTCTGCACTCCTGAGGCCCAGCGCTATGGAGAAAAGCAAAGCCAGTGCCCCTCGGATACCAGTTAGGAGAGCAGCAGCAGCAGCGTAGGTGTCTTCTTGGACTACTTTAGGGAAGTCAAGTCACGGGGCACTGTAGTACAGACCTTCTAGCCTAGGCACTTACCAATTTGGTCTAGTTTATGGAACTCACTTTTTCCTATGTTTTATCAGCAAGACTATAGTGTTTTAATGACTGAGAAAGAAGTTAGAAACAAAGCAAAAAACAAAAAAAACTGTACCTCCCAGAACATAAAGAAAGCTACTAATTGGGCTCCAGGGCCACAATTTGGGGACATCATTTAGAAATAGAATTTTCCTGAAATATTCATAAGGAGGTGAATCCTAATTCAGTAACTAATCATTCTCCACCAGAGGGAAAATAGATAGCAGGGCAATTCTACTAAGGAACATCTAAGTAGATTTGCTAATTCTGATTCAGTAATTTGGCAACTATATATTAAATGGAAGGCCTTTCCAGAAAGGAGTGGGGGAGAGCCTCGAATTACCCTTTGCTCCAGGGTAACCACATGCAACATTTAAAAGCCACTCTGCAGGAAGATGAAATTCTTTTTCATTATTTATTCTTTTGCTTTACTGTATGTACTAGAAATTTGGGGAATGTATCTCATCACTAGCATTAAAAAAAAAAAACAATAAAACCAGGGTGACCCAAGGGAACCTTTCTCTGGTGACTGCATATTAATCTGGAGAGATTCCCAATTATTTTGTTTATCTTGGAATATGTTCCAATTATAGACAATGTGGAAGATAATCAAAGCTCCTACCATTCTATGTTGCCACCGTCCCCCATTCTGAGGCCCTCTTATTCCCCAACTTAGTCTCCTATGTACACTTAGGTGCCAGGCCCCAAGACTCTTCAGAAAGAGGCCACACCGCTCTTCCTGGACCCCAGCAGTCCTAGCAATATTTGTGCAGGTGAGGAGCGACCTTTATATCTGCTCTTTGCCAGCACTGGGATTCATGTCCATTTCTGCAGACTGCTTGTACGGGAGGAGAAGAGGTACTATTGACAAGTTAGAAAGAAAAGAAGCAATCTTTCCTTATCCTCCGGAGGATGCTCATTTGCAAATGATATTTGACAAAAAAATCAAAACTAATAATAATAGCCTTACCCTGGGATTATATTTGGGGGAGAGTGTATATTTCATATAGCAAGCAAAGATCTTTAGAATATAACAGATTTGAGATTTATCAAACAGAAATTCATTCTATATTTATTTCTTAATTTTCAGATAGACTACTTATGCCATCCCTAGTATAAAAATGAGATCAAAAGAAAAGAAATGCTTGAAATCATTCCACCCTGTGAGAAGTTGCTTGCAGCATATTGAAAGGACTTGCTCTTGAGCAGAAGTGACAAGTGGCTTAGAGGCCCTGTTAGCCATAGGAAGCCTTGATGCTAAAGCATCCTTAATCCAAAGCTACTGGCGGCTGAAGAGGCCCCAGTGCTGTCACCTTGACCATCTGAGGACATGGTGGGAGGGAAGCAGGCCGTGTTTAACTTCAGAAGAACAAATGGCATGCTATTTATGGACAAACTGGATCCTGTTAATTAAAAAAAAAAAATCTATAGTTCAGAGCAAACTTCGGTCAACTTCACCCGGCAACACTTTATTAATTTTAATGAATTTTTATTTGTATGTGTGATGTTCCTTAAACATCTAATTAAAACCTTCCCTCTAACTCAGCATCACCTTCTGCCAAAGTTGACCGTGTTATGTAATATCAGCATCTTAAATAATAAGAAAAAATTCAAGAGGTGTATGTACTAGGTGTACTTAAAAACCTCTGTGCCCGTGGAGACCTGTGCCAGACAATGTGAAATAGTTCAAGAGAAATAAGCATAATCTTCATTCTCGTGAGGCAGTTTCCCTGATGAAATGTAGCTGGGCACATCGTACCAAATAAAGGACGATAGTAAGGGCCTAGGGAGATGTTCAAATTGCTTGTGTATCTCAGAATTTTAGGGTATAGGCAAGCTGGCAACTGCCTATAACTCCAGTTCCAGGGGATCCAGTTTTTTCTTCTGTCCTTCAAGGGCACCTGCACTTACATGCCTGTATGCACATGCACACACATACACACACGCACACAAATACACACACATAAATAAAAACATCAATTTTTTGTTGTTTTTCAAGATAGAGTTTCTCTGTAGCTTTGAAGCCTCTCCTGGAACTAGCTCATGTACACCAGGCTGGCCTCAAACTCAACCACAAAGATCTGCTTCTGACTCCCAAGTGCTGGGATTAAAGGCGTGCGCCACCACCGCCCGGTTTAACCAATCTTTTTTAAAGGCACAAAACATTGGGTAAAGGGAACTCAGAGCTCCCTTAGAGATGGTTAGAAAGGAGAACTAGTGTGCCTACATTAGCTCCATTTCCACAATTTTAAAAAAGAACAAAACACCGGACATGAAGAGGTCTCAGGGTGTAGGAGTAGTCACGGCAGCCCAAGCAGAAGCCTGGTTTGTGTTGGAGATCAACACTGGTGCATCTATTTGGGAAAGGGCATGAAAATGGCAGGGGACAATAACAGGGGGCAATGGCAGGGGGCAATGGCAGGGGGCAAGGGCAGGGACAATGGCAGGGAAAATGGCAGGGGGCAATGGCAGGGGGCAATGGCAGGGGGCAATGGCAGGGGGCAATGGCAGGGGGCAATGGCAGGGTGCAATGGCAGGGGAAAATGGCAGGGGACAATGGCAGGGGAAAATGGCAGGGGGCAATGGCAGGCAGGAATGGCAGGCAAGATTAGCAGACAGCAATGGCCAATGCTCACAGGCCACTGGGAAACTCTACTCCAGCTTTTTCTGCTGTTGAAGTAGGAAGAGACTTACTGTAGCATTTACCTTTCCGAGAGGAAGGATGTTCAGCCGGCTCTGTCCTAACCAGCAGAGGGCAGCCACCAGAGATCAGCCTTGTCACAGCCAGCTCCCCATAGGCGCTTCAGCCCAGTGCACAGACATCATCCCTGGGATTCCTTTTTAGCCTGGACAAAACTGAATAACGTTTCAAAATTATGAAGATGGCAGGTGTTTGGGCCTGTATGTGTTTGTGAGTGTGTGTGCAAGCGATCACAATTATGAGCATAAATATGTCAACCCTTTAAACATTCATCTTAAGAAATATTTAATTCCCAATAGTGTCAAAATAAAATATAGTGCTTGGGGCTATTTTAAAAAGATGTCACCTGCTATTTGTCTTTTCCCATTTCGGATGTTTCTCCATTCTGGACAAGAGTATGGATTGAGTTTAGAAATCAAAACCAAAAGTCGTATCTGGAATAAATGTTTGTTACAGGTTGAGGGGTCCCCCACTTTTGTCACCTTTTACTTTCCCCTCTCTTAGTAAATTTCCTTTTTCGTCTATTTAGTATCTCTGATAAAGGGATAGATTAAAGACAATCAAAACATTTTTAAACTACAAACTCCATGGGGCTGACAAGATGACTTGGGCAGTTAAAGCTCTGGCTGTCCAGCCAGATGACCTGAGTTTGGTCACCAGGTGGTCACCATAGTGGAGGGAAAGAGCAAACAACCACAGGTGGTCTTCTGAGCGCCACCTGCGCATGTGTGTGCACATATGTGTGTGTGCGCACATACACACGTGCACAAATAAGTGCAATAAATGTTTTAAACTACAAACTACACAGTAGCCGTCATAAAAATCTGTAAGTAGCAGATTGTTCACAAATGAACCGAGTGTGTGTGTCTCGTGCATGTTATGTATTTTAGGCACCCAGAATAGATGTCGAGGAAATCTTCGTAAAGATGACAGACTGGCACTCAGGATTAGCAAGAACCAAGGGAGTTCTCACATTTATGAAGCTGCTGTGATCTAAAATAAAAAGGCCACATGCTCGAAATACTTGGGTTAGTTGTCCATGAAGATCAAAGAGGCAAAGTGTCCCATTAGGGGTGTGCTTCCTAGTGAGGGTGTGGTTGGCTGATTCTTCTAGAAGAGAAAAAGATTTCTATAATCCTAGCCACTTGGAGTCTGAAGTAGGAAGACTGGCACTACTTCAAGGCAGCCTGCACTATACAGTGATTGGCAGGCCAGCTTAGGCTGCACAGCGAGACACTTTGGCAAAGCCAGAAACTAATAGTGTGTTCATGGCTGGTCTGAGCGATTGCATTGAAACATGACTCCTGCCTAAAATGCAATTGATAACCTAAACAGCGGTCGTTTCTGCGGAGGGGAGGAGATCTGCACCCTGACATACAATGATACGGCAGGCAGGGTCTAGTTCCCTCTTACGCTTCAAATGCAGATGAGCAGTGGCCAAATCATTCTGATTCAATCTTAATTGTCTAAGTGGGGTACATCTCCCCAGTCAAGTTATCATGAGAACACCCAAACTTTGTCAGGTATCTGGCAGAATGCTGAGCTAATGGAAGCTTCTGTCAGTAATTTCATTCCCTTCCCTGAGAGGCAGGGAGTGGAGCAGCACCTCCTCATCTGAGGGATGGCTTCCCATCCTCCCCATCCCCATGTGCTGACTCCCCATCCTCCCTGTCCCCATGTGCTGACCCCCATCCTCCCCATCCCCATGTACTTACCCCCATCCTCCCCATCCCCATGTACTGACCCCCATCCTCCCCATCCCCATGTACTGACCCCCATCCTCCCCATCCCCATGTGCTGACCCCATCCTCCCTGTCCCCATGTACTGACTCCCCATCCTCCCTGTCCCCATGTGCTGACCCCATCCTCCCTGTCCCCATGTGCTGGCTCCGCATCCTCCCTGTTCCCATGTGCTTGGTCCCCATCATCCCTCTCCCCATGCGCTGGCTCCCCATCCTCCCCATCCTTATGTGTTGGCTCCCTATCCACCCCATCCTCCCTTTTCAACGGGAGTTGAAAAGATTATTCTCCAGAATTGTTTAAAAGGCTACCATTTTGTGTATTTTATTGTTGAAGAAGGCAATTATAAGGAAATGAGAGCTATCGTGGAGTTCTCACAGCAAAGTACCAAGGAAAATGTTACCATTTGCACACAATGTTTTCTACCTAAACACATCTCAAGAAATTCAACAAGGAAATGAGGGGAAGGGGAAGTGAATTTCACGTATGATCAGAAAAGAAGCGGCTGGAATAAGAGCTGAGGCTGTCCTGATGAGACAGGCGTTAGTCACCTCTGACGTACTTCTTCCCTGTTCTTTCTCAGCGCGCAATAGGCGCAGACGGCTTCATGCAGCATGAAGTGCATATGAATGTATTTCCAGTTGGGTTTTTACTTTTGTTGTCTTCGTGTTGTTTCAAATAATAAGTCAGCGTTGACCTTTTGGTACAGTTACATTTATAAAGTTGAACTATTGTGTAGATAGGTTTCTTGGAATGTGTTAAGCAACTGACCTCGGTAAAGAACATCGCACCACAGTGGCCCTGCTGTTAGTTCTGCAGAGCTACTGATGGCCGCGCTGAGCAGAGTCACTCTCTCATACTAGCTGGATCCTACGTTTTAGGAGCAGCGTCCTCCAACTAGGAGGCTAGTCAGCACTAAGAGCCTGAACGGAGGACAGCAGGTTAAGGTGACGGTAGGATGGGAGGGGAGCTTGGATAGATGAGTGAGTGGATTCCCCATGTAGGCTAGGCTGCCAGGCACTCTTTCTGCAGCCGCAAAGATGGAGCCTGCAGAGCTGTCCTCTGCTCAGACTCGACCACCTTTGTTAAACAACGAAAGTCATGGGGTGTTGGCACAGAAGCCAACAGTTGCCACAGGGAACTAACCCGGGTATCATGACTCTTTCCAGGTAGTAGGTGTAACCTTGAAGAAAAAATGGCACTGTCTTCAAAAAAGTGACCTGACCCTGGCTTTGGTGGGTTTTTCTGCAAGAAATGCAAAGCCCCGCATGTGTTTATGATTCAACCTTTCAGCTGACCACTGCTTTGTTCTAGAGTTCAGCATGAAAGGACTAATTTTTGTTTGGTTTTTATTTTCTGTTGTAGTAAAAAGCATGTCTGTTGCTAATTCTAGCTACTATAGTTGCACATGTAAGAATTCTCTCTTTGTAGTTTAGAGATTGGTAGGCATTTCAGATAAATGACATTTTGAAAAAGTCACCTGAAATTTTTTTGAGATGCTTATCAATTCAAACCTTCCTTCTCATCGCAAGAAGAGTCTGAGCTATTGCTTTTCAATGATACCTAATAATACTCGATTCGTCCCTTTGAATATAGTAGGGATTGGAATATAAGCATGCCACTTTGTTTATTGCTGTATTATTAGAATGTCTTAGAGCATGGAAAGGCTCCTTTGCAAATGATTTTGCTCAGAAATAAATGTTATAAGACAGATACTTTTCTATAAATGAGCATAGCTTATGAACATATAGTTAAGTTGATAGCATGCAATGTCTCCCTCAAACTTAGTATCTGAAAGACATGTTAAATGGCTGGATAGTATCCCAATGCATCTTTCCCCAGAATTCAGAATTGTGCTATTATCTGTTTTCGGAAAGTCAATTTGCTTCATTAAAGAGGAAGCCTGGAGTTCTTGTCTACCCCAATTGACTCTACAATGAAACATCTAGTTTCCCACTATTCTTCCAGTCTTCCAGAAGTCAGGGAGCCTAAGGAGCCAGACCCTGCAATCTTTTCAGAACACATATGCAAATTATTAATGATACACTGAGAAATAATAGCTCCAGTACCTGCTATTCATCTTAGAAAGGAACACATTGTCATTTAATAATGCAGCCCTTAAGCCAAATCAAACACAGCTTAAAATCTATTATCTGTACAAAAAAGTTTCCTTTCTTGCCATAAATATAAGCTATGATTTTAGGAGGTTAGAACCTGAGTAAATGGAGGGGTTTGCTCCCTAAATGAAACTTGCTTTTTAGGTATCGTTGCAACACCTAATATACTAGTATAGCCCACGCCCTCTTGGGCATCAGGTGAGACTGTCAGTGTTAGGGAGTTCTGGAGTTAATTCCCTTTCCAGACAATGCCCCTCACAACACACACTTAACACCTGTCCATGTGTCCCTTTGTGAGGCAGCTATAAGTTGATTGATAACACAAATATTTTATGTGCTTTTAGTATAAAATGATTTTCTCCAGGGAGGCGCTGGCAAAAGACCTGAAAAAGATTAAAATTTCTGTTTTGAAAGTATTGAGAGATTATTGGGAAAGTGATGTTTTTCTTGTTCAGTAATGACACATACTTAGTTACTCTCATAAACTTGATGAGTTCGTCAACTCAAAGGAGAGAAGGATAGCACATCTTGCTGGTCCGCAATCCTCTTTATGTGAGACAAACCAACACCAGATACAGCGAGATCACTGCCCCAACAAGAATAGTTTACTTGTGTATTTATAAGAATTCATCAGTTAAAAGTCATGTGTAAAATTACACTGAAGTTCCTTGGTCTCAAAAACATTGAGTTTAGGGGAAGAAATTCTACTTGACTCAGGTCTGACCATCCCACAGAACACCATGAGTAAAACCCTGGCACCTGAAGCCACTGTAGAATACTTAGGAAATGAAGTTTGTATACTCCTTATGCCAAATTCACTGAAAAATGAGATTCCAAGAACACCCAGTGGAAGCTCTTAGCAAATCAGATTCTGGCTCTTAATCTCTGCCTCAACCCAAACAATCTAGGGGCTGTCCAGTCATAATTTACACATGTACACAACAGGAAAGTCAGAGCATGCTAAAACTGATACTATAAAAATATGTTCCTCTCATGTTAATTGCCTTCAAATATATTATACATATAAAAAATGCTATGTTAAACAGGTCCGCTGTGAAGGGTGAAAAAGTAGCTAACTAAAAGTTCACAATTAATCTTTGAGATTTTGTGTGTTTTCTCCTCAGCCAAAAGCTTCAAGATCCCCTGGCAGCAGTCCGCCTCTTCACTCATGTCGGATCGCTCTTTAAACCTTAGCCTCTCTTGCCATAAATAACTTCAAGATGCCTCCTGACACATGCCTTGTTGGTCTCACTGTTGTAGGGGAAAGGCTCTAGGGCTGCAGATAAGGCTGTTGCCATGGTGATGAAGGAGATACCGAGGGAGGAGTCTGCAGAAGAAAAGCCCCTCCTTACTGTGACATCACAGGTGGGCAGACCCATAGGGTTCCTGTAGGAAGCTGACATATGTTAATGTATCAAAAACTGTGATCATCAGCTAAAAAAAAAAAAGAAAAGAAAAAAAACAGTAACTCAAGCCAATCTTTTTTAAAGCAGTTTCAATGAAACAACTGTAAAAATAATCAATGGAAGCCAAAATTTCAAAAGAAAAAAAATTAGTTCTTGATTGTGAATATTAATTTTCATTACTGAACATTAGTTTTAAAAATTAAAACAATATACGTACAAGTATAGCACTCTGCTTCTTTCAAAGGAGTCTTGTTGACTTTGAGAAATACCAATAACAAGCAAAAAAAATGGAATTCCTGAATAAATCCAGTCATATTATATACATATGTCAGTTTGCCAGTAGATGCTCTAAATTTTAATGTTAAATATATTTCTGTGTGACTTTGCATATTACACATTTGTCTATACATATTTATGTCAATAACTAAGTTACAGGAATGAGCCGGAAGTCCCCGAGTCTCCATGCAGAAAATGGCTCTCTGTTCCTCTCCATGCTTAGAGGCCTTGATGAGGAAGCACCATCTCTAGTTCGAGTCCAAAAGGGCCATTTTCAGCCTTTATTGTAACACACATCGGGAACACGTCCACATTTGTCTTTGAAGGCATGCTGAAACTCATCCTGCACATGCCCGGGGACTCCCGAAACATCCTGTAAAAGTCTCCATAAATATCTATAGCACGACTCATCACCACCCCGTGCAATTTCCAGTTTTAAATTCTGAGATAAAAAAATATTTTTCTTGCATATATCATATAATTTAGATTAGGTTGTTATGTTAAACATTTCATTTCTTCCATAACGCATTCGTAAATGCAACTATTCTCCTCCGATTATGCACACGGCTAGAATTAGAAAAATGGCCATTTACAGCCCCTGTAAAGAACATTTCTGTCAAAAGCTAAATTATGGCGGCTTATTTTCAGAATATCAGCAGATCTGGTCCCCAGCTGCTGCCAACATGTGTGGTTTTATTTTATTCTAAATGCCACGTTGTAAGTAATGAAAATTACATAACACCAACATTAAATAAAGTTCTTAAGTTATTAAAGATTTCTAGGATTGGGAAATTTTCTGTTGTCAGAGTGGGCTCGTTGTTTCCTTCAGTGTTATCAAGTGTCTGTCCTTTACTGAGCTGACATTATGAAGTATATGCCATTTTACAATGATCACCTGCCCCGTCAGAGTCAGACCTTTGTGAATCCCATATGCAAAACATCCAGCCCATAATACTTCTGTGAATGGTTGGCAGGTGGGCACTTGGCATTACAGGTGAGCCACACACCTGTAATGATGTTGGCTCTTGTGCCACCCCATAGCATCTTGGGATACCACAATTAAGACAGGCTCCAATCATCCCCAGAGTCTCCCAAGTCTTACACTTTGCCGTTACTTCCCAGTAATCATTTCCACATGTATGATATTAGCATTATAGTCTACGCTTGAATTTAAATTTTAATGCCCAATGATATATTTGGTATTTTAGTGTAGAGAAGAAATCATGACAATCGTCACCCTCTCACATTCAGAACATTTGTGTGTGCCCTCTTAAATCTGTCTGGTGTTGTGTTGACTGTTTCTGAGAGACCGATTATGACTTTACTGCATGAAGACTGTGTAGCGCTTCCTTTGATGCTTTGTATTCTTATTGCATATTGGCCGGTTTATGAATCAGCAGGCAGAATTCTGATTCATAACATGCGATGCACTTGGAATGATAATTCTTTGGAACTCAGCGACAGCTGTGATCGAATAATTTCTCAACCAAATGTAGTTTTGTTAGCTAATATGTTTTTAACATGACACACGAGTGGCTTTCCCCTGGTATGTACCAATGTCATACACAAGCCAAAAAGGAGGAGAGTGAGCTGAAAAAGTGAGTACTTCCATGGCAACCACAGCATCTAGTCTGTCTACCATGCCACATTTCTTAGCTGTTAACCTCTGTGAATGTCCTAGTGTCTTGATATGTTTGTCCCAGTGTCTCTTGTAAAGACCCCTGTGGCATAGCACTACATCCTGCCAAGAACAACCACTCATCTTCATCCCTGGTACATCGACACCAGCCATTGTGCCATAGATGCCAGACATAGCTGAAGTTGCTTGCCGCCCTCTTGGGATGCTCATAAAAGATAAACACAGAAATCGCACTGTGCTACATCATCTTGTTCAGCAACTGTTTGCTCAGCAACCCAATATTTCAACAGTTTTAAATTGTGATTACAGTGGTTTGTTCTGGAACTGTTGTTAGAAGAATTTAGCTAACTATTCTCCAGTGATCTATCTTCAGCAGATGAAACAAAGTCAAAGAATTGAAAGAAAGCCAAAGACTGGATTTGAAAACTAGACCCCAGAAAGTATAATTACTGATTCTATAGGAACAAGTTCATGCTGTCCTAAATTAATGCTAACTCAGTTTGTAAAGTGGCATGCATTGATGAAAGGGTTGAAGGAAAAACACAGATTGCCAAATCTTTGAGGAAAAACTCCTCCAGGCCTTGGCTCTCCGGTGCGATGGTCACTGATCATGTGGCCACTGAGCACTCTGGCTTCTGGAAATTGAGACATGCTGCAAAAATTGTAAGAAGAAAAAAAGGCTTTTAAGGCTTAATCCCAGAATATGCAAACTATCACACCAATCCTTCTTATTTATCACATGTTGAAATACCTTGGATATGCTGAGTTAAACGAGATGAGTTATTGAAATTGTTTTTACTTGTTAATGACCAATGAAGACTTTTATATAGTGTAAAGGTATTATTGCATATATTAAGTGAAGACTTTTATAGTGTAAAGGTATATTGAATATGTTAATGACCAGTGGAGACTTTTGTAGTGTAAAGGTATATTGAATATGTTAATGACCAGTGGAGACTTTTGTAGTGTAAAGGTATGATTGCATATATTAAGTGAAGACTTTATAGTGTAAAGGTATATTGAATATATTAATGACCAGTGGAGACTTTTGCAGTGTAAAGGTATATTGAATATATTAATGACCTGTGGAGACTTTTATAGTTCAAAAGTATTATTGCATATATTAAGCAGCACTGCTGTAAGCTGCAGCTCTATAAACAAATCTAATTTTATGATAGACAGAAAACCCATGTGCCCAAAGATTATGCCGTGGAAAATGAGATTTGTTTTTATGAGACAAAATGGCCTTAGTGGGTACATTCCTTTCTGAAGGAAACTCGAGAAAGTTTGATTTTGACAAATTTGGCCTCCTGGATGTTTCAATCAAGGTATACCCAGCTCCTTTTTCCTCCAGAGCACAGTGTCTTAGAGCTGAGTTTCACATCTCTTCTGCCTAAAGGGTGATTTCCTTCCTACTCCACCTCCGTACCCTATCTGTTCTCCCTTCTTATCCCTCGAAGGGAATCTAATTTTTCTGTGTATAATAAGAGAGAAAGAGCAATGTCCTTAGCTGGGAAAACATTCTCAAGTTGACTGAACACAACCTCACTTGGGTTCCTATCATCAACTTAAAATGATTGCCACACTGCCCACGTGTGGGATGGCATTGCCAGTTCCTTTCCCCACGAATGGATTAATTTTATACATCTAACTGTCCTGCCTGGAGAAAGTCTGACTGATCTTTAGATTAAGTCAAGGGTTTGGAGGCTGTATGGCTGTGACAAGAACTACCATGGAGGATGGGGGTGCAGTCTGGTCAGGGCTGTTAGTACACAGACACCTAAGGCCTAGTCAGGGCTGTTAGTACACGGACACCTAAGGCCTGGTCAGGGCTGTTAGTACACGGACACCTAAGGCCTGGTCAGGGCTGTTAGTACACGGACACCTAAGGCCTGGTCAGGGCTGTTAGTACATGGACACCTAAGGCCTGGTCAGGGCTGTTAGTACATGGACACCTAAGGCCTGGTCAGGGCTGTTAGTACACAGATACCTAAGGCCTGGTCAGGGCTGTTAGTACCCAGACACCTAAGGCCTGGTCAGGGCCTTTAGTACCCACACACCTAAGGCTCTCAGGTATCAGGGCAGGTGTGCCCAGGCTCTGAAGATAGACTGTTGAAGGGATGATCATCAGTAGACTGAGCCAGCTCACAGTCCATGTTAGAGAATCCTCCCCGTGTCATCCCTGTTTTGATAGATATCATATGAATCCTAACCTTGCTCAGAATTAATAAACTATAAAGGAGTTCTATAATAAAATGATAAATGAAAACCTGCTCCACAATGGACGTACACTTCAAACCAACAACGTCACATGCAATAAGGGAGTTTTTAAATGCACAGATGCATATTTGTGCTTTGTTCCCGTAGACACGAAATGAGCTTAAAAATTCCCAAAGATTATTACTCTATTATTTTACATCAACATTACAAATATGAAATTATCAGTTGTTTTCTAGTCAACAGCTGCCCTGGTTTCATTTCTGTTGCTGGGAGAAACACTTCCCAGAAAAAAAAAAAAACCTGGGGGAGAAAGAAGTTCATCTGGTTTGCAAGTCCAAGTTGCAGCACATTATTGAGGGAAGTCATGGTAGAACCTAGAGCATTGCAACCACAGTCAAGAGGGGGAAGAGCAGATATGCATTCTCGATTGCTTGCTCCTAGCTAGCTTCCTCCTTTCTTGTACTAATCAGGGGCCCCTGTGTAGGGAATGATGTGATCTACAGTAGTCTGGGTGTACCTCAGCTAACAATCAGGACAGTCCCCCACTGGCATGCCCGCACACCAACCTGATCTTCCCAGGTGTTTCTAGGTAGAGTCAACTTCACAGTTCAGACCGGCCAGCACGCTCGCTTTATCGTTTTCACTATAAAAGTGATTCCTAAAGTGCTGAACTGCTTAAGCAACAGAGCGCAGTAACGACCTGATGGGAAATGAGCAGTGTTTCAGGAATTAATATCTTGTATGCTTTTGATTACCTGAAATGCATTTCACTTTATTGTCGGTGTTTAGTATGTTGACACAGATTTTCACTCTATTTCTTCTCATGAAAAACCTAAGTGATAGATTTATTTGGAAATAAGGTTAAATTTTAGTCACAAAGTAAGCAAAATGATTAGACACTCTTATTTAAGCAACAGAATGTATTTAAAAGAAAAATATTTTCCAACCAGGCCCTGAATTGGAAAAGAAGCAAGGAGGAGTTGGAATGAGGAAGGAGAAGGAGAAATGATGTTATTATATTATAATCTCAAAAATAAACAAAATATTTTTTAATTAAAATATTTCTTTATAATTTGGTCCAAATAGAATGCATAATAAAATTTAATTTTTAAAAAAACACTAAAACTAGAGGAATTAAAGTGGATCTAAGGCAAGGTACTTTCAGATAAAATAGTAAGGTAGTGATCGGAGCTGCTGGTGTCCCTGCACTGTGTGGCAGCATCTGCTGATCATGTCACCTGCCCAGTCTTAGTGGGTCACAATTCAGTTGACATCATTCGACTGAATACTTGATTAACAATAAAATATAAAGGCTCAGTTGTCCTTTGAATCCTGATTGATAAGGAAGCCCTTCGTGCAAATCTACCTACCCACCTACTTTCTTCTGTACCCCTGCCCCCGTTTCTGCGTCTTCAGAAGTATTTTCCCTCAAACTCTCTAGATGCAGGTTTCTGATTTAAAATAAAAAATGAGGTGAGGAGGTTGTGTCTTGTGGTGATTTTTGCCCTGCCATTCACCTGTGTCCGTCCAGTCCTTCTCGCCAGTGCTGGTGGTGTCGGTCGAGCACAAGCCTGAGTGAATGCCCTCTGCTTTATATGTTAATTCGTGGCATTCTTCCCTCTTGGTAGAAAACTAACAGCCTCGCTGATAGCATCACAAAATGCTGCTTAGGCGCCCCCATCGAAAAGACACAACCCTGGAAGGAAATGGACCTGAATGTCTGGGATAGAGCTTTCTAGAAAGTCGCTAAGCATTTTGAAAGACCACTAATCTCGCCATGGGCTGCTAGAATTCGGTATGAGGTCCAGGACACCCTTGCGATCATTCTGTTGTACAGTCAGCCAGTTTCACTACATAGAGCTGCTCAATAGATATTAAACCATTACTATAGGATGCAAAAAAAAGATGTAATAAACTCTCTAATGCCATGACAGTTCTAGTCTAGTGAGAAGAAAAACATTAAAACTAAGATAGTAGTACTACATACGCACGGATGAGGAGGTCATGCCAAAGGTGCTCACTCCCCTCCACTGAAGAAGGTCAAGGTGTGCCATTGTAGGGAAGTCATCAAAGTGTGCCATTGTAGGGGTATCATCAGGTGTGTAGGGGTGCCATCAAGGTGTGCCATTGTAGAAGTTCCATCAAGGTGTGCCATTGTAGGGGATCCATCAAGGTGTGCTGTTGTAGGGGCTCCATCAAGGTGTGCCATTGTAGGATGCCATTAAGGTGTGCCATTGTAGGGGCTTCATCAAGGTATGTTGTTGTAGGGCTCCATCAAGGTGTGTTGTTGTAGGGGTGTGTGAAAGACAAGTAAGCATCCATTACCATCATGGGGCTTGTTTTTCATGTGCTTGGATTGAAACTAGAACCTTGCACATGCTAAACACATATTCTCTCATGAGCTACATCCCCAACGACCTTTGAGCTGACGCAAACATTGAGAAGAGGCCACAGTCAGAGAAGAAACAGAAATGGAAAGATGTGGACAGACTGAGACAAAAACCTCACACCTAATGAAGTGGGCCTTTTAAAGTCAGCTCTGATAATTTGATTAATCTAAGAAGCTGATCTCCGTTATTAGCAAAGAATTAGAAACCTTTGATTCACATTTTAATAACACCAATATGCTCTGTACCCAAAGTCTTAAATGACAGAAATCGATAGAGTGTTTTCAAATGAACAGAAGTAAACCTAATGCCAATGAGCTTCATCCTGCCAATGAATGAGGAAGGAATCCACAGATCACAATTTGAAATTAAAGTTTAGCAGGATGGTTTGAGGATTCCATTCAACTTTAACCTTTGCTCTGTAACCTGAAATTTTCATTTATTCTTAGATCACCACAAGAAAAACAGTCCACTTGTTAAGAAAGAGAAGGAGGGATGGGGAAAGCTGATCCTGTCTACACATTTAAAAAATACCACTGCCATGACTAAAACAATGTTCGACCCATTTAATCAGAGTGTGCAAAATACACATTATTGTGCCTTAAGTTTTTAGCAAGCCATTGTCTCGTTTGTCAGCCATTTCTTGAATTCCTTTTGCATCAACTTTCCCTACTAGAAGCTGTGAAGGCTATAACGGGTGAGCTGTGGCTGTGTCTAACTTCAGACCCTGTAAGGGGATCTCCTTTGTCTTCATGATGTCTCTTTCCTCGTTGTCCGCCTCTCCATCCAAGCCCACGTTCGTCCTGACCCACTTGAATGGCTTGCATGCTCACTGTCATCCGGCCTTTCCTCTTCTTCACCTGGAAGCCTTGCCTCATCCCACTGCAGCAGGGCACCACCACACTGGTCCAGCCTGAGAAACGCTAACTCTAAAGGCTGTTGACGGTGCCCTCTTGTTTTGTGTCTCTGGAGTGAAACGTCAAGAATGACATAGGGATATGACATGACCATCACATGCTTCCATCAGTTCTGGAGTCAGGAGTGGTCAGAAACAGGACACTGGACACCGAAGAGACACCAGCCTTGAAGAGGCAGGGGCTAGAAGACTGGAGAGACATGACTCTGTCCTGGATTTATTGGGATCTTTCTGAGACACTGTCCCCTGGTTCCCATTCCTCTGGTGACTGAGAGGGCTATTGACTCTTCCTTCCTTCGGGGACTCCATCTGAAATTGGAATGAGTGACTCCGCAACACCAACAAAATCCTCTTGTCTTTGACAAGCATGCTGCCCTGAAGAAAGCCCTTACTCGATAGTGCCTTTCACTCGTTTCTCCCATTTAGATGTTGATACAAACAATAGTTTCTCTGGAATTCGCCAAATAATACAGGGTGATTTTTTCAGCATTAAGAACTAAGAGTATCTACAGAAGTTGAATATCCCCATATCCTAAGCTGTAGAAACTCAGGCCTGTTCTGCAACCATGTACACAGAATCGGGATCCAGGGATAAATCCTGAGCCCTTCATTGTTTTGGAAAAGGGAGGACCAGGGAACGTTGCTTGTAATTTAACTCGTGTTTATCTATACTAAAGTTGATACAGGTTTAGCATTCCTATTCTGAAATCAGATCCAAAACTTTTTAAGTTCCGGTATGGAGCTATGAGTGCAAGCCTCTGGCTTCAGAGGTGGCAGCCAAAAGAGAGGCAGACACACAAAACTAATTTATAGACTTACCTTCAAGCATGTGTGCAAGGTGTGTATGAAATACACGTGAGCTTTGTGTTTAGATGAAGGTCCTGTCCCTAAGTCAGCCCTTATGTGTTCACAAACATTTCAGACCAAACACTTATCTAAATTCTCCTCCAAATCAAAATGTTAGTGAAGAAATAGCCCATATTTTTTTTTAAATCAACATAAAGAGAATTTAGTTATACATAGTTGCCTGTTTGTGAAATTAGACTTTCTTTAGATAAGTCCTGATTATCAAAGAGAGAGCTGTGGCATCATATGTAAATATTTAGACTTTTAAAGTCACAGTTGTGTCTCCTACATGTTCGCCAGCAGGGCCAGAGGGCGGCTTGGTGAGCACAGGCCTGTTAGAGGCTAGTGCAGTGCCGTGTTTGATGGTGACCTTCAGCCTCAGAAATCTTGGCACTGTGGAATCCACACCACATTCCACAGGGAAGGTTCATTTCATTAATTACTGAGGGTTCAAAGAGCAAATGTCATCACTACACCCCACATGATGGCTGGATCCTAGAAAGTATCCCCCGCACAAAGAGGTACACAAACTGCCCGTGTGAGAAGCAGATCCGGACGCAGAATCACCGGGGGTTGGTCATTTTGTCATTTTCTGTCATCTTACTTGCCTTGCCAATGATTTCAAGTTCATCTTCAGATCCTAAAATGGAGTTATATGCCTGAAAATATTTAGACTATCCTAAGCTTGATTTATCCACAGCATTCTTAACAACTCAAATGTCTCACCTAGAAACTTCAGGGAGCTCACAGACACTCAAGACATAAAGCTATTAAAAAAAAAAAACATCATGGGCGATAGCCAAGAGGAAAACAAAAAGCAAAACAGAAAACAAAAGCAAAAAGATCAGAATTTCAGTTATAGACTAAAGGAACATCTTTTAAAACAAGCAGACCCCCCAAAAAAAGGCCAACCCCCCCCCCCCGCCTTAGGAACTGTGATTCCCAGTAAAACGTGTCTTTGTATGTAGTAACATTAAAACTATCACTAACTGAAGACTAATGGCGTTAACTTAAACACTAAAGAAGGGTGATCTCTAAGGTATCCCTCACTAATATCCACAAATATATAGGAAAATCAAATGTTTAATTCTCCATGAAAAGCTCTAACGGAGACCTGAGGTTTGATGCACTGTAGCTTGGGTGTCCAGTCTCTGATGACCGTGAACTACTTTGTTGACATTGAACCAGAGACACATGATATGACAATGAGTGGAGTTCTATATTTCGACTTGGCAGTACTCCAAAGTCCATTGTTTCTTAATTTATGTTTCTTTTTTTTTTTAAAAAAAAAGTAAAACCTTGACAGGTTAGTTATTAAAATTCTAGGAACTTTGAGGCGCATCTTTTCTTGACCACAAGTAGAGCCAAACAGCTGTGCTTCTCCCAGGAAACCAAGACACCCAAGTTAGTGATTAACTACTTGTGTGTATTTTCTCTTAACTATAGAAAGTGTGGATTCAAAGTGAAGCAGTAAATAACTGGCCACTACCAGTAATTAGGAACACACTAAAAGAGTTTTCAGCTAGAATTTTAAGTCTAATTAAATCCTAGAATTAATTAATGGAAAAACAGGATCATACTTATAGGAACCTATTCCCATAGACTAAAGGTTTTCATAAACACCTACTACATGCCTAGACAGGTTATGCAATAATATTTTCTTATCTCAAGTAATATTTGTTATGTTCTCCAAAACCATGCTAAGGAAATGGGGGTTGGCTCTAGGTACCTTGAGCTTTTAAGAAAGGAAGAAAAGTAGTGTTCATCTAACCAATCACACAGGTCCATGTGTGTGTGCATCTCATCCACCGACACCAAGTAGCTAGTCCTCATGAGAGTCCATCACCATGGAATCTGAAGCCCCTGTTCCAATGCTTCCTAGGACTTTTAGTCCAGATAGAGAGTGGCGTGAGCCCATAGCACCTATGATGGACCAGGTGTCTTTTCATGTGCTGGAATCAGGTGACTCTAAAGCCCCTCCAGGAGGGAGAGAAACAGGCGTTAGCTTTAACACTAAAGTTGGCTGCACCAAACATATATTAACAGTGCTGAAGGCTCATCCCCAGCCTGTGGTAATGTTTTGTTTTCTCTATTGGCCCACCCCACTATTTTATTTCTGTTTGTGTTGATTTCAGTAGGGCTTGCTTGTCCTCTTGTGTTGCAGAGCTGTGTTTTCATTCAAATGCTTCCGCAGTTCAGCCGAGAAGCCCTTTGATGCCTGTGTTCATTTGTTCTCAGCTGGTGAATGAGCAACAAGAAAGCAGACCTCTTCTGAGCCCCTCCATCGATGACTTCCTCTGTGAAACCAAATCTGAAGCCATTGCAAAACCAGTAACGTCCAACACAGCCGGTAATTCACTTCTAACTATGCTCCAGTGGGGTGTGCTTTATCCAGAGATGTTTGTATTTTTCCTCCAGGCGTTTTTCTAAAGAAGTGGGGAGGTATGTTTATTTATTTGTGGGTGTGGACATTTGCATATTGAAACAGACCTATGGAGGGCATAGTAGAGCTCAGAGAGACGTTTCTTTTCCACCGTGTGGGTCCCAGGGATTGAACTCAGATTGTCAGCATTGGCAGCAAGCGCCTTTACCTATTGAGCCCTCTCACCATCCCTGCCTCCAGGCCTTTTAAGTAGGGGATGATGCTTGCAATCAAGTGACTGACCTGTATACAATCCAGCATATAAATTAATAAATGACTTCTGATTACCCAGGAAACCACACTGTATATTACCCAGTCGGCTTCGCTGGCCTTCAGTATGTTACTGTTCTCACTCAGCTTTTGGTGCACACACCTCTGCGTTTACCACCCTGCCTCTCAGAAACCCACCATGCTATAAAGGAAAGCCGCTATCTCAGAGGGAGATTTTGCAACTTCAGCCTGATGGTCCAATTATTTTTGAAAATATTTTCTGAAGCAAAAGTCCAGCCAAATAAAAATGTTGCGGTACTCTTTCTGAGTAGAGGTCAGTGATAATTAAAATACCCTGTGGGCATAGGATGTTATGGGGCCATTTTAGTGCGGTCCTTGCTCTCTCTATATATAAATGACCTGAGCATCCGACTTGCACAAACCCTTCCTGGAACTAAGCATTCTCAGCAGAACACCCTCTTCTGCTCAGCACTTGCTTGGCGCATGTAGGGATGAGCACTCATCACTATCAGAAAGTCCACCTTAGACCGACGGCAGGATCTACATTCCTCCAGCAGGGCTTCTCTTCACTTCTGCCTCGTTGGGCCAACACTCCCTTTCAAAGGTGTGCTCTATCAAATAGTGAGGAAAGCGTGTTGTTTCAGGATGGGAAGCCAGAGATGATAGTGAGTGAGTGGGCGGTGCCAAATCTCAGAAGAGCCTGATCTCACACTTCCTTCTTGCATTGGTCCCACGTTTTCACAGTGGCCTCCACTGGCAAGTGACGTACATGTTTACCACTTGGAAGCCTAAGTGAAGAAAATCAGATAGGAGAAAAAAAAAGATGTTTTTCAAGGCTGCTGTAAATTACTATAGAGAGAGGATGCTGGCCAGGAGCCCAGGTGGAAGAAACGCTGGGAGATCAAACCACAGGCATTCTCCTCCCAGCTCCGTACCATGGGGCTAGCTACTGCTTTCTGTTGTCTATCTGGTAGTAATAGCTGAGCCTCACTCTCCATATGGAAAAACAGCACGATCTTTCCCTTGTAAATTACTCAAGGAGATGAAGGGAAGGAAGCCGTCTATGGATGTGCTGACAGTGCGAAAGTCGAGCCCGGGAGGTCACACCGATCAACTCAGGTGATAGCATTTTTGAATCTCCTTCTTTGTTACTTAATGTCATACCCAAGTTGTTTTCTAAATCCAGTTGTCACTTGGAGTGTTCAGGCACACAGAACGGTGCTGGCTGTATTCTAAACAGGACATTAAAATGAATTCAACCATCAGATCCGATTTATACTAACCTCTGAAGCTGGGGTTCAGCTGGCTGAAACTGGAGAGCTAACCCAGAAAACACAGAGCCGGGGTCCCTTAATTGTAGGCAATCCCACAAGAATCAGATGCACTGAGGAAGCTCATTGTCACTTTCCAATTGAAGGAACTAAGCCCCTTTGAAACAGCCAGTGCTGGGGGCTGGGAAGTGGCTCAGTCAGTAAAACACTAGCTGTTTAGACATAAGAACTAGAGTTCAATCCCCAGAACTCTTGGGTTAAAAAGCCTGTGTTTACAATCCCAGCACTGGAAGGCAGATACAGGAGGCCCCTGGGGTTTGCTGGCCTGCTACAAGCTGAGAGAACCGTCACCAATCTCTAAGCCTCAGATCAAGGTGCTGGCTGGACACACTCCTGCAGGCTCTTGGGAAGACATTGTTACCACCTCTGATCCTTCCTATTGGTTCCTTGGATGTGACACATGACTCCAAGTGGGATTTTATCTGTGTGCAGATCGCATCGATCTCTCTGTCTACATCTACCCGTGTCTCATTTCCCTTTTACATGAGAACATCTGTCATCCTGGGATTGTGTCCTGGCCTCCAAACAGCCTCATCTTAGTCACATTTCCAATAAGGTCATTTTCCAAAGTACGGGGGCTTCTACCTATGAACAAGGAAGGGGTGGAGCGCCATTCAATCCATAATGCAATATTCTGAATCTTTTCTGCCATACAATGATTTCCAACCATCCTATGTTGGACACTTTGTTTTACAAGCTTAGAAACATATCTCAAGGCAAAACTCGCTATATTTTTAAATCCCTAAAGAATGTGGTTCTTTTGAAAATCAATACAAAGTAAACAATGTAGGGAGTATTTTTCCAAGGTGGCAAAATTCTTCTCTAACAAATTTTAATAGAATATATCTTTAGATTTATTGTTAATAATAGAAAATAATTATGTACCTATGATTTTTTTCTGTACTGGGAATTGAACCCAAATCTCATACATATTGAGCTGTTTTCCCCACCTTCTTTTTCCTTTTTTATATCTTGAAACACATTCTCACTAAAATATCCAGGCTGGCCTTGAACTCACAGCAAATGGTGATCCACCTACTTCCCAAGTAGCTGAGATTACAGACTTCAGCCTCGACTCAAGAAGACCCTTGATTTAAAAAAGCAGATGTATGGATACTATACACAGGCTGATAACAAGTGTTCTGAAAGCCACTGAACAACAATCTAATCTAAGTGATTAGATTGCCATACATGTAGCATGACAAAGTTTGCAATATACCACGTTGTAATTTAATAACTCTAACGTATGTTAGAACACAAGACAGGTTCTCTCTCAGAGATCAACAAGAGAAGCTGCGGTCCTTGCTTGTGATTTCTGACGCTAGGGAGGGATCGAGTCATTAGACCAACAGTTAGAAAGGGCTGCCAATGTGAAGCTAAAGCACTTAGAAGGTATTTCCTCGCACTTGTGGGCACACACATGCACACTCTGACACACACAATGATCCTCATACTCTTACTTTGCACACAAAAGCCCTGAGACCCAAACCTTCGTGTGCCTAGGAGAATGTTTTCACTTTAATCTAGAAGTCAACAAACACCCAGCTTCTGCACCCAGGCTTGCTCGCTTTGGAGCACCGGAGGAGCTGCAAGCCCTTGACTCTAAGCCTCAACTCCTGCAACCTACACATAACAACACGCTGTCCCCTCCCCCCCGACTCCTGAGGCTACCCCAACCTTCTCTGCTTTTAAAGTTGTCATCCTAGGGGACTCTCGGCTTCAAGGCCATTCTCTAAGACACTGCTTCCAGTAAATGGGCAGTAAGGGCCCAGGATGCTTCAGAGTGGACAGGTGTGACTGGCCAGTTTGAATTTTCCGTTCACTCATTCAGAAACAGAGATTAAATTAAAACCCGCCAGCTACTATTTTGTAGCAAAAGTACTTTCGATTTTATAAGTTCACAATGAAAATTTGCATCTAAAAGAAGTCTAGGGGCAAGAAGCTAGTTTTTAAATGTTTGTACAATGGAAAAGGCGTTGGGAGCATTCCTTCCATCATAAGGAAGTCCCATTGGCCTAGAGTCCTTGCCATTCCAATAGTGTCTAGAAGTTTCATTGAACCGCTCAGTGAACAGGAAGTGTATGGAGCCCTGTCTTGGCTGCCTGCCAGGCTTAAATTTGGCTCAGAAGCCAATTGACTTGGTTCTAGGGGCCTCTTTCCACCCACTTTGCTTCTGACTCACCACGGACTCCTCTCCCCAAGCCCTTAGAAAGTGGTTCCCATCTTCTCGAGAAAACTCAGCGACAACAAGATGACCCCTTCAGGCCATTCGTGACAAATTCAGCTCATAGACTCCTCTGTGGAGACAAAATCCTTGTCTCTTCTTGTTTTGTCCTCAGGAACATTTCTCTTTTTCTGTGTGTGTAGATTTGATTGTGGCTTGAAACAGAACAGAACAAGAAAACAAGAACACTAAATAAGAAAGAAGGATCTGTTACAATTTGGCCCTTCAAAAATAGAAAGTGTGTGCGTGTGTCTGAGCGTGTGTGTGTGTGTGTGTCTGTGTGTCTTTGTGTGTGCCTATGTGTGTGTCTGTGTGTCTGTGTGACTGTGTGTGTCTGTGTGTCAGTGTTTGTGTCTGTGTGTGTGTCTGTGTGTGTGTTTATGTGTGTGTTTATGTCTCTGTGTGTGTGTGTGTGTGTGTGTGTGTGTGTGTGTGTGTTTGTGTGTGTGTGAACAGTGGTGGGAATAAATCCAGGGGCTCATAAATGCCAGGCAAACTCTCCACAACCATGCTGTCCCATCCTCTGCCTGAAATAGTATTTACTGAGTGACAACTTAGAATAAGTCTGGCACTTTGTGTCCACTGGACCATCTATTCTCCATCCCACCCTCCTAAGAGACTATTGATTCTCCATTTCCAGATGCAGAAACTCAGAGCTCAGGCTGCTCAAGAAACTTCCCTCCAGGCGCATCAGACAGATGGTGATTGAGGACTCAAGTTTGACTCACACACCAAAGACTCCCCTGAGCAGGGCTAGCTCGTGTATATGTTCAGGCAGGCTGTGCGTGACTAAAGAAACAGGCCTTGTGGGCTCAGGGGAGCCCTGGCTCTGCCAAGGGGACCACCAAGTGGGAAGCAGAGGGGATGGGACCGATCTCCACCCAGAGGATGACTTGTGATTGGGGAATGTGTTGTAGTGGTTGTTCTAGACTGCAAGGGAGATCAACGAAGGGGCTGCTCTACTCCCATTTGCCTTGCCGAAGTGGAGGGAAGAGTTTGAGGAAGGCACTGGCTTATCAGGCCGGTGCTCAACCTTTCTAGCCCAAACCGAGGAAGAGCTGGAGGGAGGAATTGTGTCTCCTTTCTGTTCCATTTCTCAGGAAGGGCTAGTTAAAAACAAGTTGCCTATATTGGAAAAAAGAACAGGTTCAAAGCTGACCTTATTCATTCTGGTTTTGCAAAGGAACATGCTATTGTTATTTCTGCTTTCATTGAAATCAACCTACTAGGAAGTAAAAGTGTAACCAGTTTAGAGCTGGTTATGCTGAAATAAAAATTGGCATAGTAAATGTCAAGAAGCTAGCACGCGTCCCTGCTCACCAACCGCATTATATAACCCATCTCTAGTGAGCCCCGGGCAGCATGTGGTTTTCCAACTGAACTGCCTAATTCAGTAAACGATTACACTAGACTTCATGAAGTCTGTGTGCATTGTCCCTTTTCTGGAAAAACCATAATCAAGCAAACCTTCCCTAGAAATTAATCAGAATAGAGCTACTGTACCTGAACGGAGATTTGTTTTATTTTCGTCCTAAACCTTCTCACTGCCGAGGTGGGTCTTGGTGAGGTTTGCCTGATGTTGGCCTAGGGGACACACGGCCAGCTTCCCAGCCTCACAGCCCTTCCAGCTGTCAATGATGAGAGGCTTGAGTTGCTGACTCTAATTCTTCCTATCAACATAGGGGCTCTATGCACCCAACTGACACACAAGACTACTGAGGGCTGAAGAGGTACCTCAGATGGTAAAGTGGTTGGCTTGTAAGGACAAAGCTCTGAGTTCCATCCTCAGAAACCATGCTTACAGAAAGAAAAAAAAAGAGGAAGGGGCATGGTGGTTTGACTCTAGCCATGGGAAGGCAGAGACAGGCAGATCTTGAGGGCTCAAAGGCTAGCCAGACTAACATACTTGTCAGTTCCAGGCCGGTGAAAGACATTGTCTCAAGAAACAAAGCAGACAACACCTAAACACAACACCTAAAGTTATCTCTGACCTACAAACAGACACACACACACACACACACACACACACACCCTTGAGCATGCATACACACATACATACATATATACATACAAAAATAAATAGATAAATAATAATAGCTACAGGAAGTAAATGGGCTTCTCTGACCTTCTGTCTTCCATAGTGTTGACCACTGGCTTGGATCTCCTGGACCTGAGTGAACCTGTCTCTCAAACCCAAACCAAAGGCAAGAAATCAGAGTCCTCATCAAAGAGCTCATCCCTCAAGAAGAAAGCCGACGGCTCTGACCTCATCAGTGGGGACAGCGAGCAGAGGGCCCAGGCTCTGCGGGGCCCAGAGACGTCATCCTTAGACTTAGGTAAGGCGAAGGTTTGCAGCAGCTGAGGCTTGTCTTGTCAGCTCCAATGTGACAGTCAAGTTCAGGATAACTTTCAGAGAGTAAACATGGGAATGAAAAAGATAAAGTTCTGGGAACTGGAAAGGGGGTAGCTTCTTTTGTGCTTGGACTGAGTAGCCGTGGGGGCTCCACTTCAGAAAAGTGATGTTGATTCGTTCACATATGTGTTCCTCCCAATGGGCTGAGCTTGTGATAGATGCCAGGCATCTCTCTAGGACCAGGAGCTGAAATTACAGGAAAATGTGGACCCTGCTCTCTAGGAATTCTCAGTTTAGAGCAAGAGAGAAACAAGGGGGACAATTAAGAGCAGCACAAGACTTGGGGACATCCAGATAAAACATTCCTAAGATAATATCCAGGATGATGGTGATAGCTGGTAATCCCCCTCGCTGCTGGAAGCCATAGCCAGGAACTACACTGCATCACCTACGTGGTTAGTCTTATTATTAAAACTCTGAAGTCTGTGAAAATGGGGTTTAAAATTTAACTTATCCAAGATCTTACAGCTAGTAAGAGAAAGAGCTGGAAATGCACACCTGGCCCTAGTCAACTCCCAAGCTCAACTTTTATCAGCACATTCGACATTCCTCCTATGAAAGGGCAGATAAGGCCTCAGTTGGTACAACCAGGAAATCAAGAGAAAATCAATCATGTATGCGCACATATGTTATGTGTGTGTGCCTGTGTATGTGCACGTGTGTGTGTGCATGTGCATGTGTGTGCATGCATCTGTATGTCAGGCAAATACATATAGATTCATAAAACTAGCTTTTGAAATTAATTTTACTTGAGTGCTTCAACTGGAAACGCAACCCAGTTTGTCTTAATAAGCCTTGTCTCCTTTAGCTGCCTATGATTTAATTCATTTTCATGCACCCTTAAGAAAATAAATGTTGGCCCAGGGTCTTCTAACTGCTCTCTTTTCTTTGTGCTCCCTCATGCTTGGCCCTGGGATTTCTCTTCGGCTTCCTTCTTCCTTAGTAGACATTCAAACACAACTGGAAAAATGGGATGATGTCAAGCTCCATGGGGACCGAACAAGCAAGGGCCATCTCCTGGCGGAAAGGAAGTCATGCTCATCGAGGACCGGGTCCAAAGAGCTCCTGTGGTAAGGTGTCCTGAGACCACAGTTTACGCTGACTGAGCAGGGGTGCCCTTTGTGTCTGGGAAGGGTCAGGGGGTTCAGTTAATCCAGAAAGGGATGGAGGGAGGGAGAGAAAGAAAGAGAGAGAGAGAGAGAGAGAGAGAGAGAGAGAGAGAGAAGGAGGAAAGGAGGGAGGGAGAGCAGGAGGAAGGAAGAAAGGAAGGGAGGGAGGGAGAGGGAGGGAGGGAGAGAGGGAGAGAGAGAGAGAGAGAGAGAGAGAGAGAGAGAGAGAGAGAAAGGAAAAAAACTTCTATCTAGCAGACAGTCCGTAGCTGTTTAAATTCTGGCAGTGGCAGTTATGAAGGAAACTTACAAAAGTTTACTTCTGTCAGAGTTCTGCCCAAAGCCTGGTTCCTGCTGGGCTTCTGGCTGAGCTTGTTCTTGCTGTGCACAAATGGCCTCAATGTCTCACTGCAGGTCCTCAGAACACAGATCTCAGCCAGAACTGAGCTCCGGGAAGAGTGCCCTCAACTCCGAGTTGGCTTCCGAGTTGGAACTTGTGGCTCCGGCACAGGTAACAAAAGCAAATCTTAGGAAACCCGTCTGCTCTAGCAGGAACTGCACCGTAAATATTTTATTTAAATTTTGCACAGAAAGTTTGAAGTGTTTTTCCAAACTTTGCATTGCAAAGTGTGTTCTCACCCCATAGCTGTCTCGGTGCTTAGAATAACTGTATACAGTTCCATGTATTTGGCTGGAAAACGTGCTAATGAATTCACTGTGTACTTAGCACATTTTCCTTGTGCTGCCATTGACTGTCCCATTATTTGGCAATACAAAAATCTGTTCTAGTCCAGTATTAGCACA
The DNA here is from genome assembly GCF_037038515.1 of Microtus pennsylvanicus. Classification (NCBI taxonomy): domain Eukaryota; kingdom Metazoa; phylum Chordata; class Mammalia; order Rodentia; family Cricetidae; genus Microtus; species Microtus pennsylvanicus. The sequence goes on from NC_134594.1 coordinate 10,191,252, forward strand.
ACTTATGTAACAGAACACAAAGAAGAGGAAATTACACCCTGTGTATTCATTCATATCTGTGCCTTATAAAGTAAGAGACTATACCCAGTATTTTGTCACATTAAAATAAATTTATGCCAAGAATTCTATTACTCCAGCACCAGCAGTAATGGTAACATAATGAGTGCCCAGTACAGGGAACCATAGAGACTCACTGTGTGTGTGTGTGTGTGTGTGTGTGTGTGTGTGTGTGTGTGTGTGTGTGATATCTAATGCTCAGTAATCCTGTGTGTTACTATAAGTTGTATTATAAAGATATTTCTCACGGGAGCCTGTCAGTCTCGGTAAAGTCAACCATGGCTGCTAGGGTTCAATAGCAGGAGAAGTAGACCGTGAATCCTATCTAACTGTCCACTGCTAGCCCCTGGGCTCCTCAGCAGGCTTCATTATGGCCGCTTACCTCTCCTACGGTTCCAAAAGAAGCAATGGCAGTCTCTGCGTCCCTTGGGCATGTTTTAAGGCTTTACCCTTCAACCACAAAAATCTTCTAAGAACCGTGTGTGCGTATCCCTGCCTTCTACAGTCCAACTGCAGTGAGACTAAATATGGAAGAAAATGAGCAGAAGAAAAGTTCTTAAATTTGTCACATCGCAGGTTGTGGCACATGGGGAATATAGATCTCAGGTGAAATAAGGGGATAATTAGAGCCAGAGCGCTAACTCAGCAGCAGGAGCATGCACTGCGCTTGCACAGGACCTAAGTTTAGTTCCCAGGACCCATGCTGGGCAGCTCACAATATCCTGTAGGACCTGCTCTCAGGGAGTCAACTCCCTCTTCTGACCCTACAGGCGCCCACACACACATGCACATTTATACATAAATAAAAATAAAATAGATATTTCAAAACTAAAAGGATAATTATGACAGCAGTGGGTATTATTGTTTGTTGGCTGTCAGAGTTTCCTATGTAAATGAGCTGGTGTGGGAAGTTTCCTACATAAATGTTCTGACGGAAGGCAGAGCAAGACAAGCTCTGCCTTTACCTCATCGTACAGACAGGGAAACCAAGAAATGAAGAAAGTTATCTGTGAACTCACACTAGAAAGTGGGACAGAGAAGAACCCAGAAGTCCAGTGATGGTGGGGCTCTGGGACTTCCTAAGTCAGCATTCACCTCACACATTCATCACCCTGGGCAGAAAGGACATGGCTGATCCCAGGCTACAGCTAGATATCTGTTCAACTCTCTTCCTGGACACATCATCCCACAGACATTAATGAACTGCAAACGCAGCATGAAAAATGAATTTTTGGTGCTCATTTTAAAGGTATCTTCTTAAAAGAAAAATGGCAGCCTCCATTAGAAAAGCCACATTCTTAAGTGCACAAGCGAGCTTGCTTCGTGTTTCATCGGCTGTCGTCCGTGACAGTGAAATAGAGTGGCGAGGCAGGGAGAGACTTGGCACAGGTGGGCCGCTCCACAACAAGCTGGACCAGAGGAACAGCTGGGGCCCCCAGTTGTCATAGAAACCACAAGGCATTTATCTTATTATCCCAATGACTACTAGTCTCCTGCTGGTCTGTTAGTTCAACCCCACCACACTGTCCTGTTTACCCCACGCCAACACAGTGGGTGCACTTTGGAAAATGGTTTTCAGCTTCCCCATGTTGTCTTCCAAAACACACCTTCCAATGTATCCCGAGAGTCCTCCGCCCAGGTGAGTCTCGGAGATACTGAGTACTCCTCTGTCACATGGGCAGACCCTGTATGTTTACGGATAAGACTTGTCTAAAAAAAAATCATACTCTCCTAGTTTTGATTCCAAGTCATAGCAAATTAGGAAATGTTCACAGACTTGCTGCTCTACCTGAAACACAGAGTCACTGAAACAAAGCTAGAGACTAGATAGATGATGATAGATAGATAGATAGATAGATAGATAGATTGATAGATTGATAGATAGATGATAGATAAATAGATAGATAGATAGATGATAGATCGATTATATAGATGATGATGATGATAGATAGATAGATAGATAGATAGATAGATAGATAGATAGATAGATAATAGATGATAGATAGATAGATAGATGATAGATTATATAGATGATGATAGATAGATAGATAGATAGATAGATAGATAGATAGATAGATAGATGATAGATAGATAGATAGATAGATGATAGATAAATAGATAGATAGGTAGATGATAGATCGATTATATAGATGATGATGATGATGATAGATAGATAGATAGATAGATAGATGATAGATAGATAGATAGATAGATAGATAGATAGATAGATGATAGATTATATAGATGATGATAGATAGATAGATAGATAGATAGATAGATAGATAGATAGATAGAAGCAAGAGGAGACTGCTGGGATATGGCTCATCAAAGCTCTTGTTTTGTAAACATGAGGACCTGAGTTTCATGTGGAAAAAGAAACTGGGTGTGATGGCACACACTCACAATCCCAGCACAGGAAAGGTCGAAACGGGGCGGGGGGGGGGGGGGGGCTGAGACTCACTGCTCAGTCAGCCTGACAAGTAGCAGGCCAAAGAGGAATGTGCCTCAAAGAACAAGGCGTGTGGAACCTGTGGGATGACACCTGAGGGAGGACACTTGAGGTGGACCCCTAGTCACCACATGTACACGCTTATGAGTGTGCGTATGCGTACACACACAGTACTGTTAGGAACACGCTACTCGCCACTGCCTGGCCTCTGTGTGTAGATACAGCGGGATTATAATGAAGAGAGAACAACATTTCATATCAAGACCGACTCACAAGTCACTCTGACCATCCGGCTCAGCAGAACCCACTCCAGGCTCACCCACATGGCTCACAGGAAAACCAGGGAAATGGTTGCTTCTCCCTCAAGCCAACATAAATCATCCCAAGTGGTGACTCAACAGGTGGGGGCTATTTACAAACCTCATTTACAAATCACAAAGAAAATGGGAACGCATAACATGAAAACTTAGTTTTCTCATTTTCTCTTCAAGGTGGGGAAGAGAGAGAGAGAGTATAGTGTAGTCTCAAATGGTGACCTGAATAGAAAACTCAAAGAAGTGAGCGATCGCAGTGAGTTACATGGTTGCTGTGTACTCAAGGACAGTGATTCTTGACACTTAGCAGAAACTATATCATTGTCATTCCATAAATGTAACTGCTCAAAGAGATCATACGATTTGAAAAGTTATTTTAAAGCATTTGAAGATCTGAATAAAACGCAGAAGGAAAGGCTGTAAAATTGCCTTTTTCCATCATGGGTGCGGTATCTCTGGGTGAGGCAGAGGAAGAGAATTCAGCTCCTTCAGCAGATGTGGTCCAGACAGCTCCCTCCCCATTCGCACACTGGAGGCTCCACCACGGGCTCAAGCCTCAGCTTCATTGGCAGGCACTCCAGATGCGGGTCATCGTCACATGACTGGCAGCTGACCACTCCAGCCACGCAGAGCTTTGCCATGGGTCATCACTGCCTTCAGAGTTTCTCAGTAAAGCCTGCAATGCCCACTGCTTACTTCGGCTTTCATAGCATCTCATGTCACATTAAAAAAATAAAAGTTGTTTCCCAAAAGTTGCATATCTAAGGAGAAAAAAAGTCAGGATTCAAGTTATACCTGTTAAAATCTATGAACATTATTCCCAACCCCAGAAGATCCCCTAGTATCAGCCACCATGTGCTGCTCGCCTGAAGAACTCAGAAGCCATTGTTACTCTTATTATCTCAAAGCTCAATTATTATTTAATTCTGTTAGGTTAACAGGAGTTGAACAATGTTCAAGAATATCTGTTACTTTCTTATAGAAACTTTGTAAGACAATTAGAATTTTCATACAACTAATTCTCCTCCCAAATTTGTCACCTTATTTTTAGAAAAGCTGTTGACTCCCAACTCAGTTCAACAGATACACTTGGGCGTCTGCTGTCCTTACAGCCATAAGTGAGGTGGTTAGTGGGACACATGGGTTAGGTTATAAGATTCATTTAGAGGAATCCAAGTGTCACACCACAGAGATCCTGCACCCCCATGTTATTGAATGACTCGTCAGTGTAGCCATGTTCTGGACTCCCCCGGCTCTCCAGAGCACAAGTGAGAAAATGTGGCACATATGCACCAGAGAGTGTCATCAAGCCACTAAGGAAAGGGACCATAGATCCTTTTAGGAAAATCACGTTAAGTGAGATAAGCCAGGCTCAGAAAGACGCGTCTCTTCTGTGTAGAATCTAGACTTAAGGAAGAACGTTTGACAGGAGACGGGGAACTCTTTGAGAAGAGAAAGGAGGCTGGTGGTGGTTGGGTGGTGAGAGACAAGATCAAGATCAAGCAGTACAGGAGGGAATGAGATCAGATGATCTAGGCACTGAAGAGATGCTCAGCAGTTAAAAGTGTGCACTGCTCTTGAAAAGGATCTGTTTGCCTCCCAACACCCTGTAACTCTAGCTGTGGGCCTCTGGACTCCATAGAAACCTGCACTCATGCTGGGGGTACACACACATGTGCGCATGCACGTGTACACACACACACACACACACCACTTGAAATTAAAATCTTTTAAAAACATACACTATACACTTGTATAAATGGGAATGTCTACTGGGGTTGAGGGCAGGGCCCAGCAGTAGGGCAGCGATGAGCTGGGATGGTGTGGGCTATGGGTAGGGATTTGGGGAGCAGAATCTAGGAAGTGGGGCAGTTCAGTCAGCAGGGTCACTTAACTGTTCTGATTGGTGTGGAATAGTTATTTTTGTTTTTGTTTTGTTTTGTTACTCTTTTGGGGCCCACACCCAGCTCCCACATAAATACATGGAGACTTATTCTTACCTGTAAATGCCCTGCCTTGGCTTGGCTTGTTTCTAGCCAGCTTTTCTTAAATTAGCCTGTATATCTTTTGCCTCTGGGATTTTACTTTTCTTTACTCTGTATACCTTTCTTTCCTTCCTACTCCATGGCTGGTTGTGTGGCTGGGTGGCAAGCCCCTGACATCTTCCTCCCCATCTCCTTTTATCCCTCCTCCCCTTCTCTAGATTTCTCCTCCTATTTAGTCTCTGCCCACCAGCCCCATCTGTGTCTCTCTCCTGCCTAGTTATTGGCCAGTCAGCTCTTTATCAGACCAATCAGGTATTTTAGGCAGGCAAAGTAACACAGCTTCCCAGAGTTAAACAAATGCAACAAAAAAGAATGCAACACATCTTTGCATCATTGAACAAATATTCCACAACATAAATGAATGTAACACATATTCAACTAAGATTCCACAAGAGTGTAACCTAAACCTGAAAGTATTCTGGATTGGGGACAGGGCTGGTTTGGGGTGGGCAGACAGCTGGGATGAGTGTGGCCTGTGCCTGAGTAGCAGAATGAATCCCACTCTTTTGTACAATGAATATATACTGATAAAATAGATTAGGCATGTACTCAAAGAAGCATTAGACTTCTGTCTCTGGAAAATAATTCAATCCAATGCTCTTTAAATACTCATTGTTCTGTCTATTGGGGGATAGTTGAGGGGTTGTATCTAATCTTCTTCCTCTTGATGCCATGTAAAAATGAGCACTGGGAAGGAAGGAAGCAAGGATGGGAGAGAAGAACAAAGAGGTTAGGGAAAGAAGGACAGAAATCTGCAACATCATTTTCAACGTGAGAAAGTGGCACAGGAGGGAATTCTCAACAAGTATTTATCACGAGTAAAACAGAGACTCTAACAAGAGGGGGAAACAATACAAGATTTAACAACAGAAGTAGACTCTTGAGGACAATTAGAACAGAATCACACAGGCTTTTCTCTGGATCGTGATTAGGTAGTTTCGGTGCTTGTTTCTTGATGTGTATGAGAATACGCTGGCCGTCTCTTTTCAAAATCAGCGCTTTCTCACCTTGATATTTGGCATGGAATTTCACAGCAGAATGGATACGGTGACCATGTTCTGCCCCATTCTGAGGCAAGGAATGTTCCCTTACACATGATGCACACCTTGGGGGCTTGCATGCTGCATGACAAATGCCCACTGACTAAGAATCCAAAGCCTTTGATCGTTTCCGTGAGTCCGGTGTTTACAGGGTCTGAGAACCCATGCTGTCTCCATTAACTATCACACAAAAGTGCTGTAACACAAAACTGTTAGTGAAGGCACTAACTAGATGATAACAGAAGCCAGGTTTGACAGAACATTTGCTATGTATTATGTATTTGTATTTATGTGAACAATACCGCTCAATTCTTACAGGGACTCTGACTAAATATAGACCCTGCAGATGAGAATTTAGGAATCCGGCTCTTTGTCTAAGGTGACAGGTAATAAACTAGGAATTGGCTTTAGACTGCTTGCCTTTCACGTCACACTGCACCCAAGGTCACGCGGTCATTGAATTACTTTCTAGCGTGAGCATGTTCTAATTTTATTTCTGCTGCTGTGATAAAATATCCCACAACGAGCAACCTTGTAGAGAAAGAGCTTTACTTGGTTTACAATTCCCAGTTGTGGCCCATCATTGAGGGAAGTCAGAACAGCAACTTGAAGCAGCTGGTCACGTCGTATCCAGAGTCAAGATCAGAGAGAACAAAATGAATGCATCCTTCCTTACCTACACGCTTACTGGCAGCTAGCTTTCTCCTCTCATGCTGTTCCCATACCCCTACTGAGGTGATGATGCTGCCCATAACGGACTGGGTCTTTCTACATCATTTACCATTATCAAAATAATCCCCCCAGAGACCCCCCAGACCAACCTGATACAGGTAATTCCTCCGTAAGACTCTCCTTCCCAAGTGTCTTGGCTGTTTTTGTTTGCTTGTTTTGCTTTTTGTTAGCTTACACAAGCTAGAATTATCTGAGAAGAGAAATCTCAATTGGGAAAATGCTCCCATCATATTGCCTAGGCAAACCTGTAGGGTATTCTCTTGATTGCTTCATGATTGACATGGGAGCACCCAGGCCACTGCAGGCTGTGCCACCCTTGGGCAGGTGGTTTTACCTTGTATGAGAAAGCAGACTGAGCAAGCAAAGGAGAGCAAGTCAATAAGCAGTGGTCCTCCTTGGCTTCTGCTTCAGCTCCTGCCTCTAGGTCCCTGTCTCGAGTTCCTGCCCCGACTTCCCTCGGCGATGGGGAGTGTGACCTGAGATTCTTAGTATGAAACAGACCCTCTCCTCCCTAGGCTATTTTTTGGTCATGGTGTTTTAGCACAGAGAGAAGTGTAACTGAGACACCTGGTGATTCCAAGTGTGTCAAATTGACAGTAAATGCCATACGCACTTAACACACGCTTATGGACTTGAGATTTACCCACATACACACAGTATGCATGTGGATCAGGGATTCTCTTCGTGGTCCTGAGCTGGCACTCTCAGAGGCACCTGGGGGTTTCTGGAGATGCAGATTTGAAACTCCTCCCCAGATTTACTGAATCAGGGACCCTGGGGTCGGGCACAGCGACCTGAATTTTAAAAGGCCTTTTGGATATTTCTGTGCTCCCTTGTATTGGAGAAGGACAAATGGCCAAGCTATGCTATAAAGATGATTGCCAGCCAAACTGATGGGTTCAACCGCTGTTTATCATACCTCTATCAAACTGTCAAGCAATACCAACAGTCCACAAGGCCCATTTGTTTTCCCAAGTCACAGGTTTTTCCTAAATTAGATATTTTTTAATGTCTTGTCTTCAAGCAAGGCTATTTTACCCGTGTGTGTTATCATCTGCATGTGGTACTCAGTTCCTTCTGTGTGTGTGTGTGTGTGTGTGTGTGTGAGTGTTTTGCCTACATGTGTGTCACATGTGTGCCTGCTGCCCAAGAAAGTCAGAAGAGGATATCAGATAACCTGGAACTGGAGTTGTTGATCACTATGAGCCATCAGGTGGGTGCTGGGAGTTGAACCCAGGTCCTCTGAAAAGACAACAAGAGCTCTTAACCATTGAGCTATTTCTCAGCCCCCTAGGCTCAGCTCTTAACCAGCATGTTTCAGTACAGCACTGAAGTATGGAAAAGTGATCAAAAATTTCAATTCCATATCAACTGCTATTTATATTCCATAACATTTAACTTACGCTTCCTTGGGCCAAGAAATTTAAAAATGGTAAGTTAGATAACACTTATCTTAGTAATAACCTAAAGCCTTTCAAATGGTGTGAGAAATGGAGTATCCCTAAATAGTGATTGTGCCATCAGAATCAAATGTCATTTGCACACAAGGCTCCATCTGTGCTTGCTTTGTTAGGTGGGAAAGGCGAGCTGGCCTAGAAACGTGGGCTCCTGACATGCGGTGCCCTTCGCAGCCTGTGGTTTATAATGCAGCTGAAACATTAATAGATAAAGAGGCCAGGGATGCTAATAGACTCCTGTTAGACCAAGCTTCCCAGCAAAATGGGGCCTGTTGCACCATGCAAAATGCCTGGTGATTAAACACTGCCCCAGACAACAATCTCAGGGCTTTTTTTTTTCTAATGCCACTCATAGGTCATTCATGATGTACCTCTTTATTATTATGTCCTATTTGACCAATAAAAGTATGTGTTTATCACATATAATGTTTTGAAATAGATGTGCATGGCAAGTTGGCTTATTCTGATTACTATACGCATTACCTCATACGCTTTGGTTTATTTTTGAAAGAACACCTAAAATTACCGTAATGATGGTCTCATTTCCTTTGGTACCACATGGTAGGTTTAGTTTTGATTTTCTGCAGGCACTCTAAGCTGTTTTCACAATAATATAAATCTACCTTTCTACCAATAGTGCGTAAGAGCCTGCTTTTTCCTCCATCTCTTCCAATATTCTTTGACCCTTTGGGCAATAGCCTAACCCACAGGAGATGATGCCAACTGTGGTTTTGATTGTCGTTTCCTCTCTGCTTAATCGAGGCGACTACTTTTTATAAGCCTGTTGGTAATTTACATTTCTTCTTCCAGGAGCTTTATCCTCATGGTCTTTGGCCATTTTCAACAGGGCTGCGTTTTCTTGCTAGTCACTCATTGGCATTCCTTATGTTTCCAAAACTGGTCATCTGAGAAGAGGGACCCTCACGGAGGAATTGCCTCCATCAGATTGGCTTGTAGGCAGGCCCATGAAGCATGTTCAAGATTAGTGATTGATGTCAAAGGCTCCAGCCCACTGTGGGTGGTGCCATCCTTTGTCAGATGGTCCCGGGTTGTATAAGAAAGCGGTGTTTTCTTATATACTTATACAGCAAGCCAGAAAGAAGTGTTCCTCTATGGCCTCTGCTTCTGTTCCTGCCTCCAGGTTTCTGCCTTGAATTCATGCCCTGACTTCTCCTGATGATGGCCTGAAACCTCTAAGATCTAACAAACCCTCTCCTTTCCAAATTGGTTTTAATCGGTGTTTTATCACAGCAACCAAAAGCAAATTAGGACATGGTCTTTCCTCATGCAATACAACTTAGTATTTTTAAAATATTTACATTTGGATGTCAATGGAATTTTAAGGAGTTACCTTGAATCTGTAGACTTCTTTGTGTGGTGTGGACATTTAACAATCATTATTCTACCAACCCCTAGCCCCCAAATTACTTGCTAGTACGTAAATACATTGTAAAATAAAATCAATCATTCATTTCTTGCCATGTGTCTACATTACAAAGGCTTTGTCAGAGAAGGGACCAGCAGAAAGATGAAGGAGTTGGCAGTCCTGGGCAGCGCTCCCAAAGCTGGTTAGGACAAAAATGTCAGGTGATTCACCAAGTTACACACAAGACTACTTTAGCCTTCTGTGAGCTGCCCAAGTGGCCTTCACTGTTAGATTCTCTCCCAGGCAACACGATCCCAACTGCCTAGTATCTTAAAAAATTGTCAACCACCTGCATTTTTATATTTTAATTATATTATTCTTTTTTTCCTTTTGATTTTTCTAGACAAGGTTTCTCTGTGTAACCCTGGCTATCCTGAAACTTGCTCTGTAGATTAGGCTAGATAACCTCAAAATGAAGATCCACGTGCCTCTGCCTCCCATGTTCTGGGATTAAACGCATGTGTTACCACCGCCTGGCTTATTCATTTATTTTTAATGGTGTGTATGTGTGTTTGTTTACATGCCTGCATGTGCACATGAGTACAGGTACTTAGGATGCCAACGGTGTCAAATCTCCCTGGAATGAGTGGTACAAGCTGTTCTGAACCGCCTGGTGAAGGATTTTAGGGATCAAATTCAAGTTTTCTGTAAGAGCAGTGTACTCTTACGTTCTGAGACATCTTCCCAGCATGTGTGTTTGCATATCCTTGTTTATAAAATATACTGTGCTCCACGAGTGTTATAGGAGAGTAGTAGTGAATGGAGTCTTCAAAAAAGCTAAGTTGTCATAGCCCTAAAACCTGTGACTGTCACCGAGCACAGGGAAGACGGGGCTAGATGGGTGATCTGGGGAGAAGCAAAGTTTCCTGGGGTGTGGAAAAGCCCTGACTTCAGTCCCAGGCACCTTGTAAGAGCAAAGCAGAAAGGCCAAGACCGGGAGGATACCGTGACCATAGCCACCTGCAGCCCCTGTGTACAAGAAAGGGGTGTGGAGCAGACCTCCCCAGAGCATGCAGAGAGAGCAATTCAGCCGCCACTGTGGCCATGAACTACTGGCCTGCAGAACATTGAGTGTCTAGATTTCTTCTGTGTTAAACCTTGTGAAAACACATGTTTGGCTGCCCTAGAACACTCATACAGAGCCAAGCAGACTTGCTAGAAAATTCTCTAGTATAGTAGAAAAAATCAAGCAATTCCAGCTTGATTTGCATAAAAAGTACTGGATTTCTTCTCAGCCTTCTGGACAGTGATTGGGAAGCTGTTCTCTCCCACAGTGACTCAAAGTTCACACAGGACCTGAGACTATTGCACAAAGAATCCATATACAGACACACACACATTTGACACCATCCGAGATCCTAAGACCTCATGCCTGAAAAAAAAAATACTTTGAAAACACTTTTCAAGGCACGAAGGAAATTGTTCAGTCAGCAAATTGCTGGCTGAGTTCAGTCCCCAGCATACTTGTGAAAAGTCAGGCCTGGTGGTGCATACTTGTAATGTCAGCAGTGGGGATGAGGAGAAAGGAGCTTTCTGGGAGATCACTGGCCAGAAAGAGTAGTCTAAGAGAGCCCGAGATCCCAGTAAGAGAGTCTGTCCCAAACAATCAAATGGATAATGCGTAAGGAATAATACTACAGGTTGACCTATGCCCTCATGTGTGCACACAAAAACACATATACAGACACACACACACTCACCCAAGTGTGCATATACACATATACAGACACACACACACTCACCCAAGTGTGCACATACACATATACACACACACACTCACCCAAGTGTGCACACACACAAACACATATACAGACACACACACACACTCACCCAAGTGTGCACATGCACATGAAATCCTTTGGAACTCTAGGGAAGCAAGGTGAGAAAAAGCAAACTACTTCTGTTTTTGCAGCACATGATGCCAATAATACATCACCTGTCTGGTTTCTTTCAGGCTCGGCTCACCAAAGAGCATCGCTGGGGCAGCGCTCTGCTCTCCAGGAACCATTCCTTAGAAGAGGAATTTGAAAGAGCGAAAGCCGCAGTAGAGGTAACCCTGAAACCACGAAGTCTCCATTGCAGGTGTCTGAGGGTGGCATCCAAGAAAGCTCAAACCACAGAGACGTGCAGGTGAAACGGAACTGTGGGCATGAGAAAAACGTGAGGACAGTTGTTGAGATGAGAGTGTGGCCAGGGAGCCTTTGATCCCCCACCAGGATGACAGGAGGCGTCTGCTCTTCTACTGTCTGCGATCAGTTGGCCATGTGGGTCTGAAGCCTAGATCAGAAAGCACTCTGAGGCTAGCCTGGGTTCTATGGATTTATCTAATGGATAACCTATCTTACCCAGCACCGTTAATTCTTAGTACTAAGTGTCCAAATATTGTTAATGAGTAAAAAAAAAAAAAACTTTATTTGAACACCAATGTCTAATTATTTAGTTTTCTAGTAGAAAGGGAGAGGGGAGAGATGGAAGACCAAAGGAATGCAAAGCAGTTCTTGCAGGTTCTTTTACCTGTTTCCCTCCCAGCAGGACTGGCAGGGTGGCTCACGGATGTTGGGTGATTATCAGCGCTTCCGTAGACTGCTGTTTGAGAATGGAGCTTTTTCACAGACTCAGGCATGATCCTGTTAATACCTCTGTTGCCACTGGTGATTTCAATCTTGAGAACCGCAGGCGCTCTTGGAATACGCCTGCCTCACTTCCATAGCCTTCTCACCCCTAGAATTCAGATGAAATGATTATGTTAAGGGTGATCTTCCAGTAACTCTATACTCAGGGTGCGGGAAAATCCTATTTGCAATTTAATGTTAACCAGGTTCTGTTCTGGGAAATCATCTCAGCCGTGATTCATAGCATTCAGAAACCCAGTAAGAGCACACTTTTATCTCCCCACGCCAAAATCGCTCAAATTCCCTCTTTAATTTTCGACTTCTCTAATTTAAAAAAAAAAGTTAATGAATATTTTAGTGCTCTGAGCAGGAGCCACTGATGTAGTTAGTCAAGACTAGCTGAGTTCAATCAGGTTGCTCAAATGCATGGAGCCTGTAGCTGAAATTACCTGAAATGTAAGCTTTTCAGTTTCAAGAGGTCATTTAAATCTATCTAGTGAGCTCCTGCTGTGTGTGGCACACAGCAGTAGCCTCTCAGACTGCTATTTAGACTCATAGAATCTTGGGTCACAAAAGGCATTAGCATTTGGTCTCAGTTATAATGAGAAAGATAATGAATTTAAACCCAAAAGACTCCATGGTGGAACTGATTGACAAGGAAAATGTACCTAGGTACATATTCATTGAAATGAATCTGAGTTTGGGTCATAATTTAAAAACTCTTCTATCCTACGAGAAAAACTTTTTTTTAAAACTCTTGACAAATTACTCCTGTTTCTACCTGGACAAATACAATTAGGGGCAAGCTCCATCTTTTTCAAGAAAACCCATTTCTATCTTGAAAGCTACTAATTATTACCAGGCTCTTTCTTCTAATGAAATGATGCAACAGATAATAATTTCCACGCTGCCTGGTGTTGACTTTCCTCATTTCATCCATCTCTCAACGATCCCCACCTCATCCCACCAAGCTGTGTCTCCTATTTTCTACTTTCTCTGTCTTTCCTGGGTCCTTGGTTCCAGTGCACCCCTAACATCTGCAGGACTGCATCATGCCCATAACCAGTCTAGACCTCGGTGCCAACCTCCGCAGTTCTGAATCACAGATATCAGGAGTCTCTAGGTTACTGTAGTAGATATTCATTTAACATTTGTTCCTGGCTGCCTACAAGTACTGGCTGCTGAACTAGGGGCTAAAGACAAAGACTCCAGCCTTAAACATCTACATGAACACAGCAGGGGCAGAGGACCTTCTGCTACAGTTTCATGCCATCTATGAGATGGGGTTTGGATTTCTCCCATTCCAAAACCCAAAACGTTAATGCCTTAAAATGAAAAGAGGGTTAAGGACCGGATCCCCAGTTAGTCAGAAAAGTGAGCAACTTTCTCCAGCCTGGTGATGAGAAGCCTTCTTAGGGACTGAGAAGAGAGAGTGGGTACCAGAGGGATGAATCTTGTAGAGATAAAAGGGTGAGTGTTTATACTAAGCTGATGGTAAATCATGCCTCTAAGACTTTATGCATCTGTGAACTTTTCATTCCACACGTCACCCTTTCTTAGAGTATTCTTTATATTTGTGGCAGAAGACACCACCTCATCCCTTCCTAGACTCCCCATCTCCTAAATCTGTCACCTTGGGAGGGAGTTCAACACACAAATCTTGAGGATGCCCAGAGTGCCGCAGAGCTTGTGCGCCAAAATGTTCGCAGTATTTATTCTTGGGTGGCGGCACTTGGGAGTAAATCATTTTATTCTCTTGTCTTATCTGCATTTTCTAGCCTGTCCTATTGCTAACCAGAGAGATTAAGATTGTGAGTCACATTTTTATTTAGTGTGTGTGCCTGCACGTGCAAATGCGGAGGTCATAGGACAGCTTGCCAGAGTCATTTATTTCTCTCCTTCCACCCTGTGGGACCTGGGATTGAACTCAGGTCATCAGGTTTGATGGCAGGTACCTTTACCCACTGAGTCATCTCACTGGCCCCAGATGTAAGATTCTTAAAGGAAACTGAATATATCAGTTGGTAGACTGTGTCTGCCTTACATTCAGGAGGTCCTGGGCTCTATTTCCAGTACTGCATAAACCAAATGCGGATATACCCATCATTTTAGTACTCAGGAGGTAGAGGCAGGAGAACCCAGGGTTCAAGATCCTCCTCAACTACATAGCACACTGGAGACTATGTAATACCCAGTCTCAAGAAAAAAGGTTTCCTGAAAGACTAATTGTGAATGAGTTATGCTAGACTGGGTGAGGTTAGAGGGGCTAATGGGGGGATGAGAATATGATCACAGCCCTTTTACATGGGTATGAAATTGTCAAAAATAAAAGGTAAAGCAAAATAAATAAAAGGAAAAGTGGTGCTGTTAATTGTTTTTTCAAAGGCAGTCCTAAATACAAGTAAGATCCAGATGAAAAGGATCTGTGGGTCAGTAGTTAAGACCATGTACCGTGCTTGTAGAGAGCCCAAGTTCAGTTTCCAGCACCCACATTCGCTAGCTCACAACTGCCTATAACTCTGGCTCCAGGGGATTTGATGCCCTCTTCTGGCCTCCACGAGCACAGCTCCCACACAGACACACACGCATACACATAATTAAGAAAGAAACTCAGTGCCTTTCGACCTGGTCCGCCTCCACCTGGTTGCTCTCCACCCGGTTCCTCTCTACCTGGTTCTTCGCATCCTGCATCCCGTCTATCGTCTGCCTTCAGTCCCGTCCCCGAGCTCAAACACACCAAATTCATTACCCATACTTCAACTTCCTTTTTCTGTGGGCACATTCTTCTCCCAGGTCCTCGTGCATTGGGGTCCTTCATGTTACTCTCACTGTAGCCAAGGTGGCAGTCCCCCAGATTAGCCATGCAGATCCCATTAAGTGTCACATCACCGGGGATAATCCCTGCCTCGCATTCATCACTGGGTCTGTCCTGTATAATTTTGACTGCCACATATCTTTTAACTTAAAAGTGTGCCTTCCATGAGAGAGAGAGAGCTTTCTCCTGGTTGTGTCTATGTGAAATAGAAACTGTGCTCAGTGCTGCTCCATTGACTTGTATTCATACTTGTGACATTCTTCATTGATGGAGGAAGGTCATTGGTTAATTAAATAAAGAAACTGCTTGCCCTGATAGGTTAGAACATAGGTGGGTGGAGTAAACAGAACAGAATGCTGGGAGGAAGAGGAAGTGAGCTCAGAGACACCATGCTCCCCTCTCCCGGGCTGACGCGAGAGTTCTGCTCTCTGAAGCAGACGCATGAAGCTCAGACCCAGGATGGACGTTGGCTAGAATCTTTCCTGGTAAGACTGATGCTACACAGATTATTAGAGATGGGTTGATCGGGATATGAGAATTAGCCTGTAAGGGCTAGAGTTAATGGGCCAAGCAGTGTTTAAAAGAATACAGTTTGTGTGTTGTTATTTCGGGGCATAAACTAGCAGGCGACCGGGGTGCTGGGGATGCAGCCCCGCCGCTCATATTACTACACTTCATTGTCAACTTGATGCAACCTAGAGTCACCCAGGCACAGGGAACCTCAATTGAAGACTTGTCCAGATGAGGTTGGCCTATGGTCATATCTATAAGAGATTGTCTTGATTGGTGGTTGGCATGACAGGGCCTAGCCCACTGTGGGAAGTACCATCCTTAGGCAGGTGAGTCTGCGTAGGATACGAAAGTTAACTGAGCATGAGCCAAGAAGCAAACCAGCAACCAGTCCTGCCCTTTGGTTTCTGCTTCAAGCTCCAGCCTTGAGTTCCTGCCCTGACTTCCCACAGTGATGGACTGGTCACTTAGAATCATAAGATGAAATAAACCTTCCTCTTTCTATAGCGTTTTAGTCATTTTGTTTATCACAGCACCAGAAAGTAAACTAGAGCACAGTTTCCCAATATCTTCTGGAACAATTCCTGGTCCTTAGCACATGCTGAGTGAAGGGCTGGTTGGGTGTTGATCACCATGTGGGTATACTTCTTTCTGTCCCTTTCCTGTTAGATATAAAGTGCCAAACAACCTTCTTCTCTAAGTGTAGCTTCGTTTAGACATCATTCTTCCGTGACTCATGGCCACTGAAGGACTGTGATGTATTGTCCACTGTGGTTGTCTCTACCTTCATATAGGTGACATACGTACAATAGCACCGGAAGTGCCAACCAATCACTCCATGATGTAGCACTGGGCATATTTTATATTTGCATTGGATAAACTCACTTTTCCTTGTACCAAGACTTAAACCTGTGATTTAGCTCATTTTTAAGATAAAATGCCCTATTACTAGAGAAAATAAACACACTGAAAAGCAAACACACATTTATTGCCTATGTAAATGACCTAGAAACCTGTTAATATTGAACAGCTAGCACTGTTTGAGGTCACCTTGAACTACTCCTTCTGGCAATGCTTCTTATGGGGGAGACTTTTCGCCCTCCATCTCTTACATTCTCCTGAAGGAAAAAAGAAAAACGCAAATTCACTTCTATCCAAAGCCTGAAGAAAAAAAGAAAAACGCAAATTCACTTCTATCCAAAGTATAATAATTTTCAAACAAAGAGGTGGTATATTTCTTCTGGGCTTTAAAAAAAAATATGCATCTTCCACCTTGTGAAAGAAAGAGGCCTCCCTCCACACTCCCTTCTGGATTTCTGCACAGCCATCCTCGTCACTGCTGTTAGCTGCAGAGAAGTTGCCCCAGGGGCTCTGAAAGGCCTGAAGCAGCCTCCTAAGAGCAGAGGTCCCTGGAGAGAATCCCTCTGCACCTGTGTAGGAGAGCGAAGGTCACCTGGGCAGTCAGCACTCCTCAGCCGGGAACCAAAAATACCTCCTTCAATATCATCGTCATCATCGGCAGGCAGGGAGAGAGCCGGACAACATCTGGTGTTGTGCTTAGCTATTTAGGTGCCCCTTCCACTCTGAGAATCATTTGGAGTAGAAACAAATTCATTAAACATGTTTAAATGTGGGCAGAAGCACCAGGAAATTGAGCAGGGCCATCCCTGCCCTTAGGGAGGAACAGGGTCTGTATGGGTTAAAGCTAGTCCAGGCTGGCTTACCCTACGTCCCAGCTATTCACACAGCCGTGCCTACACCAGCCTTGACCTGACCACACCTCAGAATCTAGGGAGAATCGGGGCCCACACATGCTATGCTCATCAATAAGCGAGCAAATCCACAGCCTGTCCCTCTCATGGTTTCGGTGTCTCCTCTTGTCTAGAGAGCTTATGACAGATCCCAAATTCTAAGTCACAGAAAGTTTTGTCCCTGGAATTAGGACATGTTCCACAGAGCTCAAATGTCATTGCTATGTATAGTTTACATATTTCCATCATGTTGTTGCAGACCCTTGGAAGATTTTGAAAAGAAATAATAAAATATGTGAATAAGGGAAAATGATGTCCAAGCAAGGGAAAGGATGCTATTAGAGGCTGGGACAGCCAGTGACATCTGAAACTCATTTGGCTAATGAGTTCAGAGCAATGCATTCTACCATTGACATTCTAGACCCCTAAACTCCTCCAGCCCCATAATCCTGTTCTCTTGGAGCAACTCTTAGATGCTTATGGCTATTTGGGATGTCCATGGCTCTTTAAATGTGTCACTTAGTTCCTCTTCAGAGTGAACAGACTTAGTGACCACTTCTAAAACTGTAGAATCTGTAGACATGACCTTGAAGCTCACATCATGGAACACTGTTGTATGTTTTTACTCTTTTGGCTTTTTGAGGGGCCCATCACCCAGCTCTCAAATAAATCACACATGGAGGCTTATTCTTAGTTATGAATGCCTGGCCTTAGCTTGGCTTGTTTCTTGCCAGCTTTTCTTAAATTATCCCAACTACCTTTTGCCTGTGGGCTTTTATCTTTTTCTATTTCTGTATACCTTTCTTTACTTCTTACTCCATGGCTGGCTGTGTAGCTGGGTGACTGGGCCCTGATGTCTTCCTCTCCTTGTTCTCATTGGTTCCTTCCTTGCTCTCCGGTCTCCTTCTGCTTATTCTCTCTGCCCACCAGCCCCACCTATCCTTGCTCCTGCCTTGCTATTGGCCGTTCAACTTTTTATTAGGACCATCCAGTGTTTCAGACAGGCACAGTAACACAGCTTCACAGAGTTAAATAAATGCAGCGTAAACAAAAGTCACACACCTGAAAATAATATTCCCCAATAGAGCGAATCATGACCTCCCTACTTTCTCTCCAAGAACTCGATCTGTAGGAAACCCAACTTCCACTTCACTACATTAGCCCACATAGTGAGACGCTACAACTCTGCCAACAGCCAGCCAGGGACTAGGGCTCCTACCCATGCCACAGAGGTAGATCTTGTGAATAGGTCCTCCAGACCCTTGGAGACTTGAATGATTGTGGCCCCAGTCAATGGATTAATCCCAGATTCATAAGACATCCTGAGCCAGAACCTTCCAGGTAGCTACTCCCAAGTTCCTGCCCCTCAGAAACGATGAGGCATGGCAAAGATTTGTTCAAAGAGTCAAGCCCCAGGATAATGTAGGAAACAGCAGCCATCCATGGGGTCACCCTGCTTCCTGCAGTCCCCCGCCTGGCCTGGTGTATCTCTTTCTCCCCTTTTCCATCCCTGACTCATTTCAGTACTGAAGATTGCCAGGGCACGCGTCGCACAGAAGTGATGTCTTCTTCCCTTCTGGATTGGGACTCTCCTAACTATCCTCTCATTTCTCACCTGTTTTCCCCTTGACCTGGTTGGTTCCCAAGACAGTGAGCACAGACCTTTGTGTGGCCACCTGGCATTTGTCCCGTCATCTGGGTCTGGATCGGGCACCCACTTTTACTGCTGCAGTTCTGTGTCTGTCACGAAGGACATGCCCTCAGGGTAACTTCAATTTCAGGCTAAAGCTCCAGCCAGCACCCTATACAGAATTGAAAAACAGTACCATACGCAGAATTACAAAAACAAAGGCAGTGAAAGAGTTAATACTAACCCCAGGTGGCTACCCTGGGGTGAATGTGTATGTCTGTTCAAACCTAATTCCTCCTTGGGCTGGTATCAGGAAGAGAGGCCTTTGGGAGGTAGCTAGGGCAGGAAGACTTGACACTTCATTATGTCACCAGTGCCCTATACAAGACCCCAAAGGAGTTGCTGTGGCGTCATGGACCTCCTGGCCTCTAGAGCTGCGTAAGCTGTTCATAAGGTCCACCGTGAGTGGCGCCATTTCTACGGAAGGCTGAGTGCTGGGATGACGCGACCCGTAATGCACTTTCCTTGCAAACGTGAAGCCCTGAGTTCTAATCCTGATGCAGTGACCCAGGATTTTAGTCCCAGTGCTGGAGGTGGGTAGGGTAGAATCAGGATCCGAGTCCAGATTCACTGTCAGCCAGCTAACTTACCTAGGGCCAACGAGAGACTGAGGATTAAATTAATTAATTTAATTAAACCACAGAGAAAAAAAGTTAAATGGTGCCTGAGGAATGACACCGTAGGCTATTCTCTAACTTACACACATGTGCATACATGCATTTACATGTCCACACATGCACCTGTAAACATGAGCACATTCGCACGCACACACACACACACACGCACACAGAGAGAGAAAGAGCCAAAAATTTGACCTCTTTAGGCTTGCTTCAGAGAGCCTTATTCAAAACAGCATAGCTGCTAAACCCAGCTTCAATGATTTAAGCATAAAAAAGCTTCCCAGGAACCGTATTTTACTGGAAGCTGCTTACTGTGTGTGAACTAAGGGGCCTCTCAAGCAGTAGACAGTTGAACAGAACAGAACTGGAGAATGCCCCTGGGCTTTTATTAGTATATGATTGTGGAAGAAGCTGCTGACTCAGATCCCCCCCCCTCCCTGCTCCAAGGTGCCTGAGGCACCCTCTCAGGTTTCCCTTTGCTTCCTCTGAGGGCATCGCCTCTTTAAAGCAGCTGGAAGGGATTAGTGGATTAAACACTCCTTAAGTCCTTCAGACTTAGAGTCAATATCCAGGAAAGACCTTCTGAAGGTATATGAAGACATCCTTTGAGAAGTTAACTATTTAAGAACCTTGAACTTAACTGTTTACCAGACAGATTTCCTAAGACTTAGCTAATCCTGGTAGTGTAATGCTGCCCACATCAGGTCAGAGCACATGAGCAGATGAGGTGTGACGTCATAGGGAGGTGGCTAAAGTTCCTTGATTTGTGCGCTAATTGGATTTCCTTCCGTTTCACACAAGATTTTGAGTTCTAAAAACAAATGAGTGTGACAAGCAGGGACTTGTGTCTTGGATGGATGCATAAAAGCATCGCCAAATCCATGTGTAGGCACTCACCTGAAAGGGTGAGAGATAGGCTGGCATTGTTCTACCCTTGAAGGTCGCAGTACGGGGCACATCCCACTGACCCACGTTCTCCCGTTGTTTGTAAAACACTACCATAAAAAGTCTTTAGCTTGTGCTAACTGAACCTCAGTGTCCCAAAGATTGATTTACTAGATTCACCAAAGATCAAAAAGCAGTTTGGAAAATTCCATGAACTTCAAATCTGTGTCTCAGGCTCTGCCTTCCAGATGTGAGCTCATCGGCAAATATTGACTAAGCACGTGAGTGTGCATACAGCAGGATGACTATGGGAAGACAGACTTGTCTGAGGTCGCATATTAAGATGGCTCTCTCTTTGAAGGAACTAACAAAATAACTTTTATTCCTTCCCATCTCCAGACAGCAGGGAGACTAGAGGTTAGAACTAGTTTAAACCAGGCTGGAGTGATGACCAACCCCAGCAGGTAAGCTCTTGCAGAGCAAGCATGAGGATTGGAGTTTAGATCCCCAGAAATGCCCGCCCCCAAAATAACGCTGGGTTGGTGTGACAGCTTGCCTGTAATTCCAGCCTCAGAGCAACCTGACTAGCAAGTTCTGAGCTCGATTAATAGACCCTGCCTCATAGAAAAAGGTGGGAACAATTAGAGGGTAATTCTCAACATAACCTCAACCCTCCACATGCACACACACCCAATTGTGCCTACACACATGCAAACATGCTTGCATATGCACAAAAAAATGGAGAAGAGGAGAGAGATAGTTTAAACCATTTGTGCCTGCTCTATGCCTAGGAATCACGTGTTAAACTCATGTGAGGAAAAGCCCAGAGCACTATAATGTACCTGGGAACATCTCCAACAGGACATGGTGTTCGTAACTTCATCTGTACCTCATGGGGCCTCAGCTTTCTCATCAGTAAATTAAATTAGGTTTTGTGTTAACCCAGCTTATCCAATTAAGAGGAAATGAATTAGCATTTGATTTTAATAACTGTGCATCTGCTTAAATATATCCTAGAAAATATACCCACACTTTCAACTGGAAACTGCACAGATATCATTAACAAGGCTAGAACAAATTATGCCCATGTAAGTAAAAGAACTACATTAGGTACAAAGTATATTAAGTATATATAGTCAAGTATAGACATGACAGATTTGTAGTTGGGGGTCAAATGACTGACGCTGGGGGAAATGAAGCTGATTTTTTTTAGGTGCAGTTATTCTGGTAACATGAGTTGTTAATCTGGCTTCACCTGAGATGCAATTGCTCGGACAGACCTGTTTGTTTCTTCAGGGTAGCAGAAGTCCACACTATCTGGCAGATAGGACATGACGACACAGAGGGTCTCAGGTTCCTTGTGTCCATCAGGTTAGAGTCCCAGGGCTACTCAGGCCGGGCCCAGAGCATCTTGGGAGAGACTGCTCCACTAGTCAAAGACCGTCTTTCATGGGAATGTTTTGGTTTTGGTCACACCCCACAGACTGGCCTTCCACAACAGGCTCTGCCTCATTGCTCAGCAATATAACCCATCCTAAAACCACAAGGCTCTCAGGATCAATGTGACTGTCAGGGGAGATGGTGTGACCATCCAGCAAGGCAAAGCAGAAGTAGAGCTGGCCCAGGATCCGCATGCCCCTTGTACATCCAGCCCTTCTGCTTCCAGAAAGTCTGTTGGACCTCACAAGGACCAATCCTAAGTTTTACAAAAACTAAAAAATAATCCATAACTTGATTTCTGGACATTAAAAAAATAGTATTATTTTTCATTGACTGTTTTAATAGTTTTTTTAATTATCTAAAAAGAATACAATAATAATTACAGCCATGGTGTAATCTCAGTACTTTAGAGGTAAAAGTAAAAGGATCAAGGTCAGCCTCAGCTTCATTGTGTGTTTGAGATCAGCCTGAGCTACATAAGACTCTTTCAAAAGAGAAAGAAACACAGCGCATTAATGACAACTAAGTATGTTGTTTGATTCTCCTTTACATTAAATTCATTTTAACTAGATCTGTAAAGATGACTCAGTGGTTAAGAGCACTTGCTGCTCTTCCAGAGGACCAGAGTTCATATCCCAGCACCCACATGGCAGCTTAAAACCATCTTTAACTCCAGTTCCAAGGAATCTGAGGCCCACTTCCAGCCTCTGTGGGAACCAGGCACACATGTTATACACATGTATACATACAAGCAAAGCAACCATACACATGATATAAAAATTAACACGTCAGATGTGTATTTCACCTCATTACAATCATGTACTATTGACAAGTTCAATGTATCTGTTTACATGACAGGCTTCTGTTGGCCTTTTGAAATGTGCAGGAGCTGGTGAGGTATCTCAGTCAGTAAAGGCACTTATTGCTAAACTTAACTACTTGAGTTCAAACCCCAGGACCCACAAGACAAGAAGAAAGGACTGTCCCCTGTAAGTTGTCCTCAGACCTCCTTATGGGAGCTGTGACACATGGGCACACACACGCACGCACACGAGAGAGAGAGAGAGAGAGAGAGAGAGAGAGAGAGAGAGAGAGAGAGAGATTTTTTAAAAGAAAGAAAGAACGAAAGAAAGAAAGAAAGAAAGAAAGAAAGAAAGAAAGAAAGAAAGAAAGAAAGAAAAGAGGTGGCATTGGGTATATGTATAGCAAAATCAGTACAGACTTAACAAGTCACAGGCACTGAATGCTTCTGTAGACGCTTTGATAATAGCAAATGAAGATGTCACACCAAAAGGCATTTGAAAAGGAAATAATCTAGCTAATCCATAAATTGTTTTCCTCAAAGAAGGAAACAACACACAAATATTTAAAAATATTATTTCCCATGTACTAATCTGAAACCCCCAAGAGCACTGTGAACGGGGACCAGAAGGATGGGAACTAGCCTGCAAGGTGTCAACGGCACAAGAGGCCGAGTAGAAAAGTTGCCCACAGCGAGGGTAGGAGGAGCAGAGGCCACATCCTGTTCCTTGGGCCTGAAGACTGTGGCTCTACTCTTGTTTGGGTGGAAAACTGCACCAAATCATAAACAGGGAAGGGATGGAATCTGGGGTGTCTTTGAGAAAGAAGCTTGTTTGCAGGGGCGCATGAGAGGAAGCTGAGAGAATCAAACGGGAAGCTGGGAGACTGAGGAAGGAGCTACAGCCGGGTTGGCTGTTGATATGGAAACCAGGATGAACAGTGGTGTGATCCTCCATGTTGGATTGTTTCTGTTTGGGGCGTTGTTCTATGATGACCTCCTGTAGGACTGGTCCTGAGGATGGAGGGAGAGAACAAGCATCACCCAGGGGTTCCACTGAGCAGACTGAGTGCTGTTTCTGAGCTGGGGGCAGAAGAGGTGTAGCGTGGGAGACTGGGAGTTGGACTTTAGATAACTAAACTGTAGCAGGATCCCAAGGTCCATTGGATATTAAACTCGGGGTCTCTGAAGAGAAGTCAAATGCTGAAGTTAGAATCTAAACTTTTTACTTTCCACTGAAATTCACTCAACTGAAGAATAAACGAATTTCTGGCTTCAAGCAAAGAAACTGTCCATGTTCATTTGAGGAAAGTTGAGGACAGATCGCTGTTCAGTCTTCAGTGTGCTCAAGGCTCAAGCTGGTTGTTTTGAGGGTGGCTAGTAGCATCAGCTCTGGATATCCGAGTTAAATGGTGAACCCAAATAAAAATTCAATTTTTGAATTCTTAATGTCTTGGTTTCTCTGATTTAATATTGTGTTTAGTCACCCTATCTTGGTGAAATAGAAAGAAAAATATAGGTGGGGGGAGGCTTTATCTACATTAAATAACAAAAGTGGCTGTCACTAAGAGACCAGATGCTTTAAAGATTTTCTAAAAACATTATAAAATAATATTGAAAGAAGAGATGACTTTCTTCATTAAAAATCTAGATAAAACACTTCAAAGTTCCCATCTGATATATGGCTTTTCTGGTTGCATCTTTAGAGTCTAATTTCTCAATAAACAGCCAAAAGAAATTGCATCCCATAAACCAGCCCTAAAGAAAGCACTTTGATATCTTCCTTTCCTATCTGCATCACTTCTATTTCTTTCTCTTGTCTCATTTCATTGCTCTAACTAAGACTTCAAGTACTGTATTGGATAAATGAGGTGAGACTGGGCACTTGTTTCTCATTCCTGATTTTAAAATATATAATTTTGCTTTTCCATATTTAGTATAAAATCGACTAAGGTTTTTTTTTTTTTGCATTTACGTACAGCCTTTATTGTGGTGTGATATGTTTCTTCTTTTCCTGGTTTTTTCAGAGTTTTATTGGGAATGGATGTCTAACTTTGTTGAAAGCCTTTTCTGAATCTATTGAGATGATCCTGTGAGTTCTGGTCTTTATGTGTTTATGGCCGTTATTTATGTGCTGCAAAACCTTTCTTGAACTGTGTGTTTAGAGCTAACATTGCATTTCTGGAATAAAACAACTTGCTTTGCCATGGTATGTGATAGTCTTAAGCTATTCTTGATTATAATTTGTAAGAAATTAACTAAGAAATTGGCTTTGTAATTTTTTACACACTCTACCTGCTATGCTTATTTTTCTTCTTATATTTTATTTAGGTTTGATTTCTGTGATATAATTTTTTAGGCTATTTAAGTTGTAAAGAGCTTTCTTTCTTCTTCAACTATGGCAGATAGTTTTGCTGGGTATATTAGTCTAGGTTGACCATCATGATTTTAGGATTTGGAATGCAATGCTCCAGGATCTTCTGGCTTTCAAAGTTTCCCTTGAGAAATTAGCTGGTATTCTGATGGGATCCCCCTTAGGGGTTACTTGTGTTTTCTTTCCCACACTTTCAATATACTTTTCTTTTTATGTATACTTCGCTTTTGAACTATGATGAGCCAAGGGGATTTTCTTCTCTGGCCTTATATAATGGATGTTCCATGTGCTTCTTGTATCTGTATCTGTGTGTCTTTCCTTAGTCTGGGGAGGTTTTCTTCTATGATGTTGTTGAAGATCTGGTCTATGCCATGAACTTGGGATTCTTCTCCCTCAGCTATGCCTATAATTCAAAGATTTGGTTTTCTCATGGTGTGCTGCATTTCCTGTGTGTTCCTTTCCTGTATTTGTAAAAAGAAAAATTATTGTTCCTTGCTTATTTGGTATTTGGTCTAGATCCTTTACTTTATCTTCAACACCTCCCAGTCTATTGTTATCCTCTGCCTGACTCATTCTACTTGTAAGGCTTTCTGTTAAGTTTTTTTAGTTGAACTATTGGGTTTTTCAGTTTTATCTTTATCATGGATTGATCATCTTTAATGTTTATATCTTTTTCTTGAATTCTATTCTCATTCTAGATTGTCTTCCTCATTCCCATCAGTCTTCTAGTTGTGCTTTTCCTGGGTATCATTTGGGCATATATTCTCCTTAGCCTCTTTCTCTTTAATTTCATTGAGCTGTTGCATTGTGTCTTTTATAAACTCTTTGAAAGTTTTGATGAAGCTTGAGAGTATTCATTTAAATTCTGTGTCCTGGAGTTCATCTAGGTTATTCTTTTTTTTAAGGGTTGGTGTCATTTATTGAAATATTCAGAAGAAGCCAATTCTTGGGGACAGAAAATAGAGGTTATTCTAACTAGCAAATATTTCTACAGGATGGGTAGGGTTCGAGGGAAGATACTGGCTTCATCTTTCATATTGCTGGCATTCTTCCAATGAGATAAGAGCATGTGGACTCCCTCTGTTAGTTTCTGAGTTTGTTATGAATGAAGCAGGTTGAGAAAGAAGAGAATATGTAGGGGAGGATTGGGCCTAGAGGTTGGCCATAGTTGTTCCTATGATCATCAAGAATGCTGGCCTATAGTTTTCTTTTTTCGATGTGCCTTATCCATTTGAGGAGTGTTAGTATAAGATCTCCCTTAGTGGCTGGGTAGAATTCAGCAGTGACTCCTTCTCACCCTGGACTTTTTTGCTTATAGACTATTCATTATATCATTGATTCCTTGCTTGTTATGAATTTGTTTAAGTTGTTTATACCTTCTCAATTTAATTTTGGCAGTTCCTATGTATCCAGGAATTTATTCATTTCTTCTGGGTTTGGGGGAATATGTTTTCAAAAATACTCCATAGTCCTCTGAACTTCATTAGAATCTCTTGTAACATTTCTCCTCATCTGTAGTTTTATTAATTAGGTCTCTTCTCTCTTTTTTTGTGGTTTATCTAGTAGGTGTTTGTCAACCTTGTTTATCACATCAAAGAATAAACTTTTTGTTTCATTTGTTCCTTTATCAGTTTTTTTTTGTCTTTGTTTCATTAATTTCTTCCTTGGTCTTTATTATTTCTTGCTACAAATTTTCCTAGGCTTTGGCTTGCTCTTGTTTCAGGTTATATAGTTAAGATTGGTCTGATTTTTAAATGTAAGTGCTCACAGCTATGAACTTGCCTCTTAGAATCACATTGGTTATCCTAACGATTCTGATGAGATGAGCAGTTTCTCTCACTACTAAATTCTGTTTTTAGTCCCCTATGGTGTGATGAGGTACAAGAACTTGTTTTGATTCTTTTTTTTATTTATTGAGACTTGCTTTGTGTCCTAGAATATGACCTATTTTAGAAAAGCTTCCTTGGGCTTCTGAGAGAAATGTGTAATCCATATCATTTGAATGAAACAATGTGTAGCACCCGTTCTGCCCCTTCACATCGGAGGTTCAGTGGATGGCCATGTGAGATATGATGGGTTCATTTCTGGCTTTCCTCCGTTCACCTGTAGCTCTCATGATGTTTATTCTCTCCTGTACTCCCCTGACCAAGGCTGAGGCTGTCTTCCTTCTTCCTCTGGGCATAGTGTTCCTGTAAGTCTCCTCTGCAATGCTGACTTAGTGATCCTGAGCTACCTTAGTTCATCTCGAAACAACCCCATTTCTTTGCTAAGTTTAAAATGTGAGCTTTTTATGGGCATGGATCTCTTGGTGAACAGTTGCTTTCTTTCTCAGCTCAGAATATATCAGTCCTGGCTTTCTAGACTTTTAGACTTGTGGGTAAGAGATCAGGCATTATTCTGATATGTTTTTTAACTTATAGGTGAGTTGGCGCTTTCCCTTACTGATGTTAGTATCATGTCTTCGCTCCGTGTTCCTGGTGTTTTGACTGTAACGTGTCAGGAGAGCTCCTTCTCCTGTCATGTCTACTTAGAATTCTAAATACCTCTAGCATTTGAGTATCTTTCCCTAAATTTGGAATTCATTTCCTGCTGTGACGTTATTGAATGGGTTCTCTCTGCCTTTATCTTTTGTGCCAGCCCCTTCTTCTACCCCAAGAATCTTTTGTCTTGGTCTATTGAGTACATTCCAGGGTTCTTGGAAGGTGTAGTCATAGTGGTACTTTCCACTCTATTTTTTAATTGTTTCTTGCAATTATTCACTTATAACATTAATATTTGGTTTTTTTTTCTTTCGCTGTTGGCTTCCTCTCCAGGTCTGTCTTGACCCCTCTGATCACTCTTACTATCTGAAATGATAGTGTGGCATTTTATCCATTTCAGTATCTTTGAATTCAGCCATTGAGTTGGGTCTTTTCTAGGAGTCATGCTGCCTTGCTTCGGTTTCCCTCCTCACCCCTCCCAGGGAGCCACAATAAAATGGCTCCCTCTTTCCACAGCATTGCCCTTCTGTCTCTGTACATGTTATACCATTTCAGTCAGCTCTTTTGTGGATTTCCTAAGCCCTTCCTCTCTTTCCTCATGTCCATTTCAAATAGACATGAACCCCAAATAGCCAAGCCTGCAAAGTGAGTCTTTTCCTGACCGAATCTTTACCAGGCCCTGAAACGAGAAGCTTCTAGCCAACATCTTCTGAAACACAGGCTCAACCCTCGCATCTCTTTTTGAAGATTTAGGTAATCCTTAATTTAAATCTTCTTTAATCCCCCCAATATCTGGTGAGTTGATAGATTCTGGGAAGTTGGCTGTATGGGAATGGAACATGTTTATGGTTTATCTTCACTTAGTTCAAGTGTGGAGCTACAATTATCCCTGCAAACAGCCTTTTCATTAGTCGGATGTCACAGCAGCCCAGCATGGATACAATTGACCTTTACATTTCTCCTGAGTCAGCAATGTTCCTCAGCCTCTCAGCAGCCTAAAAAACAAATCATAAGCTCTGTCTCCAAGAGAGAAAAGAAAAAGCAGCTAAAGCTCCTTGCCCCCACAGCACTTGAGCGGGGCTGCCTTGTCCTCTCCAGTTAGAAGTCGCTGTTGGAGTTCCCGCTGGTGGAGTGTCCCTGAGGACATTCAGAGCGTGAAAGGACAGCTCTTCATAAAAGATTAACAGCAGCACCCAACTCTCATCTAATTCTTCACAGATTCTAAAGGGGGAATAGACATTTGGAAACAAGAAAATTTTAACTGCCTAGGAGATCTCAGACAACCAGATCATCAGATCTCGAACCCAGAATGCTATCCAGTTCCCCAGGCAGATCCCCCGAGTGACAGAGACCCTTCGGGTCAGGAACTGTCTTTTTCAGCTTAATATTCCAAAAACACATCACATACCTAGAGTCTAGGGTTTCATACATATTAAATTTGAGATATGTAATCTATTCACTGCTTAATGTGATTTGAAGTAGTATTTTAAGGGCCCAAATGGCCAATAAAATATACTTTTTTCTTTCAGTGTGTGTGTGTGTGTGTGTGTGTGGCAGTAGTGATCAAATTCAGGACTTGGTGCATGCCAGCCAAGCACTATACAGCTGGGCGTCATCCCCACCTGTTTAAATGCATCACTGCCTCCAGATTCTTAGACGCAATTAAAGGGAGGCGGAGTCCCCTATAAGAACAGGAAATGAGGTCCCAGACCCTAGACGTCCTCCCACCTTGTTTTTCAGGATTCATCAGAGGATGTGGAGAGGAAACCTAGAGTCGAGCAGATTTCTACACAGGTCTCAGTTCTGTGCTGATGAGCCGCTGTCTGTGGGCAAGGCATCTCATCTCTGCGATGCCTGATTGGTAGAAATGGGGGCTGTGCGTCTAAGTCCATTTGAGGAATTCAATGAAAAGACGTTAAGAAATGTATCTCTGTTGGTTCAGGAAGCCATTTCTCCACGAGAGCTTGTGAGTATCTCTCCGGCCTGCATCTCCTGCAAAGAGGGATCTGGCGAGAGCAAACACAAGCTGCAGTTTGTCTCCCACCCATCCAACAGCACAGGACCTCAGTTCTATAGAGCGCTCTCGCTGAAGCCACAGCTTAGTCCTGTGTGCGGTGGCTGGCTCAACAGAACCAGCTGAGGTAGGAAAACAGCAGGAATGCATTGTCTCACAGTCAGAAATCATCGTTGTTTGTTGCCTCTTCCTGCTCTGTAGGCTGAGGCATTCCTTAGCTCGTGACAGCATCACTTGTTTCTGCAACCCTTTCCACAAAGCCTTCTTCCTTCTGTAATCTCTATCCATCTTCACAGAGCCTCTCCTCTCTGTGTCTCAATGGCCTTTGACCTATAAGGACACCATCTGAACTTGATTATACCTCCCAAGCCTTTCTGTCTGGTAAGATCATTGCATTAGTTGTTTTTCTTCCTGCTGTGCAAAAAATATCTGATAAAAGCAACTAAAGGATGGAAAGGCTCCTTTTGGGCTCACATTTTAAAAGTTCGGTCCATCGTGGTGGCATAGCCATAGCCCAAGGAAGACGCTCACACTCATAGTGAAGAAGCAGGGAGGTGAAGATGGATGCTCGGCTGCTTTCTCCTTTGCATCCGGTCTGGGACTCTGGTCCATAGAATGGAACCAATTCCATTCAGAGCAAGTCTCAATGCATAAGAAAACCTTTCTAGAAATACCCTTGCAGGTACAGCCTTCTCCTCGATGATTTTGGCTTTCAGGAGAGTATTTGTGTCGTTAGTCAGGATAGACAGTTCTCCGTAACAGAATCTTTTCCACATCTGCAGGTCTCAGGCTGGGAGAGCTTTTTTATCAGAGCCTCCCCCCATGACTCTCAGTCTTGCAGAGCAGATCCACGACAATGAGGGGAGGACAAGGACCTCAGCCTCCCAGCACTGAGGAAGCATTCTTAAATGTTCAGCGTAATCTCATGCTCTCGTGTTCTGCTTTCATGGGGTTCTCAGAAATTCTTACAGGGGATGTCCAGGTGGAGTTACAGTGAGAAAATCACCAATGCTGGTCCTTCCAGGAAGATCTGAATGTAACTGAAGAGAGTTACAGGTCACCCTGCTCTTGGGTGGTCCAGATCTGGTCTATGAGAAGCATGTTCTTAACCATTCTCTTTGCAGGGATGTAGCCAGTGGTCTCTTTGACCTCAGCCCTTTTGTAAGGATGCTAAGTAGAATACTGGAAAGCTATGTACTAATAGGTGGAGATATATAGATAGAGATAGAGATAATATAGGTATAGGTACACACACACACACACACACACACACACACACACACACACACACACATATATATTGCTTGACTAAGTAAGTACATAGACAGAGAAAGAGATTTTCAGTACATCTCTTGCATACAAAATCAGTCACCTCTTGTCCCATTGTTTTTCCTCCCATTCCTTTAGCTCTTCCCTCAGAAATGAAAGCTCCTTTTCAGTATTCTGCCTTAGTTTCCTTCTTGATAGAAAAGAGATTGAGCACAAGATGCAAGATGGGTAGCCTTGTATCTCTAAATCAAATGAATTTGGTTTGTCTCAGCAAATTAAGTGGCAAGAGGCCAAGTGAAGGGCTGCATCCTGCTTCTCCAACCAAGATGTTTGCCAAGCGGTGGCCTTGGATGATCTTACAGCCAAGGACAGTTTGGCGAGTCAGGGCTGGGTGAAGTGAAAGAAAGCTACGCTGAAGGAAAGAAGCAAGTGTGGGGGTTCGATGTGGGTCCAGCCCTGTCCCATGCTAGCACCTAGTGCCCTAGACAAGTCATTTATAAAGATCAATAAGTCGATAGACATGAAAGCCTTTAAATACGCATGCTCAGAACTGGCCGCACTGCTGCTTTGGAAGAGGCAGGCAGTTTGTTGCCAATTGATTTTTCTCACCTAAAATAACTAAATCCCAGTCTCGCCCTCTCCTCCATTTCCATTGCACTACAGGTGTGGTCCTGTTTACTACGAGAGCCCCCTGCTTCCCACAGCTCATCCCCAGGCGAAGTGGCTGGGACCAGATTCTCCCAAGGCCTTTTGCTCCGCATCACCATAGACAGATGCTATAGATAATAAGCAGAAAATGCAGACATGTTAGTTATTATGCCTCCCACTCCTGCTCTTGGCCTCATCTGCAATGCAAATAAAGCAGTTAAAGATTAGACAGACGTTGCTATTTTTCCTTTCACAGAAGAGCATTATCAGAGGGCCTATATAGTCTCAGATTCTTGGCCCCTTTGTTAGGGTCGCATATGGATGGGCTCCATCTCATGGATTGGGTCTTAAATCTGATCAAAAAGCGACTGGTTACTTGTCTTCTTTACTTTCTAATGCTGTGGTATGCATGACTAAGGCAACTTAGTTTAAAATGTGTTTAATTTGGGGGCTTATGATTCCAGATGGGTTAGAATCCATGACCGTCACTGCAGGAGACAAGGCAGCAGGCAAACATGGCACTGGAGAGCTCATATCTTAATCCACACGCATGAGGCAAAGAAATAGAATTGGGAAATGTCATGGGCTATTTGAAAACTCAAAGCCCAGCCCAAGTGACACACCTCTTCCGATATGCTATGCCACTGTTAGCTTTTCCTATTCCCTGTGCCCTGTTGGCTTTTCCTATTCCCTGTGCCCTGTTGGCTTTTCCTATTCCCTGTGCCCTGTTAGCTTTTCCTATTCCCTGTGCCCTGTTGGCTTTTCCTATCCCCTGTGCCCTGTTGGCTTTTCCTATTCCCTGTGCCCTGTTGGCTTTTCCTACTCCCTGTGCCCTGTTGGCTTTTCCTATTCCCTGTGCCCTGTTGGCTTTTCCTATTCCCTGTGCCCTGTTGGTTTTTCCTATTCCCTGTGCCAGGGCTAAGGCCTCACAAGGAACCTCGTATTCTCTCTCTTCCTCCTCTGGCTCTCACACCCTCTTCCTGCCTTCCTCTCTAGTTCTCCCCCTTCTTCCTGTTGTCCCTATCCTCCTCCTTCCCACACTAATAACCAACATTGATCCTGGGAGCTGTCTCTCAGGCTCACTGCTTCTCCCCATCTCCATCCCTTGTACTCTAGTTTCCGCTGTCGCTCACGGAGAGGATGGGACCAGTTCAAACTAGTCTCTCTCCAGGGAAGGGACTGCCGCTTCCTCTTCATTCCACCCTTTTCACTTCATTCATAGTAATCTTCCTAAAACACGGATCTAAATAACCATTGCTCCTTAGAACGATCCAAACCCACTCTCCTAACTTTAAAAAGTCCTTTATAATCTTCACCTTCAGCTTCACCCCTGTCTCCTCCCAGGGCGATGTCTACACGGGCACTGTAATGAACTATCAGTCCCAGAACAGGTTGGGTTCTTCCCACATTTTACTCTGGAGTCCCAGCTGGCTGTCTCTGCTCCCAGAATGACTATGGAGCCTCCAATCCCAGCTCGGATCCTCTCCTCTCTTCCCTTCTTGCTGCCCTCGCAGCGCCATATTGCTTTCTTCTCTGAATCCTGCACCTTCCCTGCACTGGCCTCTCCTCTGCTTCCAGACCGCACCCTCTCTATATTTTCTTCCTTTGTGTCCCCAGACGGCACCCGTCCTTCACTTCCTCTGTGTCACCACGTTGCACCCTCCCTATACCCTTTTCTCTGTCCCCAAACTCCACGCTCTCAAAACAGGCTCAGCATACCCCCTTCTTCATCAGCACCTGTGATGCAGAACACTGTCTGCCACAGGGAAAGACTGCCAGTGAAGTTTGCTGAATATGCAAATTAAATATGAACAGATACATAACAAATTACTTGGAAGAAATGCTGCCTGTCATATTTTTAAAATTGCCTCAATCAAGAAAAAAATTCAGTTTTCTAAGACATTAGGAAGACATTCGATTACAGTCTTGTATCTCCTTTTGAACACTCGTGTTTGGCCTTTCAAACTGTGTCCCTAATTACGTGGTCGCTCCTGCCCATCCGATCCTGCCCCTGTTTACAATGATGCGGCTGAAATGCGTGTGTGGGTCCATCAGCCCCTGCTCGCCTGTGTCTGTCAGGTTCCATGGAATAGACACAGGATACATTTCTTTCCATGCCAATGGAGCCTTCCACCTGGCATTTTATTGGTCCAATCGTCTGCTGTGTTTTGAGACTGGGGATAAAGCAGCCAAGAAGCTAGATTCAGTGTCTAGTACCCTTGGCAGAGAAAATGTTTCTCTAATTCTGTCCAAATTCATCCTCACAGACCAATAAATCAATACACGGGGAGAATGTATGATGATTTGGGCCATCTGGAAAATTTCTGAAGCCTCGGTGGCCATAAAGGGGGGGAGCTAAGACACCTGGCTTCGTATTATCCAGGCACAGCCAGATGCCAGCTCAAGGTAACATGGACGTGTCCATGTTACCACCAGCAGCCCTGGGACCGAGTGCTCTGTCAGAGCTCATAGCCCTGGTGTGCAGGAAACTATCCTGAGCCATCAACCAAGCTTCAGAAATCACAGACTGAATCCAGGCTCTGCTTTCACCTCTGAGCTACCAAGTAATTGAAGGGAAAAAGAAAGGAAAGTGGGTGACAGCTCAGTCAGTTCACCTGCAGGAAGAAAAGCCACCCAGCAGGAGGACCACAGAAGACGGGGCACACTGATGAAGACGGGGCACACTGATGAAGACGGGGCACACTGATGAAGACAGGGCACACTGATGCATCCTGACAATCCCAGTACAGCAGAGGCACAGATGGGCATATTTCTGAGATTCACTGGCCAGACAATCTAACCTTATAGGTGAGCTCCATCTCTAGTGAGAGACCCTGTCCACAAAACGAGACAATCCCAAGGCACACTTGAGCACACACAGAAAAGGGACCAAAAGGAAGGTCGTCAGGGTAACAGTGCATACAACCACACAACCGGTATAGTTTTGTTTGTTTGTTTGTTTAGGGACTTTTCTTGACAAAAATGACATAGCCAAATTCTTTTTGGTTGGGGATTATTGGATTGGAATTTTGGTTTCCTTTTATTCACTTCTTTTTAAAATAGTATTTTTTTTTATCCTTTGAAAGTCTCATATATTTATTCAATGTATCCTGGTCATCCCCATCCACCATTAACGCCTCTCTCCAACTGCCCCTAGCATCCCCTTCGCTATCCTAATTTCATGTGCCTTTTTTATTAATAACCCAAGTTTCCCTGGTGCTGCCCATGTGCGCATGCAGTCATCCACCGCAGCATGACCAACCTTCCTGCAGCCACATACGTAAAGAAGAAAGGCTCTGCCCTTTAGCAGCCAGCAACTGCAAGTAGCTCCTCCTACGGGTGAGAGCTTAGGGACCTATTATTAATAATAGCAACAAATTTAAAATAATGGCTAACCAATTATATATATGCATATGTAATATATATATATATACATGCTCATGAACTGGTGGATTTCCATATCCTTCATATATCATTAGCTTTGGCTAACTTACTCCCTACCTTTCCCTCTCTCTAGACCCCTCATCCCCACTTAAACCTTTTCCTCGGGTATATCCCCCATCCTTTCTCATGTCACCTACGCTCTACCATCCCCTCTAATTGGAAGTTTCCCTTGGTTGGAAGATCACAGGTTTTTATACGGCTTCCTCGTGCACCCTTCTGCGACACCTCATTTCCTAGTCCTCACCTCCTCCATGCTTCCACTCCCAGCATCTCTCTCTACTCTACTCTCATTTACCTGGAGTTTGCTCTCCTCCCTCCCACAGTGCGGGTTCCTGGCTTCCATGTGTACTCCAGTGTGAATATACAACACAAAGGAGTTAAAACTAAGATCTGTGTATGAGAAAGGACATTGTATAGCTTTCTTTCTGAGCCCGGGGGGCCTCAGTCAATGTGGGTTTTGCAGTTCCATCCATTTACCTGATTGAACGATATCGTTTTTCTTCACAACTGAGTGATATCCCATTTTGTGTACCACATTTTCCCTATCCACACATAAGCTGATGGACATGTAGGTTGAGTCCATTTCCTACCTGATGTGGATTGGCTGCAGTGACGTGGATGTGCAAGTGTCTCTGTGGTAGGGTAGAAAGTCTTCCAGGCCTGTGCCCAGGATTGGTGTAGCTGGGCCCCATGGTAGTTCTGTTCTCTAGCTTTTAAAAACTACCCAAACTGATTTTCTTTATAGCTGCATCAATCTGCCCACCACCCCCACTGAGTAAGGACTTACCCTCCCCCGTATGCTCCCTAACATTTGCCATCAGACTTCTTCACAGCCATTCTGACCATAGTGCAATGGAATGTTGGTGATTTTAACATGCACTTCTCTGACAACTAAGGATATTGATCAGTTTTTAAATTTTTTCCAGGCCATTTACCTTTCTTCTTTGAGGAACTTATTGCCCAGTTCCATACTTTATTTTCTTTTCTTTTTTTTTCTAGACAGGGTTTCTCTGTGGCTTTGGAGCCTGTCCTGGAACTAGCTCTGTAGACCAGGCTGGTCTCGAACTCACAGAGATCCAACTGCCTCTGCCTCCCGAGTGCTGGGATTCCATACTTTATTTTCAGTTGGATTGTTTGTCTTCTTTATGTTTATTTTTCAAAGTAATTTGCATATTCTAGACACAAATCCCTTTCTGATAGATCCACAGCATGGATTCTCTCCCCTTGTGGGTTGCCTCCTCACCCAGCTGTCAGCTTCCTTTACCGTACAGAGGTCTTTAATTTCATGAGTTCCCATGTTGTCGGTTGTTGGCCTGACTTCTTGCACCATGAGAATCCTATTCAGAAAATAGTTGCCTTGGAGCTGGAGGAATGGCTCCACAGTTAAGAACTCTTATTACTCTTGCAGAAGACTCAGGGGTCCTGTTTACCCACATGATAACTCACAACCATCCATAATTGCAGTTCCAGGGATCTGACTCCCTCTTTTGGTTTCTGTGGGTACTGCACACACATGGTGCACAGACTTACATGCAGACAAAACCCATGCACTTAAAAAAATCTTTAAAAAAGAAAGTATGTCCTTGTACTTATAAGTTGAAACACATTCCCTGCTTTATCCTCTGGCAGTTCCAGAGTCTCTTACACAAGTTCTTAATGCTTTGGAGTTGAATTTGCTCGGGGTGAGAAGTAAGGTTCAGCTGCATTTTCTGCAAGTAAAAATCCAGATCCTCCAATGCCATTTGCTAAAGATACTGCCTTTTCTCCAAATGTATGGGTTTTTTTTGTCATGACTCATGTTGCCTAGACTTACATCTGAGCCTTCTTTTCTATTCTTCTGACATGTTTTTAGTCCAGCATCATACACTTTTTAATACTAGTTGTTAAAACTTCAAAAAGAATAAGCAAAAATATCCTACAAAAGGTGGCACCTAAAATCGTGTTAAATATAGAAAGTCTGTATTCTTTATAATCCTTCCAAACAAGTGGTCCCTCTGATGGCCATTCTCTTACAACAGAGCAGTGAGGAGATGTTGGCTTCTCCCTGGAGGTTGGAAGGTGACTGTGCTGGAGCCCTAGCACCTCCTCTGAGCCCAGCTTCATACTGCAGTCCAATGAAGTTCATCATTTCCCTGGCTGCTCACAAATGCCCCATGGGATGACTGTTTCTCCACTTGACAGCACTAGCCACACAGACAGAGTCATCCACTTGTTCAGGGTCAACTACCTACTGTAAAGTTTCACACCTAAGACTCTAACCTGGTCTAACTTCAGAACTGCCCTTCTTGGTCCCATTCCTGAAGGGAAGCAATGTCTCTGTGGTGCTATCTTTGCAGGCCCTGGCAACCACGGAGTTACAATTTGCTGGTTACGAGAAGAGTTCCTTTATCAGAACCCTTCTCCCACTGGAGTTACTTTAAATATTATATTAAAAACAACAATAAGGAAAATCAAAAATGCTGGGGGAAAAAAAGGCAAGAAGCTGCTGAGAAATGTCAGTACACTATAGTCTTTTTATGGGCTTTGTCCATTCTGCATACATAATTATATGTATTCATAAAGGCTACTTTAAATAACTAGTTACTGTTGAAAAGCTAAGTATGATCAAATGATTAGTTTTCTCAGAAATGTTCAAAGATTTATTTTCATTTCCACCTCCACATTCTAGGTACCAATTTAAGCATTTTCCAAGCCATATTCCAAAAACCGTGAACCCATACATACACACACATGCACGCTTGCCACATATATTCATACATGTCAGCATGCACACACACACATGCACAGTACACATCTGTCTTCTTGCAAACCGTCAACGTAGGATGCCTACACGAAGGAATTCAGAGGCATGAAAATGCTCCCAGGGCTAGGGGAATGGCTCAGTCAGTAAAATGCCTGCCAGGCAAGCAAGAGAACCTGAGTTCAAGTCCTCAGAACAGTGGAAAAGCTGGATGCCACATGCCTATATTCCAAGGGCTGCGAAGGCAGAGGCAGGAGGACACTTGGGACTCCCTGGCCAACCAACATTGTAAGCAAGTAAGAAACTCTGTCCCCCAAAATACGGTTGAGAGCAACTGAGGAAGACACTAGACATCAATCAGTCTCTGCCCCTACATGCACACACATGTACACACAAGCCCTGCACACATACACATCGAACAGAGAAAGAGACTGGCACACTATGAGGCCATTGAAGAAGACATTATTATGGAACATAATTGAAACAATTAAGCTTTCTTTTTTAAAAAACCCATTGAAATAAAAGGTTTACTAGCAATAAAAATAATTGGAAAATTCTGGAAAGTACAAGAAAAGATTATGGGGTAAATTCCTTCTAATCTCATCCCATAAAGGTACCGCTGCTGGCACACTGATCTGCAGGCATTTTCCTGCAGCCTGCACCCCGCAACCCTGGGGAAAGTTACACAACACCTTTCGGTGTTTATGATGCCGCTCCTAAACGTGGCTTTAATTGCTACTCAGCAGCCCATTCTGCCGTAATTGTCTTAACCTTGCTCTTAGGTTTTGAATAATTAGATGGAAAACAAAGATTTAAATGGAAAGAAGTGTCTAGAAGAGGAATGGGGTTTTTACAGGAAATTAAAACACCAAACAACATATATCATAGATATTTGAACTCTGAGGTTGTAAAAAAAATTATCACACTGATTTTCTCAGTGACATAAAATTACAATGAGAACACTTACTTTTTAATATAATATTTAAGTTATGCTTAGAATTTCATCTGTTCATATAATGGTTTGGGATGCTACCCACCTTCTTTCCACCCTATAACCCATCAATCCTTTCCCACTAGTTCATGCTGCTGATACACTGATTAGTTGGGGCCATTCACTGGAGCATGGTCTACCTCCAAGGGGTCACACCCTTAGAGAACACTGACTCTCGAAGCCCCAGAAGCCATGAGCTCTTCACCATTCCTCAGTTAGGAGCTAGGCTGGTGAGCCTCTGCCTTCATCGTGCTGGAAGGCTGAGTGGCTTGATCATGTGAGTCAGCCACAGTTGCCGCGTGTTCATGAATGAAGCAGCCCTATCATGTCTGGAAGGCATTGTTTCACTCCAGTCCTCGCCAACTTCTGTCTCTTACAATCTTCCTGTCCCCTCTTTGGAGACAGTGCCTACCCTTGGGGGCAGGCTTGTCATGTAGACTGACATCATTCTCATTTAGTAAACAGAACAAATAACCCGATTTTCTATTGTTATCTTCATTTCAAGAATAAGAAAGACGACATCCAGAGAGCCGAAAGCACTTGGCAGACAGTCACACATGGAGTAAGGAGTTGACCCTATGTCTGTCGGAAGGCAATGCTGGTTTCCTAATCAATATATATGTATAGATCAAGATGACCAACTTTTGAATGTGTTCTGGTGATATCATTGGAAGTTCCCAACAATAATTTACTTCTAGTGTTCTTCAAATGTTGTTCATGGTGCTAAGATGCCATGACCAAGACAACTTATAGAAGAGTTTATTTGGAGCTTAAAGTTTCAGAGGGTGAGAGTCCATGACCACCATGGCAAGGAGCATGGCACCTGAGAGGAAGCTGAGAGCTCACATCTTGATCCACAAGCATGAGGCAGAGAGCGCTAGCTGGGAATGAGATGGGCTTTTTGAAACCTCAAAGCGCCCACCCCTACACCCCCACCCCACCCTCGCAGTGACACACCTCCTCCAACAAGACCACACCTCCTAACTCTTTCAATTGGGAACCATGAATATGAGCCAATGGGGACCAGTCTCCTTCAAACCACTCCTTAGTATAAGCAGATTAACTTGTTACACATCAATTCTGGAAAAAATAGTCTACTGAAAGCCCAGAAGAGCTAAGGAAATCATCAGTAAATAATAAAATCCCTTGGTCGTGTCTAAAATGCTTAAAATTCAAATACGTTGGAGGTTTCCCTCGACTTTATTAAAAACGGGGTAGGGAGCTGCGTTAATTGCAGCTATTGCAATAAAGTCTGGGCTCTGAGACTGAGTGGAAATTGATGGCGCTAAAAGTATTCTGTAATTAAGTGAAAACTGTGCTCTGCCACTAATTAGTCGGCTGTGACTTACTTTAAGTGGAAACAGTAAATCCTGCTGAATCTCATTAACGGGAGCCCAGCAGCCCCACCTCACCTAAGTTCTGTTTCCTATGGAGGTAGAATTTACACGCAAACTCCTCTGGTGTGGAACACAGGAAAGGTGACCCAGGCAAAGGCATATGAAAGCCCTCTCTCTACCATTCAGATTATACAATGCTTCAAACCCAAAGGACTCTCCAGTGTCTGGCTTCCTAACATTGTGAAGACTCTGGCCTCTCAAATGCTGGATGGGGTGATGCCAATCAGCAAAGCATTGTAAGATTCCCTTAGCAGGCTCTGCTTTTCCACTGCCAACGGATTGAACCCGCGTCTTTGAGAAGCCATTAAAGAAAACAGCCCCCTCATCTTCCCTCCAGACTTCTCAGTATTTGATCATAATAAGGCTTAAAGGAACTTGAAGGAAAACCAGTTTATGTGGGGGGTTTTGTTGTTTTACTTTACTGAATAGTTATAAAATCAAAACTTACCGCAGAAAATTCAGGAAATACAAAGTTTGAAGAAGAACCCCTGCACTCCACTGGCCCCTCTGTCCACTGGTGACGTACCTGTGTACTTCCTCGTGTTACGAAGGCACAAAGCCTCAGTGGCTGTTGTGTGAGATTCTTGTTGGTGTCTACCAGGAAGACACAATAAAAAGAAATTTTTGTTTCATCCCCCACTTAGCCTCTATTCCTGATGGTCATTCACTTCATTTCTAGCATCTCAGACATGCTGTCGGCCCATCTGCTTCCTCCGTGAGGAAAGGTCTCTGCCAGGCAGACCACAGTTCTATGGTGGGAAAGCATGTTCCAGAACTCACAGCGATACAGTAGCTTGGAGTAATCACATTTGCTGACCCTTATTCCCTAAATATTTGGGTCCAAAATAAATAGGGTTGTGATGAGCATTCAGGCAACTTTGAGGAAGAGTTCTCCTGCCAGGCTGCCAGCAGGGTAAAAAGTTACCCTCGGTCAACTTGATGGTGGTTCAGCAGGTCAGCAGATTCTAGGTGCTAGAATGGTTTGAGATGTGCAGGTGAAGAGCCTGAACCTCAGCTCTTCTCACGGGACACCTCAGCTGCTTCTCCTGTTTGGTCTAAAGAGAACCAATGACTCCCAAGTACCTGGAGAGTGGCAGAGCTGGGACACAAAGTCTCGGTGGCTAATGTAGCGCTAGGGACCAGGATCTTCCCACAGCTAACAGCCACTGGGCCCAAAGTGATCTTTAGAAGTTTGGTTCTGTTTCCCTGCCAGTGGGAATCAGGGTTCCAGCCAGCATATCTCTCTGTTCCCTTACTCCTGATTCTGAGGTGAAGTCAGTGTGCCAGGAAATTGGCAGGAGGTATACACCAGTGTCCTACAAGCCAGAATCCACAACCCTTCCATCTTTCCTACTCCTGAGAATACCTACAGTATTTTTGACTGGCCCCTAAGTCCTTTGAGAGATACACTCATTTCTCCTTGCTCCGGCCACCTAAAGAACTCTCTTCCTGTTTAATAACATTGAAGCCATCCAGGGCATCTCTCACAGAGAGTTCTGCCTTGGGAGCCCACACTGCCTTTCATGAAGCAAGAGGGTAAACGACCAGGCTTCCCTGACAGGATATGAATAGGAAAGTTAAAAGTTAAAAGTATATATTGACATACAGTCACCCTGCCACAGAAAAAATGAAGGTGCAGAGCCAAACATGAGCCCCCTTCTTAGTACCAGAAAGCAAAGCTTGACACCGTAGGCTTGGATGCCAAGCAGGATTGAAATCCTATGGCTCCCTCACTGGGGCAATAACTCATGCTCACTTTCCTCCTGGCATGGTACTTAGCGTAGGATAAAGCCAATTCTCCTTGTTTGTGCCCAGGTCCCTGTCCAGCCAGCCAAAGAGTGCTGCTCTAATTCTTTGTATTCTAAGAGCAACTCAGGTCCAGGGATCCCTTCTTAAAATGTCTGCTACAGTGTTCAGTAGGCCACATTCATTAATGTCTGTTTATGGTATCTTCAACTTGCTGTGAATGTATTTGCAACAACGGTGGTGTATGTTTAGCTGATTCATTGGGATAGATGATGTTAGTGGCTATTTTTCTGCTGGAGAAAATCCTAGCTGGGGCTGGGGATGTGGTTCAGTTGGTAGAGCACTTGTCTAGAATGTGCAAAACCTTGGGTTTGATCCCCAGCCCTGCACAAACCCAATGTACTGCACACCTGTAATCCCAGTACTTAGGAGTTGGGAACAGGAGGATCAAAACTTCAAAGTCATCCTCAGTTACACAGAGAGTTATGGCCAGCCCAGAGCACATGAGACCCTGTTTCAAAAAAAAAATGAAAAGTTAAGGCTGATCCACGTTGACAAATGGGTGCCCTGCAGAGGATCCACCTGCTGCTGGGTGTCACCTACTGAAATCCTCCTCCTTCTCCTATTTGATCTATGAGTCAAATGTATCTCTAGGAACAAACCAGGCAAACACAGTGTGATTTTCATGTACCCTCTTGGTTTCTCCTGTCTCTTAGTCAGATACGGAGTTCTGGGATAAGATGCAAGCCGAGTGGGAAGAAATGGCCCGGAGGAACTGGATATCGGAGAACCAAGAAGCCCAGAACCAAGTAACCGTGTCAGCCAGTGAGAAGGTAAATCAGACTGCCCTCACATGCTGGTGGGTGTCCTCATACTCATCAGATCCCTTGTTCTGGACCAGTCAGTAAGTATTTGTGAAAAATCTAAGAATTAAAGGCAGTTTGATGTCAATCTGACCTAGAAGAAACTGTAATCAATGGAAAACAGGTAGCTCTGACGTGTGAGGGTAGCTGGCCTGAAATGAAATGTCCCTGTTTATTACTGTCCCACAGTTTGTAACCTACCTACCCCAAATCCACAAGGGCTCATCACCAGTCACCGGTCCTGATCGTATAAAACCTAGGAGGTGATTCCGAGACTTCAGGCTGCATCTCCTGGAGTTACCACACTGTCAGCAAAGACTCTCAGTGGGAAAAAACAAAAAACACTCTTCACACAACCAGGTCAAGCCCAAAGGGTTATGCAATGATACTCTACTGTGAAGAGCCCCGGACAACCCGAAAGTGCAGTGAACCACTAGCCAGATTGCCCATTAAGTCCCAGGGGCTTTGAGATCTCTGCCTTTAAAATCACTTAGTGAGAGGAAGACTCTAGAATTACTACAAGCATCCTGAAAGACAGAGAAATAGATCTTTCTTCAACAGAAAAAAAAATCACATATGTACACATATGTATATGTACAGACACATGTACATATACACATGTTTATGGATAAAAGTTTACCTCGTGGTTTAGAGATCTGGAATAAGTCTCAATAGTATTCAGTCCTGAGTAATTTTCAGGCTATTTTGCTCAGTACAGCAAATCCTATGTAGCATGTACTCTGCACTAGGTGGAGGATGTGATTGATGGTCAGTATGGTGTAGGGGACTTCCATAGCCATTCAAATGTCCCTCTCTTCCTCTCAGTGGTCTCTGTCCCTCAAGAGGTCGAGTAATCTTAAAACTTAATTTTTTTTTTAAGTTACTGCCTTTCCTACAAAGTGAATATCCGGTCTAGGTAAGGCAGGGAGATCACCAGACCCCAGGCTGTCCCCCACACAGCTGAGGCCTGACTCAGCCCTTGGCGGTATGTGCCAGCAGACCCTCGGCTATGGACACAGTGCCTCACCTTTCTACGCACCCATGGGAAATGAAAGCCTCCACCGTTCTATCTAGACCATAGTAACTTCATAACTAGGTGTGTTTGTATCCGTCAAAGCAAAAGGATTTTCTGAACCTTTGTGCCAAGGAGGCAGCTACAAATAATATTCTCAAATATTACAGGAGGTAGTTTAGCCCCAGAGCAGACCAGCTACGTCCATATGGTCTAAAAAATTGTCGGTGGTCTTTGTCTAATGTGTCCCTTCTTGAAGTCTAGCATAAGATAAGAAGCAAGTGCAAAACAATCCTGAAGCCTGGAGTTTTCACTGTAGTTTTATTTTTAAAAGTAAATAAATAAGCCAGGCAGTGGTGGCACAAGCCTTTAATCCCAGCACTCTGGAAGTAGAGGCAGGCAGATCTCTGTGAATTCGAGGCCAGCCTGGTCTATAAGCCTGGTCTAGTTCCAGGACAGGCTCCAAAGCTACAGAGAGAGAAGTTTTGAGACACTGGTTTATTTTGTAGCCCACGCTGACCTCAAACTCAGGGTGATCCTCCTGCCTGAGCCTTCATTGTTAAGAATTCCAGGAATGAGCCACCCTATTATTCTCACTTTTTAAATAACCAATTTGTCATTCAATAAGGATTGAGTGAATAAATTTAGCATATCTACATAAATAATTTTAGTGACATAGGATAACCACGATCCAAAACTAAGTAGGGTATAGGTTAAAGACTATGTGTGAGCCTTCTCT
Source organism: Microtus pennsylvanicus (assembly GCF_037038515.1). Classification (NCBI taxonomy): domain Eukaryota; kingdom Metazoa; phylum Chordata; class Mammalia; order Rodentia; family Cricetidae; genus Microtus; species Microtus pennsylvanicus. Next base: position 10,235,611 of record NC_134594.1, read on the forward strand.
CTAAGTTGAATATTCATAGAACATTCTAGATGAGTGCTTGCATATTTTGTGTTAAATACTTACAAGAGAAAAATATCTATATTTTTGAAAAGATGGGTTTTCAGTAGGGGCACCTGTATTGCCCAATGAGGCAGTAAGTTGTCCAGAGATGGGCTGGGGGTAAGGATGAGGAAGACAGTGACATGTCACATTGTGGCCTCTTTGTATCACAGGGCTATTACTTTCACACCGAGAATCCCTTCAAGGACTGGCCTGGAGCATTTGAAGAAGGCTTAAAGAGGCTGAAGGAAGGGGACCTGCCTGTCACCATCCTGTTCATGGAAGCAGCAATTCTTCAGGACCCTGGGGACGCTGAGGTGGGATTCCCCTTCCTCTGTCACACTGGGAAAGTGCCTGAGTATGCTAAGACATCGGAATGAGACAGGATGCTGCAGGATGCACCTTCACCAAGGTTTACAAAGCAGGTCCCCTGGTCCAGGCTGCTCTTGTTAGAAAGCTGCCCATCACCCACTTTCTAACAACTTTCTAATCTTCGAGCTCCAAAGTCTCAAAAGATGAAAACTGAGGACAGGAAACACAAACAAAAGTAGCCAACCTGAGGCAGGCATGGTGGTGCACACCTTTAATCTCAACACCGCAGGGAGGAGCAGAGGTAGGCATGGTGGTGCACACCTTTAATCTCAACACCGCAGGGAGGAGCAGAGGTAGGCATGGTGGTGCACACCTTTAATCTCAACACCGCAGGGAGGAGCAGAGGTAGGCATGGTGGTGCACACCTTTAATCTCAACACCGCAGGGAGGAGCAGAGGCAGGCAGAACCAGCCTGGTTTACATACAGCGACCATGTATCCAAATAAATCTAAGATGAACATGAGGTTTGCCCGTGGTTTTTATGGAGAAACATGACTTTTGTCTGGGTCTCAAGTCACAGCATATATTACCCTTGGTTTACTCAGCCCACGTTTATAGACCATTTACTGGGTTCTCAAAACCGCACTGGGTCCTGGCACAAAATGAAGAACTGGGGAAATGCGCTATAGTTACGAGGACAGCGTCATGGTGCATCTGCAGAGATGAGCAAGCAAAGCAAGGAAAGGCAGCTCAGAGTAGAGCTGGAGTGTGTGGCGGGTCCTCCCTCTAGGCCACAGCCCTATCATTAAGCTTGCTCCCCACAGGGCATCACAGCCAAGCTAACTAAAATGGCAAGCAGTCTGCTTCATTTTGCATTGTTAACAGTCTGTTTTGTGTGTGTGTGTGTGTGTGTGTGTGTGTGTGTGTGTGTGTGTGTGTGTGTGTTTCTTGTGTTGGTTTGGGTTTTTGTTTGTTTGGTTGGCGTTGCGTTTTGTTTCATTTTGTTTTGTTTTGTTTTCGTAGGCATGGCAGTTTCTTGGTATAACCCAGGCAGAGAATGAAAATGAACAAGCAGCCATTGTCGCCCTCCAGAGGTAGATGAAGCTAAGTGCAAAATTGTGGGCCTGGGGGACGCGCAGAACTTAACCTCCAGGCTCTTCCTCCAAGAGGAGAGGGAAGCATTTGTCCAAGGCCTGTGCTGGAATGCAATGTTCCACTCACACATAGCTCTGATGGGATAATTTCTCAGTCTACAAATCAATTCTCGTTTCTAAAACCAAAGAAAGTCTGTGTTAAAAGCAATCTGACGGCCAGGCGGTGGTGGCGCACACCTTTAATCCCAGCACTCGGGAGGCAGAGGCAGGCGGATCTCTGTGAGTTCGAGGCCAGCCTGGTCTACAAGAGCTAGTTCCAGGACAGGAACCAAAAAGCTACGGAGAAACCCTGTCTCGAAAAAAAAAAAAGCAATCTGAAGTCAGACTCAGTGCTCAATAGACTCCAATGCTCTAGCCTTTCACAGCTCCAGAAGTTTTCTTCAGGAAAGAATGCATTCAAATTACTGGCTGCAGGTGGAAATCACTTAGGTTGGAGGAGGGACAGAGTGTAGACTCGCCCACTGTGGTTGGTATCTCACAGTATAAGTCGATTGGGGTGTTGCCTGAGAGCCATTTCCTGTAGCCAAGAGACACTGGGAGTTTAGGGAAGGCCAAGGCCTCAAAGATCATGTGCAGGAGAGACGGCATTTGAACCCCCATCCCATGATGCAAAAATCTAGCACACACTGAGTCAGTGGCTCCTAACTCTGCACGCAAATGCACAACGGGATTCTTTTTTAAGATGCCCTGGAGTCTGAGTCCTGGACACTCTCAGAAATCATGATTTACTTGGTTAGGACAGAGGAAGCATGCGTCATTAGCACTAGAATCTCCCAGGGGTTCTGAAGCACACTCAGGGTTTGCTGCTGCCTTTCTGAAGCCCTGGGAACTTGATGCTCCAAGCCGTAGGCGGATCCTACCAGGGTGTGCATCATCTGGGGGCTTGTTGGACCCTCCCACGTGAGGTCACACTGCAGCCCCCCAGTGCTAGATGTGTGTAGTGCAAAGTCCCTCTTTTGCGCTTTTAAATTTGTAAAGTCCTGCCGGAGGCCAGTAGAAGGGAACTCAGGGGGCAACAATAGCCTGAGACATGTACAAGCCTGCATTAGTAGTCTAGAAACAGAGTCCCCTCTCTTTTGCAACACATTGTACAGCCATTTTATATCTCTGTGCATCAACATTTTGTTCAAGTCCAACTTAGGGGAGTTAAGATAATAGAGCCGCAGTTAAATAATATTCTCTCTTTATCATATAGCAGCCACACTTTAGCAAAGTTTATTAAAGTTATCAAAACCAGATCTGGAAAAGTGGGCTCAGTGTTTAACAGCACTGGCTGCTCCTGCAGAGGACCCTGGTTCAGCTGGTTCATGGTAGTTCACTGTTGGGGACTGCAGACCCTCAGACCCTGCAGCTACTCTGAGCACAAGACCCTGATGGCAGGGGAATGGGTTCTGATGAGTCTGCAGCTGAAAGAGACTGAGAGCTGGGGCATGACCAGAGCCCTATATAAGCTGCCCCTGATCACAATAAAGTGGGCATTCTTGCATTCTTGTATCAAGAGACACGTGTCCTTGTGTCTCTGTCTGCGTGCGTTCCCGGCTCGTATACCATCCCATAGTGCAGGTGCTACAATTCACAACCATTTGTAACTCCATTTCCAGAAGATCCAGCCCCTCTCCTGACCTCCCTGTGTACCAGGCTCAAACGTGGTACATAGATAAACATGCAGGTAAAACACTCACATAAGATAAAATATGTATTTTTAAAACACAAAGTTACAAATCCAGCTGTCATGAGGATGCTTTAGCCTCTTTAAAAACCACACTTTTTGATCTGGGTTCTCATTTGGAGAAATAAAGTACTTTCCAGTGACTTGACATAATTTAACTTCTGCAATTTTTAATTAATCAGGGCTTCAAGGCTGCATAATTGATCTGTTTTGTCTTCTCTCGAGGTGCCTGGAGTTGCAGCCCAACAACTTGAAAGCTCTGATGGCTTTGGCTGTGAGTTACACTAACACTGGTCATCAGCAGGATGCCTGCGAGGCTCTGAAGAACTGGATTAGGCAGAATCCAAAGTACAAATACCTTGTAAAGAACAAGAAGAGCTCTCCAGGCCTCACTCGGCGGATGTCTAAGTCTCCAGTTGACAGGTTGTCCTCATTCTATGCTGAATCCTATTACTATGACAAAATACCTGGGGTCAGCAATTTGTAAAGAGGAAAGGTTCCTTTGAGCTGGCATTTTTAAAGGGTTGGACGATGGTCAATTAGCCTAGTGTTTTAAGAGCTATGATGGGACATACATCAAAGTAAAGGCATGTGGTCAAGGAGGTAGTTCACCTCATGGTGGCTAGGAAAAGCGGGGGATAGCAAGATTCCCCATATCTCCTTCCTGTCCTGCTTCCATGACCTGACTTTCTTCCATCAGGCCTCCACTTTCCAAAGGTTCTACCACCTCCCCACAGCACCACAGACTGGATTTTTGAGGTACACATATCTAAACTCAGAAGCTGTCCTTTAGACACAATGACCTGCTTTGTGGCTATTTATAGACATTTACCCATATTTCAAATTCAGGTGCTTTGGAATTAATGCCAATACCCTGAGAACTAGGGTTGAATACACTTAAGTCCCTTGTCGGAGGAAATCTGAGTTGAATCTCATTGGTCAGTTCAGCTTCAAGGACGGAACACTGGGTCAACGGAGTTCTCCCATGAGGACCTTACGTAACATGGCTTGCACGTGAGCCTTGTTATATATTTGTGATGACTGATGATTGGCTGTATTGTGTTTATAATCCAATATTAGTCGTCCTCTCATGAAGCTAAAATATATATATATCAATTAATTTTTAATTGTATGCATATGGGCATTTTGCCTGAATGTAGATTATGTGTACCCTATGCATGCCTGGTACCTGCAGAGACCAGAAGAGGGTGTTGATCCCCGGAACTGGAGTTACAGGCCATTGTTAGCCACATGTGGGGGCTGGGAATCAAACCCAGGTCTTCCACAAGAGTAATAAGTGCTCGTAGATACTGAGCTGTTGCTCTAGACCCTAAACTATTTTTAAGGAAAACTTTCCAATATGGGGCAAGAGGAGTGGCTTAGCAGTTAAGAGATGCATGGTTCTCTTCCAAAGGACCCAAGTTCAGTTCCCAGCAGCCATACCAAACACCACCCAACCACCTGTATGTAGCTCTGGCTCCAGGTGATCCAACGTCCTGGACACTGAATCTGATTCTTCATTCCTAGCTCTGTTCTGGAAGGAGTGAAGGAACTCTACCTGGAAGCTGCCCACCAAAATGGTGACATGATAGACCCGGACCTGCAGACAGGCCTTGGGGTTCTCTTCCACCTGAGCGGGGAGTTCAACAGAGCAATTGATGCATTTAATGCTGCCTTAACTGTTCGGCCAGAGGTAAGGAATCCCAGCACAACAAAACACCCTGGGGATGGGGGGGGGGTTGTAGCAAACAAACTTTCAGGGGTGATCCTTGGTGCATTCCTTCATTTTATCTCTGCCTCTGGTGAGTTCAAGGACAGATGACAGACCACTGCCGCTGTCCATGCCAAAATGCCTGAAATGAAAGTGTGAAATACAAGACATCCAGTGACCGCAGCTCTTCAAGGAATGACAGTCCTTTCCACCCAGTGAACCAGGGGGAAATTTTAATAATTCACCTCCCTACAGACCCTGTTCATGAGCCCTGACTAAGCCCTCAGCCATCTCGCTTCGGCTATAAAGCTCAGAGGTGGGAGAACTCCATGGTGCTCCTGGGTATTAAGTAACTCCTGTCTTTGTCATAAGGATTACTCCTTGTGGAACCGTCTTGGGGCAACCCTGGCTAATGGAGACCGCAGTGAGGAAGCTGTAGAGGCCTACACGAGAGCCCTGGAGATCCAGCCGGGCTTCATCCGGTCCAGATACAACCTGGGGATCAGCTGCATCAACCTGGGTGCCTACAGGTGAAGTATGCCTGGGTTCAGACAAGTTACTCGGGGGCTAACACCCATGTAAGTCTGTATGAACTATTAATAGTCCAACATTTAATTTTTCCATTTAAGGAAAAAAGAATCTTGGAGAGGGAGAAAGCCAGAGGGACTTTGGGAGGCTCAGAGCCGTGTTGGGCAAAGCCAAGCCAAGAATACAGTTCTTCTACACCATCAGATAGAATTAGTTAGGGAAAAAAAATATGGTGGCTCTATTGTTTAAAACACAATAAAGTTAAGGAGGACAAAATTAAATGGGGGCTTATTGTTTGAAATGTCCTGGTACAGTTATGGGCCCAAAAAGCTGCAAAGCCACTGAAGAGCCAGGAGCTCAGCTGTCCCCACCCCCACGCCCGTTCTCAGGATGCCTTTGTACTTCCTACAAATGCTGAAAATACCAAAGCCTTGAGCTAATGTGAGCTTTGTCTATCAATACTTATGGTGTCAGAAATTAAAGCACTTTAAGAGCTTCACTGGAAAGTAATAGAACATTGCATAGCAATAAGAATGACATGCTTTACAAGAAAATAACCACTTTCCAAAACCAAACTGTACCAGGAAAGAAGAGTAGCCGAGTGCCTTGGAGAATTCCTGTACTATCTTGCTCCCTAGAGCCAGTTTCTTTCTGCCTTTGTATTCTGTCTGTTGGGCTGCCTCCCATACGGCCCCAGGCAGTAGGTAGGCAGGTGAGCAGCTGAGGAGGGGAAAGTGAAAAAGGTCACCAGCCTCTCAGTTTCCTAATGAAAATCATTTGCCCGCACAAGCCCCAGGCTCTCCAGACCACATGGGAGAACTATTGATCTCAACCGTAAGAACTTTTACATGAATTGACTCCAGGGTACTTTACAGCCAAATCCTAAAATGCCTCCTGCTATCCCTATTATTCACTTAGAGACAGAAGCTCTGCAAAGAAATTTGCCTAAGGCTAAACACCTGGGAGTGAAGGCCAGCCAGTCTAACTAAGAAGCTTAGCTCCTTATTTCAGTCACTACCAGGCAAGCCTAGACCACCTTGCTTTTAAGGAGGGCCATTTCTTCCCTTAAAGACAAAGATTACATCTGCACACAGATAATGTCTCCAGGTCGTTCCCTGAGCAGAGGAAAGGCACCAAAGTAGCCTCCCTCTTTTCTGCTCCCAAAGTAAAACAGACTTTCCTCCTCCCTGTCTGGCCCACTCTATTTAACAATAATTGTTCACAAGAGAGTAACTGGAGAACCTGAAAGCCATCCCTGGGAGCCCCCTCACCCTGGAGAAGAGACCTAGGGCGTGGCAGGGAAGCAACTCTGTTTATTTTAGTGTGCTGACTCTGGCGTTCACTGGATCTTAAGCTGTGCCTTTCTCCCTTTTTAGAGAAGCGGTCAGCAATTTTCTCACGGCCCTCAGTTTGCAAAGAAAGAGCAGGAACCAGCAGCAAGTCCCTCACCCTGCCATCTCGGGGAACATCTGGGCTGCCCTCAGAATTGCACTGTCGCTGATGGACCAGCCAGAACTCTTCCAGGCAGCCAACCTTGGTGACTTGGATGTCCTCCTGAGAGCTTTCAACTTGGATCCTTAAAGGAAAAGAAAGAAATACAGAATAATCCCTCATCTGGTATTATACTAAAAAGGGACAAAACTATTTTATTATGAATTTCAAAAAAAAAAGATTTTTTTAAAGGATAAAGCAGAGAGTCAAAAGGCTGTGGTCATTTTGCCCAAGAGAACTAACTGATACTACAGACAATACCTGGCCTCTGTTCAGACCCAAAAGCACAAAGTCAAGGTCGGGTTCAAGAGAAGAACCAAGCTTCTCATGACAAAGAAAGATAAGGTAACTGTGTACACTCTTCCAAGTTACCAGTGGACTTTGAGTTATCCTGTCCCCAGTCACGTGGGGACACACCTGAGGAGCCTGTTCATGGGACCTGGCGAGACAGTTTGTCTGCAGTCAGTGAACTCAGGCTGTCTTCGCCTTTCATGAGACTGAACATATAGTCCGGGCCATTGGCGCATGCACATACAACCTGACTAAAGGCAGGCGTCGCTTCCCCCTCCTCCCATTTTAACTTTTACTATAAGCCTTTGTTTCCAGAGAGAGAGAGAGAGAACTCTGCTGGCGAAAGCAGTTTTTGCACTAGACGTTTTGCTGTTCCCAATGAAATCCTGTCTAGGATTGTACATAAGCACTTTAATATCTTATTTATGCCTTGCTGAGCTTCCGGTTTGTTGCTCCAGCTTCTAACTTGGGGAGAGAGGGGGCGGGGGCTGGAGGATTTGAGACAGATTTGTTAGCTCAATGGACCAAATAAAAAATTCTGAGAGGAGTTTTTTCTTAGCGCAGGGTTTTGAAGGCGCCTTGGCATAGGATGTAAATATGTTAAACCCAGTTTTCTTTGCTTGCTTTCTGGGACTCTGGATCTCAGTGGGAAGCAAAATTCTGCCTCTGCATTCTCCCTGCAGAAGGAAGGTCGACTTTCTGCGATTTCTAGTGAGCGTGTGTTAACTTGTTTTCATACCCATTTTCCGGCTTTCTAACTGCCCGGCACAATGGCACTCCGCTTAAACTCTCCCTGTTTCAAATGGTATTTCTTAAGTGTGATAAATACATTTTTCCTAAAGTTGATGTGTTTCCTCAGTTCCATGATAGCCCACACTGTCCACCTCCTCAAGCTGTGAGGGACAGAAGGTCACGTTTGTGGCCGAGCTATGCTGAGTAGCAGAGTTCTCCTCTGAAGGAGGTGCCCCTTGGGCTCTAATTTAAACACTCGGCAAGAACCAGGCCTTCGCCACCGGCAGGGACGTCTTGCTTAGCTGTTAACCTTCCAAATACGTCTTCAGATTACTGCAGATGTTCAGGCTTGGTGGTTATTTAAAAAGAATTAGAAAAATGTTGGCAAAACACTAACCAAAACACCATTATGCTCAGCTCTAATTCTAATAAGCCACCCTAGTCTCTGTCGCCTTGTGCCTTCCCACCTTCAGAATCCTAAAAGCAGCCTGGTCCCAACTTTTTCATGCCCTTTGCTTACTAATAACTCTCTCCACTAACACTTGTAGGTACCAGAAACCACATTTTGGGTCAGAGCAGATTAAGTGACTGTGAAATTACCTCCTCCTGATTGAAAATGTGCCACTCCATCACCAGGGAGTCCCTGGATTGTGAAAGACATGACGTTCACAGGTGACTACAAGTCCTCGAGGTTTATCTGTCACACGAGCTTTCTGTCTTCTAAGGGCAAGCTGATGAGAGCACTGTAGGTGTCAGGCTTTGCTCTTCATTGTCAGTGTTCCCTAAGATGGAGCCGTGGCCCCAGTTCCGCAGGAGGACACGGGCATTAAGACATCCACTCCAGGGCACGGCAACAACCCCTGCTAGCCTTTGATAGCTGAGCCATCTCTCCATCTCTGGCCCATGCTTTCTATTAGTCTGTGCAGCAAAGCAAACCTCAGATGTATTCTGAAGAGCAGATTTTTCTGGACCAGTGGTTCTCAACTCCTAGGTCGTGGCCCCTGTGGCAAACTTCTGTCTCCAAAGATATTCACATTATAATTCATAAAAGTAGCACATTTACAGCTATAAAGTAACAACAAAAATAATTTTATGGTGGGGGGAGTCACCACAACATGAGGAACTATATTAAAGGGTCACAGCATTAGGAAGGTTGAGAGCCTCTGCTCTAGAATGTTAAAAAACAGACGGCGAAGACCTCTTTGGGCCAGATGAGACCATGGCATTTCCTGCTTGAACATTGCTGATAGTGTAGTGACCATTCTTGCCTTCTTCCTCACTCCAAATGTCACCTACTGGCCACCTGGTTTGGGTCCCTCAGAGACCTTTCCAAGCCGGTAAATGAAGGGTTCAAAGCAACCTTCCTGGTCCTTCTGTTCACACTGCTCTCCCAGGCCCTCAGCAGCAGCCCCTGATCGTGCCAGGAAAAAGACCCACTACACCCTCAGACCAGTCACCACTTCCCACAGGAGCTCAGGCTCAGCCCGCCTAGTACAATGACGGGAAGTTTTATTTCATTTGATTGTTGCTAAGTGGTGTCACATACTGTGGCCCAAGTTCATTTAACTGCAATACCAAGTAGCTTCAAAGTCCAGGGAGTTATTTTAGGGGACAGCTGACAGTTTTCCACTTCATCATTATGTAGGATATCTGACGGGACTTTCTCCACTTCCCTAGTTCTATCCGTCACAATTAAGATTTTCACAGGCAACCACCTATCAGGAAGATCAAAATTAGTGCCTAAGAGGGAAAGAGTTGCCATGTCCAATGCTATCATAAGGATGGTAAGTAGAAACCACTAACTAAAAGATAAGACATTGTATAAATAGAGCCATAGCAGACATTAAGGAGTGAGGCTTTCGTGTCTTCCTCATGGTGTCTGCATCTTTTCGTCATCTGCTTTCAAAATGCAGAACTGTTGCAGGATTTTCACGGCAAGAAATTGCCTTTTCTCTTTCTGTTCAAAGGACTAGGGCATTCTTTTGAGGCACTGGGGAGGACCCTAAGGACAGAACATATTCACAGGATGGTGAGGACCCTAAGGACGAGACTCCTTCATACAATGGCCTCTCAGTAGCTTCCAGGGACCTGTTTTTGCCAGTAAATTGGATGAAAATGCAGAGAAAACCATTTGAAACCACTGCTGAGTTTCAAAATGTTACAGGTTTTGGTAGAACATCTGCATGCAAAGAAGAGGTATAATAAAGGGGGCAGGGGTGTAGATCAGTGAGCACAGTGCACCCCGGACCCACATAAGCCAACCATGGTGGTATACAGCTGCAATCCCGGCACTTGGGAAATGGAACCAGGGCAATCAGGAGATTACGGTCATCGTGGGCTCCAGAAGACCCTGTACAGATGAGGAGCAAAGAACCTCCTAGCCAAGTCAGCCTCGCTGAGTCTGCGTTCTCTGTGTTTCGTCCTGACACCCCTCCCCACAACCCACCAGAAACTTTAATGACTAACAATGAAGTGCACTTCCTCAGCCAGTCGATGTCTGCCAGAACAGGCAGGCACATCCAGAATACACTCACTCCCAGACTTAATGCCATTTTTATTTATACTGAGAGATCATGCCGACTTTTAGAACAATATCTAAATTCTTTTATCGGTAAATCGTTCTGGAATATTCTTGCCGTATGGGCAAGGCTTGACTGTAATTGTAGCTCATCTCATAGTTCCCAAACGTCTTAGCATAAGACGTTATCTGTGCACTCCTGGGGGGACCAAAGGTAAGAGGGTGGTCACTGTGCGTCCTCATTTGTCTCTGGACTGCTTCCACAAGGTTGAATCGCTCCCGCCTAAATGTCATGACGCTGATTTCTTTCCTATCCTGACAAGCTTCTAGAAGCAGTCTAGAAACCAGGTATTTGGAAGATTTAATTCATGTGCCATCTTTCTGAGACCTCTCGTTTTGAAAATGGAGACACAGGCAACACCCATGACTTCAACCTTGTAACATAGCTTCCAACGGGTTCCCCGTGCAAATGATCCTGCACAATGCCCTTCTCACCTGACTATTTATAGGACTGGCTGAATTAAGCTGTTTTGAACTAAGAAGTAGATACATATATTTTTAAAGAGTGTTCATAGACAAACTCTGGCATAACGTTTGTAAAAAGGCGATTTTTAAAAAAGCAAAACATATAACCTCAGGTACAAAAACTACTGCATGTATCAGTGCTTACAATCTGCCTATGACTATTAACCAAAGCATGCAAGATCCTGAATGTAAACCGGCCCACTCCCCCTGTGCATGACTGGTGTCATAGGCTGGCTTGCCTTCCCACTCTCCTCAACACGCAGGCACTTCCTAATGTCCCAGCATTTTGTATTGGCTTTTCCCATTTCATCCTGTAGACGCCTGACATCACATCGGCACTGGTTCAAACCCTGTGACTGCCCCGCCCCAGTCCAGTCATCGGAGGGACCCAGGTACAGACCTGTGTCCTTTCAAACCCATGTGAAGCTTGACAGAGCTAAAACTGTAACCAGGCCGTGCAATTGTCTTTGCACAAGAAGCCTTGAGTTCTGAATTCTTAACAATGTGTTTCAAGTTTAGGGGGAAAAAAACAGGAAAAAAATAGAGATTCTAAATTATACAAAAAGGCTAGAGTGATGTCAAGCACATGGAGATTGCCCTGGGGCAAAGTGGGCATGGGGCCTTAGTTTCCCAGTGGGCTAGTACGTCACAGAGCAGCATGTGAGTTATTGTTCTATTTGCAAGGTCAAGGTTCCTCTCCCTTCGGAAACTAGATTTGATCAACCTGACCAAAAGCACTCATATTCAGGAATAGGAGATGACTTTTTGGTCAATGTCTTCTCTCTGTTGTTTACTAAAGCGCCAGTTTTACGAAAAAAGGCTAGGAAAGGAGAGGATGAAGCTCAGGTTAGTGGGGCTGGCGGTGGTGATGTAGCCCCGCTGGTATAGGGCTTGTCTCCCATGCTCCTCCAAAGTATTCCACTGCTCATGGCGGCACACATCTGTAATCCCAGCAAGTGAGAGGTGGGGGCAGGAAGGTCAGGAATTCAAGGTCATTCTTGGCCACACGAAGTTCAAGACCATCCTGTGCTGTGTTAAGATATACTGTCTGGAAAATGTAAAAAGACAGTTCATTAGGTCATATGTGAAGAACAACTTTTTGACCCTTTCATAATCCCCTGTGCCTTTCCGCACACAAACCCAGAGTCTAAACTACTCCTCCCCCACGCAGAGAAAGACCAAGGTGTGGAGACAACACACAGTTAAGAGGAAAGCAACAGGAAATCCAAGTGTGGGGCTTAATAGTTTCTCACGCTGCACACAGCTGCTACAAATGCTCTGGAAACTAGGGCCCCAGCCTAAGAACCTCCTGAGCTGGGAAGAGGGTAGATGAGCAATACCTTAGCAAGACAAAGGGACAGTCCTAGAAAACCTGCAAGGAAAATGATCAAAGGTGCAAAACAAGGGAGCCCTTGGTGGCTAAACCGTACCGTGGGCATCACTGAGGTTGTTTCTGCTTTCCCTGTGAATTGATGGGAGGGAAATGACATGCACACAGTGGCTCACATGGGTATCCGCCCTCTCCACCGAGACACACGACTCTCTCACAAGGCTTTGGAAAGGATTGTGCCATGTGATCCGTGGGTTCATGACCTGCCATGTTACCATCAGTGAAGACACAAGCCTAAAGTATTGGTCTTTCTGTTCCCCGTCCATCATCTGACCCAAGCCCACCTCCATCTTCATTACCCAAATTTGTTTACATCAGTTGAACAGAACAACTGATCAATTCAGTAAACTTTTTACAACCTATACGAAGCATTTATTAACGATTTAGAAACATTTCTATCTATTTTGTATATCTATGAATACTGCGTATCTAGCCTGACCTAACAATTGTGTTTTAAGAGAAGTGCCAGGATGCTTTCCTGATTGTGCTCAGTACCTTGAAATCTGGGGGGTTCATTTTCAAGCTGGCATAGGTAACAGAGAAAAACTTAACTTTAAATGTTTACACTGAATTTCTAAATTAATATCAACCCCAAGTTAAGTGATCTATAGTCAACTGACAGCAGTGGGGGATTGAATATTATTGGCATACTATAATATTTCTGTGGCATAGTGAGTAACTCGCGGCCTGCTCGGCCATGTAGTAAGCCTCTGTCATAATCTTTCCCTGCATTGCCTTTTGAAATAAAACTACGATAAAAAAAATAATCACTTATCCTACTGATGTGCTAATTCACTCAGATGACTTATAATTTGCAAATACCAAGCTTGAGGTAGTATGTTTATACTTTATTGAAGGCATGCCTTCCTTTTTCATATTGTTAATCTGTATTTACATTGGCGCGGTTTTAAACTATGTTTCCAAATAAACTTTGTCTGTGGCTTCATCGTCTTTTCAGAACTCTCTCAAGATGGGATTTAGGGTCGGAACCACTTAAAGCCAAGTAGAATCCAACTACTACTGCTTTAGGAGAAGTCCTTCCATTGAGTAGCTCTACGTAGACTTTTGCATGGATTATCTGGAAAGCATTTGTAGATGAACAACAAACCTTGAAAACGGTTTCCTTTGCTAATTTTCTAAGACTAAAATATTAACCTAAAATTGAAATTTGTGATCTTTTTAAAATAAAGCATTAAAATATGCGCACTTCAGGATCTTCCTTAGAGGGCCAGTGAGACAGGAAGCAAGCTGAACGCAGCAGGCTCCACTGCAGGGTAAGACACACCTGGACCCTAACCAGAAAGCGGCACGGGTGCCAAGTGGGGGAACGGGGCGGCGAGGCATTGGGTCCCTATTTCCAGGTGATCAGAAAACAGGAGACATGCGGGCTGCCATTCAAACCAGGAACCAGCAAAGTGGAGGGGGAGTCAATGTTCCCGGGATCACCAACTAGTGCACCAACGTACGAATGAGATTGCTGTGAGCTCATGAACAGAGAAGGCCAAGGCAGCAAGGGCCAGAAGCAAGGAAGTTTTAAGAGATGTCCAACGGGGTGGAGGATCCAGGGAGAGCTTCTCAGAGCAGGGCAAAGGGAAGAGTTCCCCACCCCACCCCATTCCCCCAGCCTTAAAGTCTGTTTCAGCTGGTTAGGTTGACAGTGAAGGTAGCCACATACATGGGGCCAAGACTGGAGCTCACGCCTCCCCTTCGCCGCTCCCTCTTGATCTCCGGTGGCACTTGGCCTTGGCGTCTTCCAGTCTTCCAAAGAGTCAAGCTGGACGTCCCCCCCCCCTTCGCTGCTAGCACACTAATGTGGGGAACTGAAGCTTTAAAGTCTCCTCCACGTTTTAACATCGGTTATTATCCAGAAACGACTGCTTCTCTCCACGTGTATGTAGCACCAGCCATAGATCTGAGGCATTCTTTATGATTCTGTTCATGTGTATACGTGTTCATGTATGTACATGTGGAGGGGGATGCTTGTGGATGTGGAGGCCATAGGTCGACCTTGGGTGTCTTCATTTTCCCATTTTTAAAGTCTGTTTATGTGTGTTTGACACCTGTGGGGGGGGGATGGGAGGGTGTAACAGGTCATTCTGAGGCTTCCTGGCACCAGTTCTGGGAAGGGCCCAGTTTTCTAGAAGAGCAGCATTTTAACCTCCACACCATCTATCTCTACAGCTCCCCTCCACCTTTTATTTTCCCCAGAGCTCCCCAGTTCAGGCCAAAGAGCTCCAGGGCTCCTCACGTCACTGCCTCCCTCCGCAGCACATACAAACAGCATCACACCCGGCTTCTATGCAGGTACTGGGAAGCTGAGCTTAGGCCCTCATGCTTGTGCGGAAAGCACTTTCGTGACTGAATTATCACCTTGGCCCCTCATTATTCTTTACAGGTCTCCCTAAAATATGCAGAAAGCACTTACAAGTTTGTATTATCATTATTATTATTATCTTTAATTCCACAAACACATACTGCTTGCCGACTGGTTGTGTTTTGTTTAGAGTGGTTTGGGTTTGGGTTTGGTTTAGTTGTTTTTGTTTTCGCTGTGCCTTGCACATGCTAAACATGCATTTCTCTACTGAATACTGCAGCTCTTGGGACTCACACCCATGCATCTTGCACATGCTAAACATGCATTTCTCTACTGAATACTCCAGTTCTTGGTACTCACACCCATGCATCTTGCACATGCTAAACATGCATTTCTCTACTGAATACTCCAGCTCTTGGGACTCACACCCATGCATCTTGCACATGCTAAACATGCATTTCTCTACTGAATACTCCAGTTCTTGGTACTCACACCCATGCATCTTGCACATGCTAAACATGCATTTCTCTACTGAATACTCCAGCTCTTGGGACTCACACCCATGCATCTTGCACATGCTAAACATGCATTTCTCTACTGAATACTCCAGCTCTTGGGACTCACACCCATGCATCTTGCACATGCTAAACATGCATTTCTCTACTGAATACTGCAGCTCTTGGGACTCACACCCATGCATCTTGCACATGCTAAACATGCATTTCTCTACTGAATACTGCAGCTCTGGGACTCACACCCATGCATCTTGGTTTGCCGAGATGATGACTACACCTAGTGTTCTCCTTTGCGGAACTAAAACCACTGACCCACAGGAAGCTGCAAATCTGAATTTGCTGACTTTAGATGGGTGTAGACCGCTCCCCCGGTCCAACCTGCT
Source organism: Microtus pennsylvanicus (assembly GCF_037038515.1). Taxonomy (NCBI): domain Eukaryota; kingdom Metazoa; phylum Chordata; class Mammalia; order Rodentia; family Cricetidae; genus Microtus; species Microtus pennsylvanicus. The sequence continues at coordinate 10,251,183 of NC_134594.1, forward strand.
GACCTGCCTGGGCCAGATCCCAGGAGGTACTGCCACTCTGCCATTTACCCAAGGGGCTCCATGGCCCCCGTTCCCCACTGGTAATTTTACCCCTCCATAGTTGGTTATTGCAAATGAAAGAGGAGCAAAGTGTGGACACGTGGGAGAAGGTCCCCTGGATTCAAAGCTAACTAAAAGGCAAAGCTGACCCTCAGACCTGCCAAGCCCGGCCCAGAAAAGAGGTAGTTTCAGAGAAACAGCCAAGGTGATAACTAAAGTCTGCTTTTGATTTAAAATTGAAAATCAAAATCATTCAGATAATGTGATGCGCACCCATAATCTCAACACTCAGGAGGCTGGGGCAGGAGGACTGCGGGTTCAAGGCCAGCCTTCATAGCCAGACCCTGTCTCAAAAAACAAAACAAACAAAAAGAAGTAAAGGCAATGTGACTACAACGACTGCCATCCTAGTGATTGACAGGGCTGACTGTTGATCTGGCTGGCTAGTGGTGTCCCCTCCTCCCTCACTGCATTGATTGACAGGGCTGACTGTTGATCTGGCTGGCTAGTGGTGTCCCCTCCTCCCTCACTGCATTGATTGACAGGGCTGACTGTTGATCTGGCTGGCTAGTGGTGTCCCCTCCTCTCACACTGTACTGTGCATCTCCCTCCCAGTGCTACACACTCAACCTCCCTCAAATAGAGAAAGATCACATTGGCCAAGTCCCTGCATTCCCCTGCTGGAAGTGCCAAGCAAGCTCTCAAAAAAGAGAGTAGAACATCTTCTTGGCATAATACATATTTACAGAGTCTGACCCCATAAAACGTGCAATGGCAAAGACTAAAAGTGATGACTCTATCCTCCTGAAATGGTCAAAATTGATACCAGTTAGACTAATTTCATTCAAATAGAAAGAAACCCAATAATTTTGTTAATTTAACTACATAAACATTTTACAGCTCTCTCTCTCTCCAAATACCCAAGGCTTTTCCAGCCAACCTGTCTCCCTCTGGGCGACAAGGCGTGGGTTTTGCTTCTATCTCAGAGAAAGGTAAATCTGGGGATAGAGCTAGCCCTGTCTCCCCCCCCCCCCATTTTCCCATTTCTATGACTCGTCTACACCAGCCCCCACCCTGGCATAAGATCCTACCCTACCCACCTGCTCGAGCACATAAGACCTGCAACTCTTCCATTGTTTCTTCGCCAGCCTCAAAAGTTGGTTTGTGCCAGGCGGTGGTGGTGCACACCTTTAACCCCAGCACTTGGGCGGCAGAGGCAGGAGGATCTCTGTGAGTTTGAGACCAGTCTGGTCTACAGAGCTAGTTCCAGAACAGCTAGGGCTGTTAGACAGAGAAACCCTGTCTCAAAACGTCCACCCCCCCCCAAAAAAAAAAGTTGGTTTGCTATTAGCCCACCTCCTTTCTCACTTTGAAAACTAACGCCTTCTCTTGGCCCTATGACACGCATACCCCACGTATCAGCTACCACCCACTTCTCTCCTAGGAACAAACACCCTGACGTTTCCTGTATTTAAAGTCTGCAGTTCCTGTCTTCACGCCTCCCCTCTGTCTTTGCTCTCATATCAACCCGCCTAGACAGGAGACAGGCCTAACCTTCAGTCACATGGGTCACTGCTCTACTGAAGACCTTTCATGTTCTAGACTCTGGAGTCTTGCCGCCTGCCCCTAGGACAGCTGGCCTCCCTTTGACTTCCTGGCCCATCATGCTCACTCCCTTCTCTCCAGCTTTGCTAACCCTTTGCCACTCATATGACAGAGCAGCTAGGCCACCCCTGGAGGCCTCTGCACCAGTTCCCCCAAACACCCACCTGAAGGGCTTCTTCTTCTGCAAGTCTTGGTCTTTGATCTCTTATCACAATGCCATCCCATCCCTGGGTACCCCGTTTATCAGCCCCCGTGCCCTGCCCCATGCTCCCACAGTATTTCAGATCTTTCTATACATCACGGAACATTACTGATTTTGTACATTTAGCATCTGGTGTTGCTAGGAAACTAATTCAACAAGGAGCCCATCTACTTTATCTACAGACACGCTGTAAGCAAAATGACACATAGAACATGGTAGATGTTTGTTTATTGTATGAAGCAGAGAATGCACAGATTAACCAGCCAGCTGGCTAAATGAAAATCTCCAGGAAAGTGTGTTCAGATAGCATCATTAATTGTGGTGTAACATTTATTTTTAAAACTACCTTGTACTAAAACAAGGGCTCACAAGTCCCCTTAGGTTCCAAGGATCATTCGGGCTAATGTGGTGTCCCGTGTCCACCAAGCTGTCGTATGCTTTTCATAGCTCATCTGAAGAATCATTGAAGGAGGAGAAATCGAGTCACACTTCAGCAAGTCAAGCGAAAGGGGTCTGACGTGGAGCCTGAATACCCCATCCCCAGACACACTACCTCCCTACTACCCTACTTTTAAAGTGACTGGCCACCTGTGAAGACAAATTTCACCTTTTCCTATTGTATTTTCTCACTCTGACTGAAGTCTGTCGCTATCTTGGAAAAGCAGAGCTAACCATTCAATAGCGTGGAGCTGAATGACGAGAAGGGCGGGTTCTGCTGAGGCGTGAGGGGATGAAGCAGTAACTGCTAGCTTGGAAGCATTTTTCTCTGAACCATGTGCCAACCCTTGCCCCTCTCACCAAAACAATGGCCTGACACTGAAGTCAAGCAATGAGTAGGACTTCCAAAACACAGAGGGTTCGCTCTTTCAAAACTTTGGAGCCACAGAGAGATGTATTTTCAAACCATAACATACCCCGTGTGCTAAGCAAAACACTGTCCCCAACCCCAAAGACATTACTGATGTACACTCCAATATCTGTGCGTTATGTGTTGTCTGATACAACCAAAGGAATTCTGTAGATGTGATCAAATTAAAGGGTTTTGTTTGTTGGCACAGGGTCTCTTGGAATCCAGGCTGGACTCTGTCTAGACTGCTGAGTACTCGGACTCCCGATCCTCTCATTTCCAGTACCCAGCTGTTGAGGTCACAGGAGTGTACTGAGGTTAAGGATTTGGAGGTGGGAGTGGTCTAAATTAGCACAGTACGGTAATGCAATCCGCAGAGTTCCTGTAAGAGAGGGCAAGTGATCTGCTCAACAGACATCTGAGCATGCCTGATATCAAAGCTCTCAGGACCCTGCCAACTTTAAAATTAAAAAAAAAAAAAGGAGATAGTTCTCAAAACCACAGGAACAAATTCTTCCTGTCCCAGGGTTTTAGCCTCATGGGACAAAGGAGTGGATGTGTTGTTTTAAACCGCGTTTGTGACAATGTGCTATAGTAGTAGCAGGGAACTTAGGCACAATAGAAGCATAGTGTCAGGCCAGACTCCTGATATAACACATTCACTCTGCGCCTGCCACTAGAGGGCCAGGACCAGAGTCTCTGTGTGACTGGATAACCAACAGGGAAAGTCCAGACCTTAGCTTCGCGGACCGCCACCATCCCAACCCTCCATCAAGGTGCTGACATCTGTGGGGGATGGGGACCAAGGCTCCCTGGTCACATCAATAAGCCCCTGTCAATCAAGCATGGTCTCGAGTTCCCCTAACGTCACCAGTTTATTCGGCATTTTTTTTTTCCAAACGAAAAATAAACAAGAGTCATAAAGGGACCTGAGTTTGTGAGAATAGCTTTTAATTTAAAACTATCAAAGCAATAAATTATCCATCTCTTCCCATCACAGGTGAGTACTCTCCCAAACACTTGAAGTCATTTCCACACCAACCGTGACTAGTGCAAAATAAATAAATACCAAGTCTTCCGGCAACCAGCAACGATGCTGCTGGGCAGGCGGGCATGGGTCAGGCTCAGCCTCTGCCCAAGCTGAGGAGCACTGAGCTCCCCCAAGCCTTCCCACTTGCGCAGCTGTGAACAGACCGCACGACACCCAGGGAGGGGAATACAAGAGAACGTTGCCTGAGGGGAAGGCCGTATGCTCAAACCCCTGCTGTAGCTCACATCCACCACACCCTGAGGATGCTGGGAAAGCAGGCACTAATCCACAGGGCAGCTCCAAGGCAAGGGTGAAGAAAGGCCATTGCGGATGCATTACTCTTGTGGCTAAACCGGGGAGATGTATTTTTTTTTTTTAAAAAAAAAAGCAGACCAAGCTTTTATTTCTGGGGCTTGTTTGGGACTTGTGTGTTCCCAATAAGTTGCTTCCATTTGGAGCCTCTGTAAAATTCTCCTCTTGCACGTGGAATTTCACTGCCCACCTCACAGTGTGGAGCACTAATGGAAGGGCCATTAGCCACGGAACCAAATGTCTCATGAGCCACACTAGGAACAGATGGCCATGGAGTGGAACTAATTTAAATATTAAATTACTGTTACATTTAACCCATGTATCCCCCATCATTTGCAATCGATATGACGAGGTAGTCATACTGTTTATTCAATCCTTCAAACGTTAGTATGCATTTTATATACGCAGGACAATCTGAGTATAGACTGGCCAAATCCCACCACCCTGAAGGGCTACAAAATCTTCCGCAAACTCTAAGAACGATTTATTGAGTAGATGTGCTGATGAAGTTTTCTTTGTTTTTGTTCATTTGACCCAAGCTCTGGTCATCTGGGAAGAGGGAACCTGAACTGAGAAAACGCTTCCAATAAGATTAACTTGTGGGCAGGCCTATGGGATATTTTCCTCCATGAGTGCCGGCTGTGGAAGAGCCCAGCCTACTGTGGGTGGCGCCTCCCCTAGGTAGGTTGTCTTGGGTTGTGTAAGAAAGCAGGCTGAGCCAGCCACTGGGAACAAGCCAGTGAGCCACAGCCCTCCATGGTCTCTGTCTCAGTATTTATCTTCAGGTTGTTGCCTTGAGTTTCTGCCTTGGCTGCCCTTCATGGCGGCTGTAAGTTACAGTGCAGTAAGTCCTGTCCTCCCCACGGTGCTTTTGGTCATGGTCTCTATTACACCAATGAAAAGCAATCTTGGACAAGAGAAAACCCTGGTGGCATCAGGTAGGCAATCTTCCCCACTAACTTAACAATATGGACCTTGTCCTGCCACCTGGGAGTTTTTACCTAACAGGCAGAAGCACACGTCTCTAACCCACCCTCTGTTCTGCCCAAGTCTCCTGGCAGGCTCTTCACGGGATCTAAGGACCCAGGGTGAGACTCAGCAGCTGTGGTGTCTTTGATGACAAAGGCAGACTATCCAGGACAGATATCTTTGTCAGCACTGATCTGGGCACTGGGGCGACCTTCGGGGGCACTGAAATTTTAAAATATTTTTCACATTAGACTCACTCTGAGACTTTTTCAAGAGGGTGCCATAAACAAACTGCTGCTTTTGCTTTGGAGTGGGACAGTCACAAGGGGCCTCGCAGACTGAGGAGTTGTGGGGAAATGGGATTACCAAGGGAAACAGACCAGGAGCAGAAATGAGGTGTTAACTCACGATGACGGCTCCTACAAACAAATAACGGCAGACTCAGACACCTGAGCTTCCGGTTGCCACAGCTCATGTCTGATTCGGGTTGTAATCACAGAAAAGTAAAAGTAAACCATGGCTGTAGGACACAGACTACCAGGGTCTTCCAGATTGTCTGGTCTAACCTCCTGGTCCGCAGACAAAGGCCCATAGAGGTAGAATGGCTCCAGCAGATCACACTGAGAGGCAACGCCAGGACGTAAGCCTACTTATGAGTCTGCAGCTCAGGTAATGGGAGCCCCGAGGGACGCAGGGGAGAGAGCAGGCACATTCTCTTGTAGGATTGGGACAACATGCCAGGCAATTCCAACATACTGAAGCAATGTTGATATAAAATGTCATTAAAATATGATTCTTCCCAGCTTCTTTTCGTTTAGAAGAAAAAGAAAATTCCATCTGTACCAAACTGGACTTCTGATTAGTTATTTGGGTATTTAGACCAAGAGACAAAACAGAAACTTTGACCCATTTTTCCAAAGACATTTTTGGAGTCTACACAAAAGGATATCAAAAGATATTTACAGAAAGAAAGTTCTGTCCTTCACACAGACGCCTACACGCAGAGAGAGAGCCACACGATCACCCTGCCACATCTCACCCGGAAGACTCCTGGCAGGGGGGTCAGCAGACAGAGCCCACACACTGTTCCAGATGTAACCACACGCATGTCCTGTCTACACACATGTGTAAAGTAAGTGGTACATCCCACTGCTATCCAGAGAAGGTTGGCATACCAGGAGACACATGCAAGCACATTGCTAACAAAAAGTAGCTGCTCACGCCAGTGCGCCCAGCTCCCAATATGAAGAAATAGCGCATACACAAAACCTTGCCATAAAATAGCCCTTGTGTTTATGAGGCGGGGGAAGAGGCAGCCAGGATACACTTTTTCGAAGTATGCCTCGGCATCAGAAGGGGTTCATTTGCTTAATCTACCTAATGAAATTAAGTAGTTTATAGCCTAAAATCTTTAATGTGGATTTTATACCATTGATGTTGCAAAGTTTTTATAAAATTTTTATTTTTGTTCAAAATATACATGCTATCTGTGACCACATTTGAATTCAAACCTCCAGAGAGCTTCCTACCCCGACAAAAGGCCTTGCTTTGTAACACTGCAAACCAGCCACTCATGAGGCTGTTCAGGGCCATTATTCAATGACATGTGGCCCTACAGGGAGGCTGCTTAGTGTGGAAATTCCCATGGGGTGAATGAGGGGACAGAAAGGGACATACATAACAGAGACTTAGGGTCTTGGAATCAAACGTAGAAGGGGCCTCAGGAGGACAGTGTTGTGGAGAATTACTGCATCGTGTGCTCCCTCCTTCTGCCACGTCATTTGATCCCAGATGGAAACGGCATCGGCTAAGTCCAGAAGGCAGGCTGTGAGCTCTCCCGGAGCCTACCATGTTCTGCCTTCTGCTCTCTGGGAAGGTTCCTGATCAAAGCCTGCTAGAAAGAGGAGTATGTCACCTCACCACCGTGCAGATGAGGAGAATGAGGCACACATAAAAGGGAGGATTTGCCAAGGCCCATAGCCAGTTGAGGCAGCACCCGGGATTCCAGGCCTCTGGCCCCAGCTTCACAGCCCAGACTTACAGTACACATGACCTTCCTTGAGACAGGGCCCCGGCTTATCAGAACCCTGGCTGTTCAAACTCATCACACACTAACCCTGTGCCTCTGCTGTACGCAGCCCAGTCGGTTCTACTTCTTTTCTGCAGTTTCTAGAAAGATCTTTTCAATCAAACAAGTCCATATGAAACAGACAGAGAAAAGTCGTTTGTCCCTTGATCGACTAGTCTGAACTAGAAACTCCAGAGACCAGGATTCGGTGAAAAGCAGAAAGCAAATGACCCCGGGAGCTCAGTCCTCTCCAGGGCACACCCAGAGCTCCGCTCTGCTCTCGGGCTGCAGCTAAGACCCGGAAATGACCGGGCGGAAAGGACTGCTGTCCAGATGTTACAAGAGCGTCTCTGCAGCTCACATCTTTAAAGTGCCTATGGTCACACTGTGGGTCACAGCAGACAGGCAGCAAGGGCAGAGACTGGCCCCAGAGGAAGAGAAAAGGGAAAATATAAGGTAGTTCAGAGACCAGAAAAGCAGACAAGCCAAGGGCATTTGACACGACCCAGGAGTAAGCTTAAGAGACCAGTTAGCTCACTACAGATGAACTCAGAACTTGGAGGGAGCACACTGCTGAGGAAGAGAAGCCGTCGTCTGCCTTTGGCAGAGCTCAACAGAACAAGACGTGGACACTTGACACGGATGTCAAGAGGCACAGACACACATGGATGCCAGACAGCACTGAGAGGCCACAACACAGCCCTTTGTACTCCTAAAACCCAAGTGGGGAACTAATCTTTAACAACTGTTCCTGAGTTATAGGTTTGTTAAAATGTTTGCCTGCCTTTTCCAAATACGCCTACGAGCAACTGTTCAGCCTTTGAACAACAACCATCAGAGTTCTGGTGAACTACAAAGGTCACACACACATTCTCACACACACTCACACAGTGTACTATTAAGTCTGATATGATTTAAATGAAAAATAGCTCCCATTGCAGATGTCCTAGTACACATAGCTGGGTCAGAAATGGTTGTGGGAAATGAAAACATGATCCACAAATAAAAACCAGCCCAGGTTTTGATTTCCTGTTTGGGGGCATTTTTTTTTTCACGGAAGGTGAGGCCCCACCACTGACCCCCAAAGTAGAAAAGAGGGAAGGACACTCCGTATCTGATGTGCTGGTGGCCGGTGTCTTTGCTTCCATCACCCACTCCCTGAACAGTGACAAAAGTCGCTACAACAGAGTATTGCCACCAACAGAAACTTCTTCCCAGTTCTTCTCCAGAGGGTGTCGAGTGGAGTGACCACGCTCTTGAAAGACGCAGTAAGTAGCCATGAAGTCCCCTGCGTCTGGCTGTCCTGACTTTTTTCCTTTCCTTTTCTTTTTTCCTTTTTTTTTTTTCTTTTTTGGCGAATTAAAAAGGTGTATGGCTTCTTGTCGCCAGCTCTTGTGAGGTTTAGCTTGGTATCCTACGGTAAAAGTACATATATCCCAGGTCTTTGGGGGGCCGTTCTGAGGCACAAACTTTGTGGTCATTGTAGATCACCCACCTGAAAACAAAGACAGAAGCATGTGGTGTCAGCAATGCGCGCGGCGCAGACAGACAGCATTGTACACTGTGGAGCAGAGGCCTCGGCAACTCGGATGCTCCACCATGGCCATGGCCCAGCCACTGCATAAGAGGAACGGAATTTTGCAGAAGAACTCCCCACCCCTCCCAGATCTCTCCTCCAGACAGGGTTTCTTAAGCATATTTGGGAAGGGCAAGCAAACATTTTAACAAACCTATAACTCAGGAAGAGTTGTTAAAAATTAGTTCCCCACTTGGGCTTTTTCCCCAGGCTGGCCTCTAACTTGACAGGTAGCCCAGGGTGCCCTCAAACTGTGCACCACTCTTGGGTTATGTGGTGCTGGGCTGGGGACTGAGCCCGGGACCTTGTGCCTGCTCCACAACAGTCCACAAACTGAGCCACAGCCCTGCTTTCTGGTTCCTGAATTCAATATAAAACTAGTTACTAAAATGTACTGGAATTCTTCAAATGTTAAAATTCTGTAATTCCCTTTGTGGAAACCCATAAAGAGCCTCAAAAAGCAATCCAAGAATTATATACAGTGATGTATATTTAAGTCTTGGTATAGAACATCCTAAAATCCAGAAATAAACGTGTCTCAGTAAAGTATTAAATAACTGTGAACATTTTCTCCAAGAATATTTGATAAAGAAAAAAAAATAATCACAATATAGTATGAAGACATAATATGGATGAATAATCACAATTTAATTTGGAAAGGTCACGCAGGTTATATTAGTAATGTATGTATATGTACATGCATATGCATATACGTACACAACAATAATTAATCAAAAAGGGGCCAAGAATTTGAAAGGGAGCAAAGAGGGGTATGTGGGAAGATTTGAAGCAGAAAAAGGAAGGTAGACATTTATAATTACATTATAATCTCAAAATTTTTTAAAGTTAAAAAAAAAACCCACAAATTCTAAAAAAACAAAAACAAAAAGGATACAATTCCCTGCACATACTTTAAGGTGGAAGTTCAAGTGCATAAATATGTATATATGTAAGAGTGTGTGTATGTATGTGTGCCCTCCCCCAAAGACACCAACAAAATGTAAAAACAAAGAAAGACATCAACATGTAGAAAATGGCCATCCTTAAGCTTACAAAATACATAGTTTTTACATTGTTTTGTACTGTGCTAATTTGTAATGATTTCTCTACTTAAGCCACTCAATGAGGTCATCATGTATGTAAGTTCCTATGTAAAAGAACAGATCGTCCATTTTCAACATGAGGTGCATTTAGGTTCATCTACACTACAGACCAAAGGTCTCTCGCTCTCTCCCCTAGTCTGCGGCTGCTTGTCCAAAAATGGTGCAGGTCCTCTGCTATAGAAGGAGCCAAAGATTTGAAAGGCAGTCTCAGCTGTTCATGGGATGAGGCTGTGTCCCAAGTCAATGGGATGGGGAGTTTGGGGCAAATTCAGGCCAATAGAAGTTGGCAGTTGAGCAACTTGCAAAACCACTGTCTTGGGCCAAATCAGTCCGACCGCCATTACTGCCTTTTCTCTATGCTCTGTCCCCTTCTACTTAATGGTATGTTAAAAACTGCTTCATTTTCACCAGCCTCTTGAATTTGTTTTTATCTTATTTCCAATCACAGATCTGTGTTCTTTGCTTGACTCTACTGATCAAGTTAAGAAGCTAAAATTAAAAGACATGGAAAAAAGAAGGAGGGGGAGAAAGAGGAGGATGAAAAGTAAAAAGAAAAACAATTGAATCTGTATGGGAACTAACCATCTAGGTCACAGGAGACATGGGTGAAAGGTCATCACCCTACCTGGGTGGGTAAGTGTATGTGTTGTGCCAGTGTCCATGTGATATGAACAAGCAAGAAAGCTCACCGCAGGCTACAGCAGGGAACTGAAGGAAAGGCACCCAAGGAGAAGGTCTGAGGTTAGACCACCTCTTTCCTACCTCATCACAAACCTCCAAGTTTGACTCAAGAAGCTAACTTCTAGGTTGCCATGCAACAAAGCACCTAAGGTAGAATACAGGTTACCTGGCTTAATCAGGCGAACAACAAACAACTCATTAACATAAATATGTTCGTGTAATACTGCAAACAGGCAGTGTTAGAAACACACTTAAATATTCTCTTGTAAAAATCTATTTATTCTATGGAGGTTCCAAACACAGCCTATCTTATGCTGTACTGCACCTTTATCTGGGGACATCACCTTGGCACAATAAAGTGAATATCAGTTCCAGCATACCTGATGACTAGCTAACCTGAGCCCCAGGGGTTGGATTTGTAAAACAGTTAAGCAAACAACCTATCAGGCACATAGGTATGCCTGTAATCCCAGCACTCAGGAGGCTGAAGCAAGTGGATATTAGTTCAAGACCACCTGCTCTACATAGTGAATTCCAGGTCAGCTAAGGCTACAGAGCGAGACCCCTGTCTTAAAAAAAAAAAAGAAAGAAAAGTAAATTAGAAAATACTTGTGAAATGGCTGAACCCAGAGGGCTCAATACCACAGCTATCTACTTCCTTTCCAAAAGAAAAAAAAAAGACTCACCGTCCCTCCTTTTTGATATGGCAAACATAATGGCCACACATTGTAGATGTTCCCATGTGACTGATGAAGGCAAATAACTCATACACTAGGGAAGAGAAAACAGTGCAGTTAGAAGGCAGCAGTCAAAAACCCAATATGCTTCTAAGCAGAACCTGGAACCAACAGGGGAGCTACTGGCTCTCTGGACTCACAATTCAAGCCAGTTAACCATGCTACATTGACCATATGTGTGAGAGCATTGCATGCATGCACGCACACACACACACACACACACACACACACACACACTGATATGGAATCTCATCAGGAATAAAGTACGGCAAACAAACACTGCCAGTGCAGGGTTAACCCCCACCTCCTGCCTGCCCCACCGCATCACCCCTGCAGCAAGCTCTCAGCTCTGAAAGACTTATGAGGGTGGGAAAGTTGCTCCATCTTTTAGGGCCTGTTTCTATCGCCGAGTTTGAAGAAAACAGAAGAGAGAGGAAGGGGAGGGGAGGGGGAAATATTCCTATGTGAGTAGGAAGCATAAATATGGGCTGGCACATCCATTTCTATGGCTCAATTTTTCATTATATTTTTACAAAAATAAGAAGGTTCTGGATCCAGCTTCATCTCACCCTTCTCTTCCCTACTCCCCCACTTGTATTTTACCTGTTGACCAAAATTCTCCTTCCCCAAATACTTGTCCCTGGACATAACCTCTTGGCTGCCCAGATGCCACACTCGTGGTCTCCCATTTGCTGGCACCCCCTCATCTCCTTACCTACCAAAGTAGTGCCTGCAGCTTTGATATCAGATATTTGGGTTTTTTTTTCTCCTCAACCCAGACATCCTCTTTCTGTTAATCCCATCCAATCTTCTGGAGCAAATGTTATTGCTTTCACAGTTTTGTTTCTAGAAAGCTAATCATTCATATATAGCATAAAACTTTGGGTATGGGGGGGAGCATGCCTGTAATCCCAGAACTCAGGGGGCTGAGGCAGGAAGATACAGAGTTTGAAATGAAACCCTACCTCAAAAAGAAGAAAGAAAATGAAGCAACAGCATAATCCTGAATTTTGTACCTTGCTTATTTCCAGCAACCTTGCAGTGCATACTTGTCAGTTCTTAAGGTTTTCTACAGGCAAGGCCATGTCACCCAGATGCCTTTAATTGGGTTGAGGAATTTCCTTCTATCACCAGTTGGTTGAGTTTCTCCTCAGCCTTACCATCTCAATCAATGGCAAGTTCATTCTTCTACTAACTTACGTCAAAAATCTTGGTATCTCTCTTGTTCCTTGTATCTAACCAAATCATTAGCATCATCTCCTTCCAAACACATCCAGAACCCTGTCATGACACCCTCCCCCACTCATGCTCCTGGTCCATGTCACCATCGCCATTCTCAACACTGGTTACAAGTGTCTTAACTGACCTCTGTCCCACCCCTGTCTCTGATGACCTGGGCTATTTATTTATTTATAAACCTCATACCAACATGTAAATTTGGATATAAATCAATATTAATAGAAAATTTATCAACTGCTACGTTTCATTTGCTATCATACTGACCGGCTGAAATGTAATCCTAGTTTAGAAAGCAGACTAGGAAAATGATGTAGAATAATTCTTTTGAACATTGTGAAGATGTGTTCCCCTCATTAGTTTAATAAAGAGCTAACTGGCCAATAGCTAGGCAGGGAGAGGTTAGGCTGGAGAACCAAACTGAGAGAATGCTGGAGGAAGGTAGGGTTACCAGCCAGACACAGAGGAAGCAAGAGATGATCTTGCCATGCTAAAGAAAGGTATTGAGCCATGTGGTAGTACATAGACAAGAACTATGGGTTAACTTAAGATGTAAGAGCTAGTCAATAACAAGCCTAAGCTATCAACCAAGCATTTAAAATTAATAGTAATTCTCTGTGTGGTTATCTGGGAGCTGACTGGAGGGACAGAATCTTCTACCAACAGACAAAACGGTTGCAATGATTATACCTGGAATTCAATTTTCAAAAAAGGGATCCAGAGATTTTACATTTGTCTGTCCTTCTCTGATCTTCCCTCCCACACAAGCCGCTCTGCCTCAGGAGCCAGGAAAGGCTATGGGGCGGGGGGGACCTTTCCTTAACCAGGTAGTTTTTTAAAGCAAACCTCTTTGGAATAATTTCATATCAAATACCAAATCTTCAGCTGAAGAGACACAATGCTGTTGTCCCCAAGTGCAGTTCATGAAGAGAGAACACAACTCCCCAAGGCTTATTCCACCACAAAACAACTGTTTCCTGAAGAGTAAGTTCTGCAGTTCAATTAGAGCATGAAGAAGCACTCCCCACCCCAAGTCAGGACCACCCCAGTGTCACATTGTTCATACCCCCACATAGCAGAATGCCCAGATGAAGAAGACAGACAAACCCAGATGTTATCAATAGAGCCACACCATTAACTCCTGTCTTAGATCTCCAATGCTTTGATAAAATACCATGAGCAAAAGTAACTTGGGGTGAGAAGGGTTTATTCTACCTTACAATTCTCAAGTCACAATCCATCATCAAAAGAAGTCAGGGCACTAACTCAAGGCAGGAACCTAGAGGCAGGAACTGAAGCAGAGGCCATGAAGGGTGCTGCTTACTGGCTTGCTCAATATGGCTTACTCAGCCTGCTTTCTTATACCATCCAAGGCCACCTGCCCAGAGATAGCAATGCCCACAGTGGGATGTGAAACAAGTACTCTCCTCCCCACAAAACCTGCTCTGGTTCAACTTTATGAAAACTATCTCAGCCTTTCAAATAAGGAAGGGTTGTTTGTTTTTTTAATATCAGATGGTGCCACCACCATCCCCAATCAATGGAACACCAATTGTACTCTATACCACTGTTCTTCGAGAGAGCATCTGTCAGGAAAATTCCACAGAAGTTCAAAGGGAAAAGAGACTGCCGGCATTTGAATATCACTGGCGTAAAGGCCACCCTGAGATCACTCACAAGATAGAGATTCCATGAGTCGAAGCCCACCCTGCAGCTGCTTTATCCTGGTGAGATGGGGGAGTAAGAAATGAGAGGAATATGATACAGCTGTGAACGTGACTGCCAAAATGATTACCACGGGTAAAGGCTGCACTTTAACAACTCAGAATTACCCACAGTGATGACATTCAGGTGAGTCTGCATCCCCAAGTCTAAAGGGTCAACTTGGCTTGTCCCACCACTTACTGCTGAAGTCCCAAACTTAGGAAGTTACAGTTTCTGTCCCATGGGACACATAAGCTCATGGGTGCACAGTTTGAACACATCAGCTTTTGCCCTAACTCAGACAAGCTCACCCTAACCTTGCTTTGTTAACTCTCCCTCCAGTAGCCGAGCATCCTTGGACTCGGAAATAGAGCTCTTGCCTGGTGTGCGCAAGACCCTGGTTCTGTTCTGAGCACTACAAAATAGGAAACAAAAACAACTATCCTAGTTATTCTGATGTACCCTACAGTGGGAACGTCTGACTGGTCCTCCCATCAACCAGCTAATCTGCGAGTTATGTCATTTCGTATATGAGAGCCTTGACTGCCTTCTAGGAAATCACACTGTAACTACATGTCATTACCCCAATTAACTCCAGCGTTGGAGCTCCCTGACATGAACCTACCGTCAAAATCAATTACTATGCACAACAGGTACCAGTGTCTCCTACGGGCACAAACCCAGTCTGCACTGAAAAGAAGAAGAGGCTGGTAGATCATTTGGAGGCCGTGAAGCTCCGTGGTTCACTCCCATTAGCTGTGCTGTGAGGAACACTTTTGGCATTTGCATCCCAATGCTAACAGAGGATCTGTTGCTTTTCAGAAACCAGGAAGCCTAACTGCCTCAATCCAGTGGACACTATCCGTAGCCTCTGAGACGGAATGGTGACACTATGGCAATCTGGGAGAGAACACTGGAGCCTTAGCTCATAGCCTGTTACCCACCGAGAGTGCTTACTACCCCAGCAGTCTTTTTTTTTTTATTGGAAAAAAAAGTTCATACAGTATATTTTGATAATTTTCCCTTCCCCAAACTCTTCCCAGATCCCTCCCACCTCCCTACCCACCCAACTTTATATTCTTTCTCTCTCTTTCTTTCAAAAAAAAAAAAAACAACCAAGAAACACAAAAATGTAAATCAAAACAATCAAGCGAGAGACCAATAAGACAAAAAAAATGCCAAAATTAAGTAAAATGAAATTTAAAAGTCCACAAAAATACCATTGAGTTTGTTTCATGTGGGCATGAGTCCTGCTCTGGAGTGTGGTTGATAGACCCTATTCAGTGACATTTTCTGTGGCTTATATGCTCAGGGACACTGTGCTGCCGAAAATTCTCTTTACCCAGAAGGTATTAATTGCAGATAGCGTCTGCCGCTCACGGGACCTCTGTGTTTTCCACACCCGCCCATATGTTCTCCTAAAGCTTCAGAACCTGTGACTGCTACAGGGCTGGCCAGTCTGCCGCACAACCAGAGGATCTGTGTAGGGTGGTTAACGGTGGTGGAAGGATTTGGCCATTGCTATGCTGAGTCGCTTGCCCATTCCTCAAGGCAGAACTAGAGAAAAGTCCCTGGAATTCCTGGTCAAAGAAGGCCCTGAACAGGTCTTCTTTTAACCTCCGCCTTGGCAAGAGTCACCTCTCAGTCAGGCGCCAACCTCACTGTGCAGTGCTAACTGTTTGGGTGGAAGCGTCACCCCAAGTCCCTGGCACCCAAAGAGTCTGGAATGTTTCCATCCCAAGCCCCCTCCCCTGGGAGTTGCCTCAGTCCAGACTCCACCTCCAAGGAAGTCTGCCAAATGATGACCTCTCCCCAGAGATGCTCAAGACCACTCCCACAGGGTATTTAAACTGTACCCCAGAGAACAAACACATGGTTTTCCTGTCTGCCTTCCCAGTCTCCTCTCTGGGGGGCTGAAAGGTCACCCGGGAGTGTGGTATCCATTAAACCAGGGCTTTTCCTAATTCAGTTTGGTCTGATTTGGATTATTGCCATCAGCGGAGAGGTTTATTGGGGCACAAAATCTTTTCATCTGGAGGTCCCACCGAGGGGGCTGTTTTTCCCACTGGCCCAGGGGCACATGTTGGGAAAACACCCTTCTCCCCCACACCTGTTCTCTACCAGGCTAAGATCGGCTTCGTCTGGGTAAGTACTGACTTCCAAGTCATTGCCTTAGAGGCCCAGGACCTCATACGATTGGGCTGTCCTGTGAAAGACGCGGCCATGCCAGGTACCTGACCTGACCAGGTCCTTTATAAAGAGATGTCCTGCTAAGGAATTCCCACACCCCTCTCTTTTTTGACCCAAAGTCTACCACAGTGGATGCAGTGCACTAGGCTGAGTTCCAGCATAGACTTTAAAAAGGAACACTTACAATTCGAGACCTGATCTCCAAATGCCCTTAGGCTGCCTTTTACAAAATCTTTTTTAAATTGGGGCTAACACTGTACATCCCTTAATGCCTAAAAAACTTTTGCCGTGTAAACCAAACAAGCCCCCTGTATGCCCATGCTTTCTAGATCCCGTTCCCACTCCCTGCTTCTCTAGCTGTTTGTCTACACTCCTGGCATGTGATCTGGTCATACTGGGATTCTCCCTACAATGGATCTGTTCCCCCGTCCTCCCCTCTAAGCGGCATAGGTGTTCCATCCTTACGTTTCTGTTCTCCCTTACAGCGTCTGCCAATCTGGTCCTTAATGGGACCACCTGTGTGTTTGCCTGGCTTCTGTAGCCTACACCAGGATTTTAAGTTGGTCAGCTGACACAGGTTCCTAAAAGCAGTTTTATCTGTCTGTCTGTTAATATATATGTGTAAATAATGTGGCCACAATATGCTTGTTTTATGTCTCTGTGTGTATGTGTGCTTGTTTTAAAATAGGTCGTGACCGTAGGTAAGTGGTAGGCTAAAGAGCTAATGCCATCATGTACGAAATAGGATATCATGATGGGAAGAACATGGGAGATGGTCTGAACTTATTTATAGGTATTGTACACCCTTCCAACTCCATGTTCTCACCTATGAAATTGGCTATGGTAAGATTCAATAAGTATTTATATACAAAGGGCTTACAACAGTGCCTGGCACCCAGCCACTATATAATAGCTGGCTACTGAAAAATATCACTGGTCTAATCATCCTGGAACAGCCCTTCAGAAAACTGCCAGCAGGCAGCCTAGGCATGGGAGAGTCATCATGGACCTAAGATTGCCTTTCCAAATTCAAAGCATCCCTCTATGAATATAAATGCTTCTTTTTGGCTAAAGCTGCCGCCCTTCATGAAGAAATGTAAACCTCACTGGAAGAGGCAAACTTGGGTTGGACATGGAGCTTATGATAGAGTACTTGCCTAGCCTGACCAATACCCAGCACGCACAGAGAAGAATATACAAAGTCTAATTTGGTGCCTAGCCCACATGCACATGCACACATGTGCATGCACAATCATGCACACGCATACACACATACACACAATACACACACCAACACTCCTGTGGCATGACCTTACATTACCTAGATTTTTATCAAACCAATGCAGCCCAAGTGGCAAGATACACCATTTATGAGAAGATAGCTCTGAGCTAAAGTTGAATGGAGGAGAAGGAAGGTGTGCCCTAAATACATGGATGACTGTCGCAATGATGTCTAGGGACTTACTTCCAGATCCATCCTTGACTCTGGGCCCTTCAGGCTTGGCCTCAGACATGATGTTGGCATTGGCGTTGTTCTCCATCTCAATCACAAAGTCACTGTCCTCTTCAAACTCGGGGTGGCTGAAGATCCAGTCCAGCGCCCTTTCCAGGTTATGATTCTGAAGAAAGGAGAACCACAAGGCATTCAGTGTCCAGGCCTCATCATGTCCCGAACCTTGGCACCAGGGGTTAAGCAGCTAGGCAGGAGGCCTGAGCTGACGGGTCCTAAGCACCTCTGAGTGAGAAGCTCAGATCCTGCCACTCTCCCCCCCATACCCTACCACTCAGTCACCAGAAAATGAGCTCCAGAGTCCCCACTTGTCTTAGCTCAGCATTGTTGCAAGCTGGTGGGGGATGAAAAGGGCACAGGGCAAGGGCGGTGTTTCCACGTGGCCCTTTCTACAACCACAGTAATTATATACACTATCTTCTCTGTCTTTTGCAGACGCTTCTATAAGGTAAAGGTGCCAATGTGCACACTGGGTTAGTGCCTCCTTGCCTCAAATACAGGAAAAATGTAGAAGAAATGAATGCCTAGGTTCACGGTTGCTCTAATGAAATCCCATATGATTCAAACCAACCAAACGCAAAGTTATTTCCACCTCCCCCTGTTGGTGACAGCACTAACAAGCTAAAGAATTTGTTTGCATATAGAAACTTCAATGAAACAAGTAGGGCTCATGAAAATACCCAAGTGAGGAAAAGTCTGGTTGAAATAGCTTGAGAATTTTAAAGGAAAATTCCCATGCCCTGGTCAAGACTCACTATGTGCTGAGCAATAGGCCCCAGCAGGGACCTAGTCAGAAGAGGCAAAGGACCTGGGAGCAGACAGCCACTCAGAATGAGTTCTGATGGGGGTGGGGGCGTTAGGGGGGTAGCAAGAGTTCTTTCCTGACTATTAAACAGATACCTACACCACCAACCCCTTGCTACACAGCCCCTCCTAATGAACTGTGACAGTCATAACTACAGCAGAAATTCTTCTCTGCAGAGGGAAACAGTGGCAGAGAATTCCAAGAACTTTCTACAAGGGCCGTCGAGACACATTTCTCCAAGATCTCGATAACAAAACAGCAAGATTTTATCTTATACGTTTTCTTGCCAAGTCAGAACCCTGGCACTCTCTTTGCTTTGAAGCTGGCAAACCCCAAGCAGATCTGTGAGTCCCATTAAGGAATGTTAAAGATCTTGGTCATATCGCCCCAGCTCCACATCCCCTCAGGCCTAAGCTCGCCATGTGAGTCCCTCATTCACTCAATTTAACTTTGTGTATACTACATGAAAATAAATCTTCATGACATGTGATGGGACACAGTCAGACAATGATTCGAATGATCAAAGACACTGGGAGGTCTCTGTTGCCAAGGAGCAAACTGGAACCCCCTCCAGCAAGGCCAGAATTCGCTAGCTCAATCACCAGTGCTCACCGTGGCTCGTAGGGCCTGCACGGCTTGATTGCGCTGAAATCCCATGGATGTGATGATAGCTACAATTTCCTCAGGAGGTTGGTTGTCCAGTCCAGTAGCACCAAATACAGAGGCTCCAGCCCCTCCGTACCCAGGGATGGCCAGTGGTTCAGCAAAATCTGAGGAAAATAACTATACTAAAATTTTTCTGGTTTTTTTTTTTTGTCTTGAAAACAAACATTGTAGGAGTAATGTAGAAAAATATACAAAGTTGTTTAATCAAGGATCCTAGAACCAGATCTAAGGCTAGAGATGTAAGTCAGTTTTACAGAACTGTGAGGTTGGAAAGGCCAAGGTCACATGACTTCCAAGCACCCCTTTCAGCCGGGAAAACAGCCTTTTCATCAAATGGTGCCAGGACAACTGGTTAGCGGCATATAAACCATGAAGACACAAAATCAACTCAAGAGAGATCTTTGTCTTAAGCACAGGAGCTAAAAGTATTAATTTTAAAAATTAATAAAAATAATTTTAATTTCTTTAAATTAAAAGAGAAAACACGGAAAGTCAGTCTTTGGGACACTGGATTAAGTGATGATTTCTTATATACGACACAAAAAGTGTAATTCATCAAACAAAAAAGTAGATGTAGCCCACACCATCAAAATTTAAAGTGTCCACTTAAAAGAAGTGAAGACAGGCCAGGCAGTGGTGGTGTACGCCTTTAATCCAAGCACTTAGGAAGCAGAGGCAGGAGGATCTCTGTGAGTTTGAGACCAGCCTGGTCTACAAGAGCTAGTTCTAGGACAGACTTCAAAGCTACAGAGAAACCCTGTCTCGAAAAAAAAAGAAAAAAACAACAACAACAAAAGAAGAGAAGAAATAGTAGAACAGGAAAATATCTCTGGAAATTGTATCTAGAAACCTGTATCTAGAACTTAAAAAGAACTCTTAGAACTTAATAATAAAAAGGCAAAGAACTAATTATGCCCCCAGTGCTATCAGTCATTAGGGAAATACCTCTTGAAATCACCCTGGCATACCACAGTACACCCAGGAACCACTGTAAGGAAACAGCTAACAGTGAGAATTCAGAGAAACTGGAGTCCCCGTTCAGCCTGGGTGAACATATGGTTGAGAGTTAAGCCACTGTGCAAAATTGTTTGACAGTTTTCAAAATTTTAAACAAAGAACTACATCAATTCTGTTCAAGAGAAACAAATTATAAATGCACAAATGCAAAAAAGTTCATATTTCCAGTCAATATTTCCAAAGAATAGAAACAACCCAACTGATTATCATCTATGATGGAAGGACAATAAATTGTGGTATGGCTATACAATGGGATACTATATGTCTGTTAAAAGGAAATACTTTCATGCTACAGCATAAGACCCCTAAATACACTATGAAAATCAAGAGAAGCCTGACACAAACGGCCTCTTCCATCCACATGAATGGTCAAAAACAGGCAATTCATAACAATTGTAGGATGCCCATAAAGTAGATTAGTGAACACTAGGCATTGGAGAGAGCAAGGACATGGGTGAGACGGTGTCATAGTTAGGGTTTCTGTTGCTATGAAGAGACACCATGACCACAGCAACTCTTATAAAGAAAACGTTTAATTGGGGTGGCCTGCTTATAGTTTCAGAGATTCAGTCCATTATCGTCATGGTGGGACATGAAGGAATGCAGGCAGGCATGGTACTGGAGCTAAAAGTGCTCTATCTTACAGGTAACAGGAAGTCAACTGAGACACTGGACAGTTTCCTGAGCATAGGAAACCTCAAAGCCCGCCCACCCAGTGACATACTTCCTTCAGCAAGGCCATACCCACTCCAACAAAGCCACGCCTCCTAATAGTGCCACTCCCTATGAGAGTATGGGTGCCAGTTACATTCAAAGTACTGTAGATGGCTCCAGTCTATAGCATTTCTTTTGGGTATACAAAACTTTACTAGAATTGGACAGCTGCTTAATTGTGATGTGACTAAAATCCACGTGAATGTACCCTTCTGACGGACATATAACTGACATCTTCAGAAAGTAGATGAAACAAGAAGCTAAGGAGAGGGCCTCCATTTCTTCAGTTTTCTATTTCAAACTTGAAGTAGACACCACATCTTTCTAATCTTTTGATCAAAAAGCGTGGACACCTTAAAGGAGAAAGTTATTTCAAGAAAGCTGTTGATTAAAAGATTAAGACGGCGACTTTGCTCAAACTGCAGCATTTTGCCATCTGAAAACTCCTCTTTAGGGATATACCCCTGGGAATATGAACCCCAAAGCGCTCCCATATTGCTTGCCACCTACCAGGTTCCTCCATGTGCACAATAATCCAGTTGAAGGCCACCTCGGCTCCCGTGTTCCCAGTGAAGTACACAGCCTTGCGGCAGGCTTCCAGAGGGAAGCCCATCTCGGCCAGCTGCATCACGGAGGATTCGTCAATGTCTGAGGCTGCAGAGCACAGCAGGATACCCCACTGTGAGAAACAGAACTTTCCGTTCCCGCCCTCTCCACTCTTCAACCCCTTATCTAAAGACTGCCTGAAGTCCATTGCGTTTGGGGCTTAATTTGACTTCTTTTTATGCCATCTAACGATTGAGCTATTCGTGAGAAGAAATGGTATTGTTACCTCCGTTTACACATGAGGTAACAGGGACATACAGAGCAGAAAATAAATTCTTTCAGCCCCCCCCCCCACCAAGGACTGCTGGCTCCCAAGCCTACACTAACCCTCCTGAGCCATAAGGCCCACTCACGCAGCATGTTGTTGGCCGAGATTTGTTGCTTATTCAACTTCTAGGCCCTTCCACCCAGGAACAGCTGCACGTATCCAGCACAGAAAACTTCTTTGCTAAACTATCACAGAAAAGCTTGTCACACTAGGGGGCTGAAGAGTTAAGAGCAATTACTGCTCTTCCAGAGGGCCCAGGTTCTGTTCCCAAAGCTCACACATAGTGGCTCGCAACCCTCTCTAACTAATTTCCAGAGAACCTGGCACCCTCTTCTGGCCTCTGTGGGCATCAGACTTTCACTTGGTACACAGACATGCAGACAGAGAAGACATCCATATGTATAAAATAAAAATAAACCAATCTTTAAAACATGTCACACTAGTAACAAATGTAAGACACCAAAAACATTTTTAAAGATACCTACGGTCTATCAACTGGTTCATCAGGCGATCTGAAAATGAAGGGACAGGTTATAAATGAGAGCTAGCCATGGCCAATAGTGTTAGAAAAAAGAAACCGCATCAGTCCAGGATATTCCCAGACTCTCTCACTCCTGATTAGCCCCCACACACACACACACCACCTGAAAAACATAGTTCATTACAGTAATAAGGGGAAACAGTAGGTTTGGGGCACTTAGACACAAATAAAGCAAGAAGTTCTGACATCTCAGTGAGCTAAATAGTTTCAATCCCTACATTTATTTCTAAGAACACTGTCTGTTTGCAAATCAAGAGTCTGTACTGAACATTGTTGATATGAGCAGTAAGAAAAACTATTCTGAGACCTCCCTGCCACTCACCATTGCCTGTCTGTAAGCCCTTCCAGGAGCCACCTGCCACCAGGACCCCAGATCAATGACTCGGAGTATATGTGTTTGAAGTGTGCAGTGCGGCCATGCTTCGTTCCTATGTGTCTAGTCAATGACCTCACTGGGGAGCAGATTAGTGGTGGAATAGTGACTACCCGTGGCTGAAGGAAGGTGGGAGGCAGTGGGCATCCTTCCAGCAGAAGACGGTACCTTTTGAGTCATCAAGAATGACTATAGAAATGACCCTACCCTAGAGCAATACTGACGAATATATTGCATATCATCCTAGAACTTGCATCTGGCGATGGATGGAGATAGAGACAGAGACCCACACTGGAGCACTGGACTGAGCTCCCAAGGTCCCAATGAGGAGCAGAAGGAGTGAGAACATGAGCAAAGATGTCGGGACCACGAGGAGTGCACCCACCCACTGAGACAGTGGAGATGATCTACTGGGAGCTCACCAAGGCCAGCTGGACTGTTACCAGAAAAAGCATGGGATAAAACTGGACTCTCGGAACATGGCGAACAATGAGGGCTGATGAGACGCCAAGGACAATGGCACGCGGTTTTGATCCTACGCAATGTGCTGGCTTGGTGGGAGCCTAGCCAGTCTGGATGTTCACCTTCCTAGATATGGATGGAGGGGGGAGGACCTAGGACGTACCACAGGGCAGGGAACCCTGACAGCTCTTTGGACTGGAAAGGGAGGGGGAGAGGAGTGGGGGGAAGGGGAGAGGGGTGGAAGGAGGGGGAGAAGAGTGGGAGGAGGGAGAGAAGAGTGGGAGGAGGGGGAGGGAAATGGGAGGCTGGTGGGAGGAGGTGGAAATTTGTTTTTTTTTTCTTTTCTTTATCCTCCTTTTATCAATAAAAAAAATTAAAAAAAAAACAAGAAAAAAAAAAGAATGACTATAGAATAGTGACTACCCCTGCTGGAGGAAGGTGGGAGGCAATGAGCATCCTTCCAGCAGAAGATGGTACCTTTTGAGTCATCAAGAATGACTATAGAATAGTGACTACCCCTGCTGGAGGAAGGTGGGAGGCAGTGAGCATCCTTCCAGCAGAAGACGGTACCTTTTGAGTCATCAGGAATGACTATAGGGGGACTGATGTCTGGAAGTTCCTCTTCTCCTGGCTGTAAGCCCCTGGCTCTGAGGTGGCTGATATCGAGTAGGTCTGGCATATCAATAGAAACGTCTGCAAAACAAAAGATTATGCTCACTGGACTCTCCAGAGTCCGCAACCAGTTCATTATAAATCTGCGGAAGTTCACTGCATGCATGCATCTAGGCAGCCTAGAGGAAGCTCAGCACAACAGACTTGTCAAGCCACAAGGTTAATGGAAGGCTCAAGGAAAGGGCAGAGAGTGGTGGGACAGAGGTGTCACACTGGACAGCAGCAGGTCAGAGAAGTCAGTGATCACGGACTAGCAGCCAGGCTACCCGCGGTCCAGACGCACTTCATTTTGTGCTTTTTAAAATATGTACGTGATTCAATTTTTTTAAATATGGATATAAATTTAATTTCAAAAACCATGGAGCTGCAGTACATTTTCCTGTGTTAACCATCTGAGCTTCCCTTTAGCTTATTCTGGACAATGATGGCCTCTGTGACCGTTTCACACTGACCCCACTGCTCTGGACTGCCCCAAACATGCATATCATGCATATGGGAGAGGAGGACGTCTTTCTGAACTATGTTATTACACACAGTGGAGCCTGCCATGACAGAGGCTGTGCTGTGTCCACATGACAGTAGGCTGTGTGTGTCCACCATGACAGTAGACTGTGTGTGTCCACATGACAGTAGACTGTGTGTGTCCACATGACAGTAGACTGTGTGTGTCCACATGACAGTAGACTGTGTGTGTCCACATGACAGTAGACTGTGTGTGTCCACATGACAGTAGACTGTGTGTGTCCACCATGACAGTAGACTGTGTGTGTCCGCCATGACAGTAGACTGTGTGTGTCCGCCATGACAGTAGACTGTGTGTGTCCGCCATGACAGTAGACTGTGTGTGTCCACCATGACAGTAGACTGTGTGTGTCCGCCATGACAGTAGACTGTGTGTGTCCACCATGACAGTAGACTGTGTGTGTCCACATGACAGTAGACTGTGTGTGTCCACATGACAGTAGACTGTGTGTGTCCACATGACAGTAGACTGTGTGTGTCCACCATGACAGTAGACTGTGTGTGTCCACATGACAGTAGACTGTGTGTGTCCACATGACAGTAGACTGTGTGTGTCCACCATGACAGTAGACTGTGTGTGTCCACCATGACAGTAGACTGTGTGTGTCCGCCATGACAGTAGACTGTGTGTGTCCACCATGACAGTAGACTGTGTGTGTCCACCATGACAGTAGACTGTGTGTGTCCTCCATGACAGTAGGCTGTGTGTGTCCACCATGACAGTAGACTGTGTGTGTCCACCATGACAGTAGACTGTGTGTGTCCACATGACAGAGGCTGTGTGTTTCCGCCATGACAGTAGACTGTGTGTGTCCACCATGACAGTAGACTGTGTGTGTCCACCATGACAGTAGACTGTGTGTGTCCACCATGACAGTAGACTGTGTGTGTCCACCATGACAGTAGACTGTGTGTGTCCTCCATGACAGTAGGCTGTGTGTGTCCACCATGACAGTAGACTGTGTGTGTCCACCATGACAGTAGACTGTGTGTGTCCACCATGACAGTAGACTGTGTGTGTCCACCATGACAGTAGACTGTGTGTGTCCACCATGACAGTAGACTGTGTGTGTCCACCATGACAGTAGGCTGTGTGTGTCCCCCATGACAGTAGACTGTGTGTGTCCACCATGACAGTAGACTGTGTGTGTCCACCATGACAGTAGACTGTGTGTGTCCACCATGACAGTAGACTGTGTGTGTCCCCCATGACAGTAGACTGTGTGTGTCCGCCATGACAGTAGGCTGTGTGTGTCCACCATGACAGTAGACTGTGTGTGTCCACCATGACAGTAGACTGTGTGTGTCCACCATGACAGTAGACTGTGTGTGTCCACCATGACAGGAGGCTGTGTGTGTCCGCCATGACAGTAGACTGTGTGTGTCCGCCATGACAGTAGGCTGTGTGTGTCCACCATGACAGTAGACTGTGTGTGTCCACCATGACAGTAGACTGTGTGTGTCCGCCATGACAGTAAGCTGTGTGTGTCCACCATGACAGTAGGCTGTGTGTGTCCGCCATGACAGTAGACTGTGTGTGTCCGCCATGACAGTAGACTGTGTGTGTCCACCATGACAGTAGACTGTGTGTGTCCACCATGACAGTAGGCTGTGTGTGTCCACCATGACAGTAGACTGTGTGTGTCCACCATGACAGTAGACTGTGTGTGTCCGCCATGACAGTAGGCTGTGTGTGTCCACCATGACAGTAGACTGTGTGTGTCCACCATGACAGTAGACTGTGTGTCTCCACCATGACAGTAGACTGTGTGTGTCCCCCATGACAGTAGACTGTGTGTGTCCACCATGACAGTAGGCTGTGTGTGTCCACCATGACAGTAGGCTGTGTGTGTCCGCCATGACAGTAGACTGTGTGTGTCCACCATGACAGTAGGCTGTGTGTGTCCACCATGACAGTAGACTGTGTGTGTCCCCCATGACAGTAGACTGTGTGTGTCCTCCATGACAGTAGACTGTGTGTGTCCTCCATGACAGTAGACTGTGTGTCTCCACCATGACGGTAGACTGTGTGTGTCCTCCATGACAGTAGACTGTGTGTCTCCACCATGACGGTAGACTGTGTGTGTCCACCATGACAGTAGGCTGTGTGTGTCCACCATGACAGTAGGCTGTGTGTGTCCACCATGACAGTAGACTGTGTGTGTCCACCATGACGGTAGACTGTGTGTGTCCACCATGACAGTAGACTGTGTGTGTCCACCATGACAGTAGACTGTGTGTGTCCACCATGACAGTAGACTGTGTGTGTCCACCATGACAGTAGACTGTGTGTGTCCACCATGACAGTAGACTGTGTGTGTCCACCATGACAATAGACTGTGTGTGTCCACCATGACAGTAGACTGTGTGTGTCCCCCATGACAGTAGACTGTGTGTGTCCACCATGACAGTAGACTGTGTGTGTCCACCATGACAGTAGACTGTGTGTGTCCCCCATGACAGTAGACTGTGTGTGTCCACCATGACAGTAGACTGTGTGTGTCCCCCATGACAGTAGGCTGTGTGTGTCCACCATGACAGTAGACTGTGTGTGTCCCCCATGACAGTAGGCTGTGTGTGTCCATCATGACAGTAGACTGTGTGTGTCCACCATGACAGTAGACTGTGTGTGTCCCCCATGACAGTAGACTGTGTGTGTCCACCATGACAGTAGACTGTGTGTGTCCCCCATGACAGTAGACTGTGTGTGTCCACCATGACAGTAGACTGTGTGTGTCCACCATGACAGTAGACTGTGTGTGTCCACCATGACAGTAGGCTGTGTGTGTCCACCATGACAGTAGGCTGTGTGTGTCCGCCATGACAGTAGACTGTGTGTGTCCGCCATGACAGTAGACTGTGTGTGTCCGCCATGACAGTAGACTGTGTGTGTCCCCCATGACAGTAGACTGTGTGTGTCCACCATGACAGTAGACTGTGTGTGTCCACCATGACAGTAGACTGTGTGTGTCCACCATGACAGTAGACTGTGTGTGTCCACCATGACAGTAGGCTGTGTGTGTCCACCATGACAGTAGGCTGTGTGTGTCCACCATGACAGTAGACTGTGTGTGTCCACCATGACAGTAGACTGTGTGTGTCCACCATGACAGGAGGCTGTGTGTGTCCGCCATGACAGTAGACTGTGTGTGTCCACCATGACAGTAGACTGTGTGTGTCCACCATGACAGGAGGCTGTGTGTGTCCGCCATGACAGTAGACTGTGTGTGTCTGCCATGACAGTAGGCTGTGTGTGTCCACCATGACAGGAGGCTGTGTGTGTCCCCCATGACAGGAGGCTGTGTGTGTCCGCCATGACAGGAGGCTGTGTGTGTCCGCCATGATGGTAGGCTGTGTGTGTGTCCACCATGACAGTAGACTGTGTGTGTCCTCCATGACAGTAGACTGTGTGTGTCCGCCATGACGGTAGGCTGTGTACTCCTCTACCCAGCAGCTCTTCTTTCCTGCATGTTCCTTCCCTGCCCTGTTGCACATTTGAGTTTGAGAACTCCTAATTTATATTTTATTCAGATCATACGAGAAACTGTGATGATTCTAAGTTACAAGTGATAAAACTCAAAACAACTTGACTGACTCTTGTGTCTACCCCTGGGTGCTTGGGAGAAAGACAAAACCCTCTTGGCTCAGTGGCATTTGACCTACTCAGACACAAGATTTCTAAATAGCACCTGAGACTTGGGGCTGTACCTCTGCAAACAGAAACAAAAGCGGGTTCAACTCCAATTTTAGGGTTATGTCCTTCAGGCCTGAAGAATAACTATCTCCAAATGATGACCAATATGTAAATCCTACTCAAGACAGCAAAGCGGGCTGGGCATGGTAGAACATGCCTGTAAACATGGAACTTGGGAAGATCAGAAGTTCAAGGCTAGACTCCTCTACACAGGAACTTCAAAGACATTCTGAACTACATGAGATCCTGCCTCAAAAAAAAAATTAAACAAGTAAGTATAAATGTAACAATAATTCAAGAACATAAGCTAAATTTAAAAAGTTAAATTTTAAGGACCAGTAGAACCAAACACAGGTCAGGCATACAACATTGATACAACTATTCCTGAAAGGAAAGGTTCAGGCCTTCCTTGAGATTCCTTCAAACAGTCAAAAAATCTGATTTTATTTTTATTCCTTCACAAAAATTCCAAGAACAACAACAAAAAGAAAACTGTCCAAAGCAGTCAAAAGTTTTTCTTCTCAAGTATCTAGTCGCCCCCCCCCCCCAGAAGTCAGTAGGGCACAGAGTGATCAGTGTCCTGCTCTCAGAACCTCTGCACCCTAACCTCCTCCGCAAGAAAACCAAGGGTCTCCTGGGAATCAGGAATAGCCCCACACAAAGGACAACCTGTCACTCTGTGCCCACCAGCCGCAGGCTCCCTAGGAAATCACCCTGGCTGGGTTCCATCCTCTTTCCTGTCCCCTTCCACCAGTGTTTGGATGACTCCTAAGATTTGCAATGCTAAGTTGCAGAAATGCTCAAACACAATCCCTAAGAGATTGGCAAACACTCTAAAGTCCTTACCTAAGAAGCTATCAACGGCAAAAAACACATCCTTCCACCTCCTGGAGCCATTTAAGACCTGTCAGATTCAACCCTGGCAGTGGAGGAAATGGCCTTTATGCCTTGTCTGGAAACTAAGCCTTCCACAGTGGCCATGGGCCTTGCATATGGGTGAGAATGAAGTACCATGAAGCCCAAACCACATTCCTCATTCTACAGCACAAAGCAACTGTTTCCATGTGTCCGTTAGTAAAATCTGTATGATTTTGATGAATGTCAGGGGCACCCGCTGTGTTCAGAGGCAGGGGAAGGCTGCTAGGAGGATGCTGTATCGTGCCTCCTTGTACCCCAAGTGTGGTATGTAGACTAGTCATGGTAACCTAAGGCTGTGAGTCCAGAGAAAAGTGGGGTGGGTTAGAAACACAGTCTCTCAGCCCACCCTGCATCTGCCAGTTAGCATCCGC
This sequence comes from Microtus pennsylvanicus, assembly GCF_037038515.1. Taxonomy (NCBI): domain Eukaryota; kingdom Metazoa; phylum Chordata; class Mammalia; order Rodentia; family Cricetidae; genus Microtus; species Microtus pennsylvanicus. Next base: position 10,280,621 of record NC_134594.1, read on the forward strand.
GTTTCCCAAAGGTCCCAAGTGACAAGGATGCACGGTTCCATGCAGGATGCGCCACCGTGAGGACCGCACTTTCCCTCTTTAGAACCCGGTCCCTACAGAGCGCAGCCGTGAAGGGGTGGTCAGCATGTGGCATTTCTTATTGTCAGTATTTCTAGCAGGCTGTGAAACCAGGGAAAGGTGGGGGTGACAGAGAAAGACTGGGATGGGCATGGCGGGGGCAGGGGTCCTGACGGCCTCTTTCACATGCCATGTCTTGTTAAGTGGCTCACTCGAACAGTTTAAGCAAAAGCATGCAAAGGATACCTACCAAATTTTCTGGGAACCCAGTCAAGACCAAAAGTGAACTTCTTTATCTGCACTACCAAGTATTCAGGGAATGAGGCAAAGCGAGATGTTCTGGGGAGCACAAGAGGGGGGAGGGGAGATCAATCAAACAAGGCAGAAAGAAAGGCGAATGCAGTCGACAGCGCACTGGCAGCTTTGCCGGAGGCGCCTGGCAACGCCAAGGACCGCCCTGTGAGGAGGAACTGGACCACAGTCAGGTGCACGGCTACTCGCCACTCGCTCCAACCTCCTGGCCTCTCCGCCAAAGAAAACGCTGATGCAGGCCACGTGAGCAACGAGTGCAGCTGTTTCACAGCGAGCGCTTGCTGCGACATTCGGAAAAGGGCTTTTCAGCCGTTTGGTTTCCCAGCATTCTTGCAGGGTTTCCGTGTATGTACTTGTAGGTGTTCTCAGTCAAGCATGCTCCGTGTCTGTGACATTCCCCAGATGATGCAGAGAAGCCCTGCTTCACTGAGATGTAGAATCACCACCTCCCGGCAATGGGCTGGTAGAAGGGAGGTGGACCAGAATTGGGTTTAGGCTGACCTTTTATTACTGCACCTCTTTAAAACCCGAATCCCAGGTGGCATGAGTCCTACAGATAGCTCTGTTTGGGAGAAATTACCTAAAGTATCTAAACCTAGGTCTTGCCTTTTAAAGGATTTTGGTTTATATGTACGAGTGTTTGCCTGCGTGTATGCATATGTACCATGTTTGTGTCTGGTGTCTGCAAAGGCAAGAAAAGGGGGCCCCATATCCTCTGGAACTGGACCTGAAAGTGGTCATGAGCCACTATGTGGGTCCTGGGAACCAAACCCTGGTCCTCTGCAAGAGCAGCAAGTGCTCTTAATTTGCTGAAGCATCTCCTGAGCCCACTAAACCTTACATTTTAAAACTGATACATGTTAATTCTGAGTTCACTTAAAACGAAAGATCCAATGTCCTAGGCTTGGGTTTCTCACTTTTACACATAGACTAACTATTCAATTTGTACATCAAATTCATGCCTTTGTTCCAGCTCATTCAGTTACCCATCATCTCCAGCATTCGGTTCTATTGGGCTGTCTATATAAACAGAAAATGAGCCGCCTAATTTCTCGGTCTTTTGGTTAAAATCAAGTACAGAAAATGAGCCATGGATGGTACCGTGGGTCTGTTTTAAAATAGAAGATTCTGAGCTGCCGCCTCCAACCCGCACCTTTTGAATTAGAACCATTGCCTTCTTTTTGGAATACATCTTTTCCCAGACCGCACAAGGCAAACGTCAACGTAGTACTGCCCTCTACTGCAGAACAGTAGACACAGCACAGGCTGGCCATAAATAGCAGAAAGGTGTAGCTTTGGGGCTTCAGAAGGCTCTGTAATTCACTGCAAATCTGGGTAAATCACTGGCCCATCTAGAAGTGAGCTTACTCATGCATCTGCCGCCAGTGTTCACACTAGTGAAGAACCTCGGCTGTGCAGTGCTCACACTAGTGCAGAACCTCTCGACACACCAGACAGTACTGTACTAAGAAAGGGAAGTGAATTCTGCCAGCCCTAAGGTCTTGGACACTGAATTAGGCCATCACTGGCCTGTATTCTCCCCCAGACAAGTTACATAGCCTGCTGTGTCTCAAATTCTCCATCACAAGGACAGCAGAAGGGAACAGGCCATAATGTAAGGCAGCTAAGAGGTTGATCCTGTCAAGGAATTGATCTAGAATTATCCTGGCTCTTGGAAGAAATTTACAGTCCCTTCAGTCAGGTTCTCTGGTTGTCTGAGAAGCCTCAGTAAACATCATCCTCACGGAAGTGAGGCCAAGACCTCTGGTTTATCAAAACCAACACAATTCACCTGCTGCTGCAGCATTTTTAACTGATGCAAAAATAAAAAGTTATCTTCTAACTGTTGGATGGTGTGTGCGAGAGAGGGTGGAGAAAGAGTGGAAGGAAGAGAGAAGGAGATGAGAGAGAGAAACATGTTCATGTGTACGGACACAGCAGGAATGTGTAGGCCAAAGGCCAACACGGGGTAACTGCCTTTCTCAAGCAGTCTCCACTGCCCCCAGGAATCTTCCTGCATCCCCGCTCCCCAGCACCATGCACACAGGCACGCATCACCACGCTCAGCTTTTGACACAGTGCCCTGAGACCAAATGCAGGTGGGCTCTCTCCAACAGGCAGGCCCTCACTCTCAGATTCTTTACTGACTGAGCCAACGCCCCTGCCCCGGAGCTGCTCTTCTCGTTAAATCAGTGACATGCCAAGGGGGAGTCAGGAGCCACAGCTGCAGACCCTTATGCTAAAGAGCTGTGTGAAAACAGAGTCATGGCAGGGCATCAGTCTGATGTTGGGACAGAGGATGGGCGAACCATGGAAGACGTGACTGGTACAGGTAACTACCAACCTCGGCGTACAAGGCGGCAGAGTAAACTGTCTCCACGTTTCAAAGACAAGTGTCTTCAAAACTCAGGCCCTAAACCCAACCACACTTGGAGAGGCTGCTCCATATCTATCTGTTCAGGTTCCTTGAGAGAGAGAGGTAAGAGTTTTTACTCATTAGCAGCGGTTTGAGGACATCAAGTTTACAGTTAAATCCAACAATGTCATAAACGGTGCTTTGTGAAAGAAGAATGAGTAAGTATAAACAAAACTTTTGCATAGTCTTTTATTCCTAAACCTAATCTGTATAGCTTTTCTTAGAAATGTATACATTTTAAATAAAGATTATCAGAATATAAATCTAAAAAATCTGTATGAATATTTAATTTACCTTTTTAAAAAGCTGCGGGAATTAAGTTAGTCAGGTGCTCAGAACAGGTCTTGGCACTACTATTGGGTCTGCAGTTACCTGACGCCTAGTGGCATTATTTAAGACATCAATTGCTCACTTATTACAGCTAAGGCTAAATGCTATGGAGACATTTTATTAAGGGAAAAATAAAAGCCGCAGTGACTAAAATGATCTGCTCCATAGGGTTAAAAACCTGCTAAGTAGAAAAGATACTAGTTGCTTTCTACTAAATGTGCCAAAAATATAACTAATCAACCACATGCAGGCCACATGATCCAAGGCATCACGCGGGCGCACACACACACACACACACACACACACATGCACACATGCACACAAAAGGTCACAATGACAATAGCGACACCACTCGTCCTAACTACTGACAGAGACCCTGCAAAGGACTTGTCCTCAGCTCCCTTGGACCTCCTCAGTTCTATAAATAAAATACTTCAGTTATCAGTGCTTTATGGATAGGAAACAGGGTACTAGGAGGAGAGTCCTTTGGCCAAGGTCACAGTGCTGCTGACCTGGAGAGTCTGCTCTGAGCCCACTGCGCTCATCTTTCCCGAATGACAAGGAGGAAATGAAATCCCTCCACAGCCACATTGGCTCAAGGACAGGAGCTGGATTTTGTCCCGCTCTCTGCCTATTGTGAGCAGTATATTGGTGGGTGAATGGATGTTCCAAACAATACCAGTCTTCCCAGACACGGTCTGTTAGGATCATTTACACCAGTGTTTCTCAACCTTCCTAATGCCTCTAATCCTTTAATATAGCTCCTTATGCTGTGGTGACTGTCCCCCAACCATAAAATTATTTTGTTGTACTTCATAACTCTGATTTAGCTACTACAACAAATCATAATGTAAATATCTGCGTTTCATTTTCCAGTGGTCTTATGTGACCCCTGTGAAAGGGTTGCTCCCAAAGGGGTCGAGACCCACAGGTTGAGAACCACTGATTTAAAAGCTCATTGTTTCTGGGTCCATCCTGACCTACTGGTGCACCAAGATCAATCTACTCTTTGCTTGTTAGTAATACAGAGGTGTGTGTGTGTGTGTGTGTGTGTGTGTGTGTGTGTGTGTGTGTAGTCTACGCTGACCTTGATATCTATCAATCGCCCAGATTGCCCATGAACTTAACCATCCTCCTGCCTCAGCTTTCCCAGTTTGGGGATTACAGGGATGTACTACCACACCTGGCCACCAAGGATACCTTATGCCTTTTCCTGGATGTTCAGGCTCTGGGTCTAACAAAAGGAAAATTCAAGACCTCACACTAACAAAATGTCAGTCAAATTATAGCCTACATTGCTAAAAAAATATAAATAAATAAATTAAAAATAATTAATTCCCAGAAGTTCACTAGCTGGCTTTGCCAAATGCCAAAATTAGCATTTGGAACATTATAAAGTATAATAAGGAACACTAATCATGGCTACATATGGACATGCGTATAACATGGTGGTAACACAGATAAACCTGGGTTAGGAGTGCAGTCAGACCAGGCCATTCTCCCAAGCAGGCCACTTACTGGCCAATTGCTTCTCTTTCCAGTGACCCCTCTGGGAAGTGGGAGACTAAAGGAGCCTACCTCACACCACTAAGAGCATTTTAAAAACTTGGGGGTGGGAGGCTGGGCTATAGCAAGACCCTACCTCAAAACACAACAGAAATAATAATAAAAGATACAGCTGACAGCAAGTTCATCACAAGCGCCTCAGGAAATTGTAAAGGGTGGGTATTTTAGGAGCTCCCTTCTTTTTCTGTCCCACAAGGACTGTGTCTTCATATAACAACAATTGTGATACAATGCTAATTCTTTCCACACCTAGAAAAACATATGCACTCTGAGGAGATAGCTCTTTAGGGACCTGGGTTCAGACACCCAGGCAGTGATATACTCAGTCATTCCCGTGCTCTCACAGTGAGGTGCGAGGTGGAGCCGTAAGAATCCCTGGAACTTGCAGGACTGGCTGCCGTACGGCTGCGATATGCAAGGACAATAACAAGAGAGGCCATGTGACAAATGAGGTAGAAATGGGAGAAGGATGTTCTCTTCCACATATACCATGAGGTAAGTATGTACCTGTACACATTGCACATGCTTGCACACACACACTTACACACACACACACACACACACACACACACACACACACAATCAGCAGTCCCTACGACAAAACTTACCTAAGGACAGACCGCTGGTAACAGAATGAATGGCTACTAATCCCCATCTGCACGAGGATCTTTTCAAAGTTAATTTGATTAAAAAAAAATGGGGCTTTTGTTGCGTTTTGTTTTACTTTGTTTTGTTATTTCGGGTTCTCTGATTTCGCTCTGAGGTATATGGGGACTGGAATTTTGGAGTGGTTGTTGTTTTGTTTTGTTTTCTGCAGTACTGGGAAACAAACCCAGGGCTCATACACACCTAGCAGGCCCTCTGCCACAGAGATGTGGCTCTAACTCTTAACCTTTGAAATAAATGGTCTTATTTTCCTGTTTCTGGCATGTGACATCTAACCTGAAGCAAACAGGATCCTGAAGGCTCTGCAGACAGCAGCCAATGGCAGGCCTGCGTGCCAATCAGGCTGTAGGGGAAAACAGCAGGGCAGCCCGGCCCTGCACGCTTCACTCTGTCAACTCAGACCTCACTCTCGCCCTTCAAGAGGAGGCCAAAAACATTCCCCAGTGGTAAAATTCCAGAGACAAGCTTCCAGCAGCTAAGAATATAGCTGGCTGATAGCTTGCTTGTTTAGCATCTATGAAATCCCGGGCTCAATCTCCAGCACGGAAGGGGAGTGTAGAGAAGGAGGAAGCAGACTTCCCAATTAAAAGGAAAACAGGGAGAACCGGATGGACATAACTCCCAGTAGCCTTTTACTCTGTCTCTGTAAGCGCTCTTTCCCCCACTCAAGGGGCAACCCGAAGAGTGTTAGCAAGCACTGACTGTATCAGATCATCAAGTGGAGAAAAGACTGCATGGACCTAACATCATATGAACATGACGCATCTCCTAACTGGGCTGTAAGGGGCTCACCATGCAAACGCTCATGCCCACCTAGCATGCCCAAGACTTCCCCGAGAGGCACACCATCAACCAAGGCCTATGCCAAAACATAACTGTAAAACTGCAACACACTGCTCTGGGGTTTACATATCGAAGGCTGCCATGAGTGGTTTGGGGATTTCTTTACCAGTAACCATTCTTGCCATGTGGGAGCCAGGGTGTTTCTCAACCCTACTCTCGTGGCAAGAGAGGAAAAAAAGGCAAATTTCAACTGCAGAATAAACCTCAATTTTGCTTTTTATGAAAAACAAAAGGGGGGTGGGGGGTGAACACTCCCCCACCCAGCACATAACCAGAATCACAGGATGGACTGACCTATTGGTCAGGGTCATCGAGTGACGTGAATGACAGCTACAGGTGACCATCGCAAACCATCCCACCCTCATGAACAGCATCCACAAACTCCCAGAACACCCAGCCCCCTCTGCTGCCTCCGCCCCCACCTCCCCCAGGGACTGCCAGCCCTACTCACTTCACCCCTGCAGACTTCGCCTGCAGGGCACTGCTCCAGAAGTCCTCCACGTTGTCTGGTTCGGCAAAGGCCTGGAGGCAGGCACTGAAGGGGATCTTGGCTCGCACCAGCTCGGGAAGGGGTCTTCGGTTTGCTTCGGCTTCTCTTCTCATCAATTCATAGGCAATCAGCTCATCTGAGGAAAAGCAAGGAAGGAACCTGCAGTGGTCGCACTTTTCTTGTGCACAAAAGCCACACCCCTTTGGGTGGTATATTTCCTTATAGGTCAGGATTGCTGCCTGTCGGTCTGTTCCAGAAGTCTGCCCAAAGACCCTTCCCAAGACTTATAGGCTTTGTGGAGACAGAAATACTTTTTAATTCTATTTTCATATGTTTGCTTGTTTATTTATTTTTGAGACAGGGTTTCTCTGTGTGGCCCTGGCTGTCCTGGAACTCACTCTGTAGACCAGGCTGGCCTTGAACTCACAAAGATCTGCCTGCCTCTGCCTCCTGCATGCTGAGATTAAACGTTTGAGCAACCAGCGCCCAGCTATCACTCGAATTTTTCTTTATTCTTGCTTGTTTTGCTATTTCATTTTGAGACCAACAATAAGGAACTGAGTCCAGATGAGACAACAATGACTCAGGGGCCTACGGTTCCACTTTCCCACCCTCCAGTGACCCAAGTGCTGCTCTTCTACCGATTCACACCAGAGTTTGCAGCTGTCGGGGAACCAAGAGCTCTCCTCTCCCCAGGCCCTTCACTTCCCTGACAAAGAAACTAAGGCCACTGAGAAGCCTAGACTTAACGGCCTGGTCAACAAACACAGATGAGGCCCAAAAGAGATATAACCCCGATGCTCAGGGTTTTTCAAATGATTGGGTGCTTGGTTGGAGAGGGACTGCCAACTTTAAGTTGTCTCAAAAAGAACATGGCCAAGGGAAGGAGATAAATCAGGACTGTCAGCGAGCTCCAGACAATGGTGAGAATTGGTGTAACATGCTTTCTGATTTGCTTCCTCCAGCCACTGTGACTACAGTCATGGGTCCCACAACGGCATGAGGTTAAGGGGAGCATGTGTCTAAGCCTGCCCTTATCCACCAACACCATCCTGGAAATACAACCAACCCTCAGAAACAGCACCCAGTCCACTACTTTCTGGGGCAATAATAAAAGGAAAGAAGTGAGCGTGCTGGGGATCCTTGAGGGACCAGGGATCTGTTCCCATTTTGACACTAATTGCAGGTAAAACATCACAGGTACTTTGAATATCATTTCCTTTCCGGTTGATTATTTCACAATAGCAACAACAATAACAAAAATTCCCTCCTAATAGATTGGCTTATGCACATACATATTTCCTAACCCCCTCTGAAAAGCTTTTAAAACCCCTTCTCAGCCAGTGGCGCATGCCTTTAATCCCAGCACTCAGGAGGCTGAGGCAGGCAGATCTCTGTGAGTTCAAGGCCAGCCTGATCTACAAGAGCTAGTGCCATGAGAGGCTCTAAAGCTACAGAGAAACCTTGTCTCGAAAGCACACCCCACAAAATAAAAAACACCATCTCTGTCTACCGTCAGTTTACAACACAGTACTTCTATCTAGCCTACAAACATTAAATGTTACAAGAAATCCAGAAACTAAACTACATTTCTCCTTTCTTTTCTTAAAAAGATTACCACTCACATAGCGAATCGAGACCACAGGACTGTATTAAAGCTTTTAAAATGCAAACGGATTCATTCTGCCTCGCCCTACCAACTACATCAGTAAAGCAACTGCTCAAGTGGGAGTCTGATGCTTCTCCCTGACAACAGAAATCATCACAAGAGGATCCAGATGGCAGCCTCGCATGGATACTGCTTCTGCAGCGACACCTGCTGGGCCCGAGTGCTGCTGCTCCTCCTAATCCTGTAGCTGGGGTTGCTGTAAGCCAACTCATGCAACTCTCCTCATTTTGCATTTACAAAGGTCTCTCTGCACACCATCCTCACACACACACACACACACACACACACACACATCCTATATAGCATGTGAATTCCCTTTGAGAAACTGAGCACTGAGACTCTCAAACCAACATTAATTTTAGAGAACATCTTTGTCACGGAGGCTGACAGACCTGAACAGAACCTGTAAGTCTGAGGTGAGCAAGGAAAACCAATTGTTCCTTCCAGTGGCTCAGACTGACAATCAACTTGTCAGGTTCTCCCAGCATCTAGGAGGTAAAACCTCCAGGCATAGCCCTCGGGGATTATCTAGATTAGTTTAGCAGCTGACCGAGCCTGTGAGGGATTGTCTTGATTAGGTTCATTTGAATGGGAAGATCCACCCTAAAAATGAGTAGCCCCATCAGCATCCTGAGTGCATATGAAGAAGACGGCAAGCTGAACACAAGCTTCCTCTGCTTCCAGGTTAGAAAGAAATGTAACCAGCTCCCTTCACCCTTCAACACAACTTCCCTGTAATGAAGGACTACATGCTGTAACTTCGGCACAAAATAAGCCCTCCTTCCCTCCTTTCCTCTGTTCCTTCCTCCCTCTCTTTCTTCCTCTTTCCCTTCTTCCCTTCCTCTCTCCCTCCCTTTTTCCCTCTCTCCCTCCCTCCCTTTCTTTCTCTCCCTTTTTCCCTCCCTCCCTTTTTCCCTTCCTTCCTCCCTTCCTTCCCCCAGTGACTTTCGTCAGGCACTTCATGGAACAACAGTAAGACAGCCCTCACTCTCAAAACGCAACAAAGCACACACTCCACAGCCTTCTGTATTTCAGATGATGGTCAAGAATCTAAATGCAACACAAAGCTGTATGCATGCATAGACAATGGAAATAATTTCATCATTAAACCATCAGGACCATCACTTCCAATATCATAATAAATTAACTCCCCCAAATAGTAGCAATAGGCACTCAAAGAGGAATTTTTACAAGGATGGCAGGTACCGCAAACATGAACAATCCAACAGCCATTTTGCCCTTTTCCTCTCTAAGACAAAACTCTAAGGAATACCATCCATCCCTCCTGCCTGGGAAGAATCAGATCACACTGACAGTGTGGGACGGAGCCATGCCCTGAAAGGCTACATGATGGCACTCTCCTGCATTTCAAAGTCCAGGCATTCTCTTCTTGGGCCTCACTGTTACAGAGTGCCCTGCCTGTAAGTCACCTCTCAGGAGGCCTGCCTTAAAGACTCAGGTAGAAAATCTCTAATTCCACTTCTAACACCCAAAGATCCATTTCCATCCAGCTTATACCAGAGCATCTTTTCCGTGTCATGAGAGAACCCTACCCACATCGCCACAAACAACATAACTTGCTGACTGCAGCCTAACCGTGAGCCCCATTTCTGGGTTCGAAAGCAGCCCCTGTCCAGAATCCTCTGCATGATACATTTAGCCACCTCCACAGACAGTCATGCAGGGACTTGGAAAAAATGAGAAGGGCCGTGCAACGCAAACACAACCCCATCCATCCCAGTGACCGGGCACCTTATCTCTGGGGCAGGTCTGCCCGCAGGGAGGCACACATGGCTCTTTTCCCACCCAGGACTGTTACCTTTGTTGGTTGCTGCCTCCATGGCTACAGGTAACTGCATCAGGTAGTCCACTCTTTCCGTATAGCGGACCTTGCGGGTCTGACAGCACTGAATGCGCTCTTCCACCAAAAACCGGAAAACATCACTCGGGTTTTCTGAGCCAATGCGATTCCTCTGAAGGTCAGATAGAACCAGGTTAGTGGATACAGGGGAATGAAGCCGTGAATAAAATATAGCACAATGTCAACTACGATTCTGGCATCAAGATCTTTCTTTATGGAGCAGTTTTTTCTGGACATGAGAGTCAACCAGATTAAGACACTGTGATTTGGGGAATGGGGGGAGGGGGAGGGAAATGGGAAAAGGGGAGGAGGTGAAAATTTGCAATAATAATAATAATAGACACTGTGGTTTATATAGTGTCCCCAAATGAGGGGTTGGATAAATAAATTCAAGTTCACCTGTGAAGTAATATTACAAAGTCATTAAAACCACAGAAGACAGATAGGTGTTGATGGGATCAGAAGAAGTAAGGAAGATAAGCTAATGAATAGAAAGAGGAAAATCTACTGTCCTGGGAAAACAAGATATGTTTGATACAGTTTCAAATGCACTTAATGTAGACTATAGACAAATGAAGAAACCATGCTATATTAGGGCACATGAGGATATGGCAATAAGCTAAGGGAAACCCTGCTCACACCCAGAATTCACACGCAGTTGGGAAAAATACTACTCTCACACCCAGAATTCACACGCGATTGGGGAATGACTGAAGGCTCAGCTGCCAAAATGTTAGCCACAGCGCCTGCTATTATGACAGCTCTGATTTGCTCCTCTGAGTTTTCTCCCTCTTCTGTAAAGAACACTTTCCTAACCAACGGGGAAAGGCTGCTATTCTGTTCTGTTTAAGGTGAATTCTTCATGGCTTCCACGGGATCCAGCTCTGGTGCACCAGCAGCATGATCACCTGAGTGGTAGTGGCTGGATATCAGGGACCTGGAGGGACTCTCAGGGGGCTCTGTGCAGAGGCCAGGCACACCCATCATACACACACAGCGTGAAAGCCATACAAAGCCGGCAGCATCTGGAACCCGAATGTGAGAGGCAGCCGCATCAAGTGCCAGGGGAGACAGCCACCGAGAGGCCCGGTGAGTGACTGATGTAAAGAAAAGGGGCATTTGGTCATGCCACCCCTAGAGCAGCTGGTGCATGTCTAACTACTCTGTGGGACACTCTCCAGACTTACCTCTACCAGATTGACCAGGTGCAAGAAAAACTCCTGGGCATCCTGCTGTCTGTTAGAGGAAAATTCTGGATGGCTCTTGCTGACAAAGGCCTTGAACATGCGTGGGGAGATCCCGTTCTGTTGAGGCTAGAGTATAAAGACAAAATCATCTTCTGTAGGTGAAAACCTACCTATTACTCTGCTAAAGAGACACAGTAATAAAATGACTCCTAGTGACATAATGGTGTACCCATCGGTAAGAGCATCACTCAGCCCACGTCAGAGACACCCCTTGCAGTAGACAGTAATTCCCACGGAGCCCCACGAGTGACAATGGTAGAGAATGAGAGACTTTGCAGAGTCTAAACAGGACCAATGCGCATATGAACTCACAGAGACTGTGGTAACACGGGACCTGCACAGGTTCAGACTAGATAAAATCCCAGCACTGAGAGAGGAACGTGGACACGTGATCCACCTCTATAAAGAAATTGCACAATCCTTGCTGGTAGAAAAATATCAGTTTTCTTCAGTAGAGCATCACTGGACAGAAAAAGCAACACTTTAGGGAAGGCCCTCCCACCACGAGTAGTCAGCAACACAAAACAAAGTCCATGTTTTGTTTTGTTGGTTGGCTGTTTAATGGACATTTTGTTTTATTCTGCTTTGAAATTTTGTCTTACTGGTTTTTTGTTTCTTTGACTTCTGTTTTTTATTTTTGTCTTTTACTTTAGGGAAAGAAGGAAGAACACAAAGTTGGGTAGGTGGGGAGGATCTGAGAGGTATCAGAGGAGGAGAAAGATTATGATCAAAATATATTGTATGAAATAAGGATATACACAAAAACACAAAATTAAAAAAAAAAGAATAAATCAGCAGATAGCACTTCCATATACATCTGAAGCCCTAATGGCAAGTGGGTGTGGCCTAACTGTAATCCCACCTTTCAAATGAGGAGAAAGGCGACCATGACAAGAGCCAGCATCAACAGGGTATGTAGACATTGCTCTCTATAAACTTTATGAGAATGAGGCTAGCTCAGTTGGCAAAGTATTGATCTGGCATGCATGAAATTTGGGACTCCATCCTCAGCACCACAGAAAGCAGGTGTGGTGGGATATATCTGTAATCCCAGCACTCAGGAGGTGGAGGCAGGAAGAGCAGAAGCTCGGTGTCATCCTTAGCTGCGCAGCAAGTCTAAGAATCACCTGGGGTCCATAAGACTGTCTAAAAATATCTAGACACACACACACATATACATACATACATACATACATACATACGGGGAGAGAGAGAGAGAGAGAGAGAGAGAGAGAGAGAGAGAGAGAGAGAGAGAGAGAGAGAGAAACTTTATGTGAGAACAAATTGGGACTCTTCCTGTGGACTCAGAGATCAGGACAGTGGGTGCCAATGCTCCACTTTGTTAGCAGGCTTGAGGCCCATCCTCATAGAACGTGTGACACAGTAGCCAAACGTCTAAGCAGACTAAAGATGCGCTCCAGAGGGGAACCCTGGCAGAGAGGAAGAGTTCATAGGGCCAGGAGGTGACGGGGTAGCTAAGAGCACTCACTGCTTTGCCAGAGGATCTGAGTCCAGATCCCAGCCCCCACACCAGGCTTCACCTGTAACTCCAACATCAGAGGAGCCCCACGTCGCTGGCCTCTGCCCACGCCTGCACTCACAAAGGCTGATTACTGACGCCTGTCAGCGCTCAGAATGCTCGAGGGAATGCATTATGCTTTCCTCTCGACACAAAAATGCAAATTTCTTTTCTTTTCCTTTTTGGTTTATGTATATGGTCATGTATGCACGGAAACGTGCGAGCATGCATTGGAGGCCAGAGGTCAATGTTGGATGTCTTCCTCAGTTGCTTCATCACCTTATTTTTTTTTGAGACAAGCTCTTTCACCAAACCTGAAGCTTGTGCACCAGCTAAACTGCAGGGCAGTAAACGTCAAACATCACCCTGCCTCCGCCTCCCCAGAACTGGGACTAGAAGTGAGTGCTGCCTCCCCTGGCCTATTTCTGCAATTTCTAAAAGATTATTTCTATTTATATGCTCACACGCCAGAGGAGGGCGCCAGATCTCAGTACAGATGGTTGTGAGCCACCATATGGTAGCTGGGAATTGAACTCAGGACCTCTGGAAGAGCAGCCAGTGCTCTTAACCTCTGAGCCATCTCTCCAGCCCCTAAAAGATTATTTCTAAAGCCCTATGTACAAAGTTGTTTTCTGGCCACTAAACGCATATACACACAGACAAATGCGCATGCTCTCTCTCTCTCTCTCTCTCTCTCTCTCTCTCTCTCTCACACACACACACACACACACACACACACACACACACACATACAAGGCTGGGCTCTACATACGACAGTTTCTAAAAAGTCAAGATAAAAACTAAAGAATTGAGAGAAGGAAGTCACGTTTTCCATTTGACAGTGGCCTAGTGACATCACCTAAGTGTTCCTACAGCCCTAACATGCAAAATGAGGACAGAGATTGTCACGTGGCCTGCTGTCTTGGTTCTAAGCTGTCTCTTGACCACTCATTTTGTAAAAGGGTGGCCCCAAGTCTCCAGAATAAGCAACCACCCAGGAAGCCTGTGTATGACTAGGTTACTGTACTTCTTTCTCCTTCAGCAAGTGAAAAAAAGACCAGCTAAAGTTAGAGAGAGGACTACAGTGCCCAGGCTCTCCCAGACACTTGCCCAGAACCTTCTATCAGCATGCTGGCACACAGTCAGACAGTGTCCACTCGCTCCCCGGAGCCCAAGGCTTACATTAACAAGCAAAAAAGTGAGCTAGCTGGAGCTTCCAGTGCATCAGAACAATGCCTACAGATGTTTCTGACCACAGACGTAGGGCAACCTGTCCCCAACACACGTTTGTCAGACAATCCCTGGCCAGTTCCCGCACTGGGCGGTATTTGGGGGAAGAGCTGTTAGCATGATTGCCCTGAGTAACTGGCATGCTAGAACGATTTGGTGTGTGGAGGAGAGGGAGCACACACAAACCCAGAAGGGCAAGTCCTGCTGACAGCCTCCATCTCCAGCAGCCCCGCCTCAAGCCCAACTGTGAAAGCGCTAACCCTGAATCCTACGCAGTCTTTCTCCTCCTCCTGTTTGTTTCATCCTCTGATAGAAAACAACCAGATTGAAGCCCGTTAATTTTAGTTATGAACAACTCAACATGGTGGCGGGAAACAACCTCGAAGAAGACTGTGTCTACGGTTTGATTCACTTAGAAACATTATCTTGTACTTACAAACAATGAAATGAATTTTTTCATGTTAAAAAAAAAAAGACACGAATGTTACATTTGCCCAACTGGGGTAAATACAAACTAAAGAAAGCAAAACTCCATCCATGCTTAAAGCCAAAATGCTACCTCCTCTGTGTGGCAGGATGCTGGTACCTCGGGTGACATTAAAGCCCACAATGGTGTCAACCTTATTTCATTTGGGAGTCAAACTGTCCCAGACACAGTTTCTCAGAATACACAACTACTTCAAGCATGCTGTTTGCAGGGGAAAACCTGAAGGATTGTCACCTTCAAACTCTGTGAAAGCACTGGTCCAGATGAGCAAGAGTCTGGGTGCTGTCCTCTGCATAAATAAACAAGTAGAATAAATACCAAAAACAAACTCTTAAGGACACGGTAGAGCCCAAAATCAGATACTGGGCTGGAGAGATGACTCAGCAGTTAAAAGTGCCTAGTGATCTTCCCAGGTTCAGTTCCCAGCACCCAGATTGGGTCGGTCACAACTACCTAAACCCAGCTCCAGCCAATCCAAAGCCTTTGTCTGGCCTCCGGTTGCATTTGTACATATCACACACACACACACACACACACACACACACACACACACACACACACTTACACACATACTCACACAAATAAATAAATACATGCACAAATAAATAGATAAAATCTTATAAAGGAACTAAAATACTGGGTGTGATCATTAGCTTCTGTCAATGTGACACAAACCTAGACATATCTGAGAAAAGCAAACCACAGTAGAGAAAATGTTTCTATTAGAATGGCCCATGGGCAAGCCTGTAGGCAAGGCATCTTCTTAATTGTGACTCATAAGGGAAAGCCAAGTCCATTTTGGGTGGTGGTTCCCCTGGGCAGGTGATCCTGGGGTGTATAAGAAAGAAAGAAGGTTGAGCAAGTCATGAGAAGCAAGCCAGTGAGCACTGTTCCTCCATGGTCTCTGTTTCGGTTCCTCCTTCCTGATGTCTGCCCTGTTTAAGTTCCGTCAGTGATAGACCCAGAAGCGTAAGACAAAATAAACCGTTTCCTCCCCAAGTTCCTTTAGGTCATGGAGTTTTAGCACATCAATAGAAACCATAACTAAGACATTGGGATTCTTTTTAATAGATGAAATGGTTTATTAACTAAGATGTCACTAAAAATCTAGGAACTCCTTTGGTCTACAGCTAATGATTTAATATCAAGCTGCTTATTTATGAGGAATGATCCAAGATCCAAGGCAAAAGGTAGAGTTGAGACGCGAAAAGCCCACGTTATTGAGCTTGCAGGTAATTTGCAGACTTGAAAAGCCCCATCCAACCAGGTGCTGGAGCAGGATCACACGGGAGCCAACAGCAGCTGCACAGGCACCAGACAGCCTGGGGCAGTTCCCATGCCCACAGCATTCTATCTTTGCTGTGGAATATTTCTTTACACTGTATGAATATATGTCACTGTGCCTGGGTTAATAAAGACGCTGACTGGCCAATATCTGGTTAGGCAGGACTTGCAGGCAAAAAAAGAGCAGAGAGCATGAAGAAGGGGAGGAGTCAGAGATTCATGAGGAGACAGAGAGGAGATGAATTTGCCCAGTACTGGGAAAAGGTACCGAGCCACATGGCAGAGTGTGAATAAGAAATACGGGTTACAGCTAAGACTCCCAGCAATAGTGGAAAGGGTGTCTGTACTGGCCTTCTCCTGTAATCAGATTGGTGACTACCCTAACTGTCATCATAGAACCTTCATCCAGCAACTGATGGAAGCAGATGCAGAGATCCACAGACGAACACCAAACTGAGTTCTGGAAATCCAATCAAAGAGAGGGAGAATATATGAATGGGGGCGGGGTGTCATGGCAGGGAAATCTACAGAGACAGCTGAACCAAACTGGTGGAAACTCATGGAAACTCCTGAACTCCAGACTGACAGTTGTGGAGCCTGCATGGGACTAAACTAAGCCCTCTATATGGGGGTGACAGTTGTGTAGTCTAGTCTGTTTGAGGGGCTCCTGGCAGTGGGACCAGGACCTATCCCTAGTGTATGCGCTGGTTTTGTGGAGCCCATTCCCTATGGTAGGATGCCTTGCTCAGCCCTGATGTAGGGAGGAAGGGTTTGGTCCTGCCTCAATGTGCCAGGCTTTGTTGACTACCCACGAGAGGCCTTAGCCTTTCTGAGGAGTGGATGAAACGTGGGTTGAGGGAAGGTAGGGTCAGGGGTGGAGCAGGAGGAGCGCTGGGAGGGGAAACTATGGTTGAAAGAAATAGCAATAACAAATAAAAGAAAGAAATATGAGTTAATTTAAAATATAAGAGTAAACTAGTAATAAACCTAAGCTATTGGCCAAGCATTTATAGTTATTAATAATAAGTTTCTGCGTGGTTATTTGGGAACTGGCTGACAGGAAAGAAAGTCCACCTACTCCGGGATTCATTTAGGCCAGGCTGGCCTTAAGCTCACTATGTACCTTGCATTTATGATCCTCCTGCCTCCACCTCCTTTGTTGTCAGAACACGGTCCAGCACTGGAGTTGTGTGAGGAGAATTCTGAGTGCTTGCGAGAAAACTCCAAGAAAACAAGACAAGAACCTCATAGCCTCAGCTTCTTCAAAGCACGGAATTGTTCTTGGAATGTTTTCCTGTTCCTCCCAGGCACAGCGGGTGGGAGTGAGTCGACTTCAGGTTACTCATTGCCGCTTGCTGTTGTTATTCAACCAAATGTCTGAATGATCCTTTATATGCCTCTATGGAAAAACGTTTTTGCGTCTTTGTGATTGTACACAGCTCGAACTCATGAGAACTTTACTCTTGTGATGTCTCTTAGCCCTCAGAGTATAAATTGTCTGATGCTCTGAATAAAGGTGGCTGTTGCCTCACCGGCTCCATTCTCCCAGGTCCTCTGGAACAACGACACTTAGTGACGGGATTACAGCCTTGCTCCACCACCATCGGTCTATGCCGGGCTTCGTGCATGTCAGCCAACACTCCACCAATTAAACACCCCAAACCCTTTAGGATTCTTTCTTCCAGACCACCACGCCCTGGTTCTACACAGCAGGGAAGTGTTTTCTAAGTCATCTAGACCAAAGGTCACAAATCCAAATGCCAGGAGCACTAAATAGGTCACAAGTCACAGAGATTGGTGTCAGCTGGGAATCATGTCCTTCCTTGTACGAAAGGCCTGCCAGTGGCCTCTAGCTGCCATTAAGGGGCTAGGGATTATATATCATGGATGAAACAAGAAAACACACTCAGCTTAATTTGGCCTGAGTGAGGCCAGTCATACCTCAGTCAGTGCAAGGGTTCCCACCTGCCTGCCTGGCTGATAACAGCAACTGTATCTGATGTGGAAGCTCAGAAGGGGCTATAGCCTCTTGTTTGTGAGATGAATAAATATTGTACTCTGGTCAACCTAAGCTACTTCTTCATCATTGGCCAAGGACATCATGATAGCAGCAAAACTCAGTTTTATTTCCAGACATTGTTCACCTAAAGAGTTTACATCCCCTCAAATAAGGAGATTCTAAAAGCACAATAATGGTCATAACTGCACACAGATTTTACCATCGTTAGGACACAGCTGAAAGTACCCCAGTTGAAGCCATCTGAAGACTGTGGCTTGGTGATCTGCCTGCAGTTGCACAGCCCTGCAGGACCAGGCTCCTCGACTTCACCAGTCAAGGTGGCAGCTGCCCCCACAGAGTTCTCAAGACCCAACACAGACTAAACAGCATCCCAGAATAATGAGCTCAAAATGCAAGTTTGTTTTCATCAACCATCACTCCTTCCAAGTTTCATGGAAGCTAAAGAGAGATGTCTGGCAATCCCATAGCACAAACCCATCCCCCGTGTGTCCCCAGTAAGGATCCCCGTGTGTCCCCAGTAAGGATCCCCGTGTGTCCCCAGTCAGGATCCCCGTGTGTCCCCAGTCAGGATCCCCCATGTCCTGGAGGATTTGCAGCCCTTACCTTGCAATGCTGGGTAACAAGACAACCTGAGAAGGTGAGCTCTGCCGATCCCACCCTCCTCGCCTCTCCTGGGCTCTCTAAGCGAAGCATCTACTTCCTCCCTACCCCCTTCCCAGCATACTTCCCTCTCTCCATCCAGACACCTCTGAGGAGACACTGCCCTCACGTCCTCCTTCCCTCCTTTGCCCACTCCCACCAGCAGCTAACTTCACATGACCCACAAGGAACTCACTTTCCACGCCTGCTCTTAAATTATCATACTAGCTAAGGATAGCTGACCTAATTGGGGAGCATAGAGGTCAAACACTTGAGACCCAGCATGGAACAGGCTTGAGCACCACAGTGTACAAGAGAACATGAGGTATTCAGAAGAGACAATTCTGAGGGAAATGAAACTCTTTGGGAGAGTTGTCTGCAGGTAGGACAGAGTAATAGGGATGCTGCTTCCCTGAGTCATTGCCCATGCTGGGGTTGGCTGCCTTTGGGGAACCCACACTCCTGTCAGTCATCCCTCATCCATGTTCATCCGAGTACTCCCCAAGAAACTCATTGGCTCCCCAAACCAGATTTAGGTTAACTGTTACTGTGGCCTGTTTCGTGTAGCCTACATACAGGGAGTACATGCTGTTTGTATCTCTGAAGAAAAACTTACACAATGCTGGCCTACACAGGGAGACTCTTTCTAGAAGGAAGAAAAGGGAGCAGGAAGGGGGTGGGGAGGAGGAGTTGGAGACATGGCAGGAGAGAGACAAGGGGACCTAGCAAAAACATCTGGAGTTT